>NC_089838.1:121804272-122127844 GCF_035609145.1 Eleutherodactylus coqui
CTGATCCCCACAGTGGCGGGCTGAGGGGGACATGGGTTTCCCATTCTTGAGATCGCCAGGGGCCTCAGTAGTGTGACCTCACCGATCAGCAAGTTATCCCTCATCCTGTGGATAGGCCTTGGCCCATTTCTTACACACAATACAACACTGGAAAAACACAAATCCTACTCAATTGGTGCTCTCTCCTCAGCAGGTTATATCTATTCCTCTTCTCATGTCCTCCACATCCAACAAGTGTGGCAATGTTCAGGATACCATACATAGCCTGTATGTATCCAAGGCCATCCGTATCATATTTTGCATCCAAGGTAGAGGCAGCCCAACAGGGTACTAGAGCAGAGATGTCAACCATGGAAAGCCTTTCACAGAGTGATGAGGGGTTGGCTAACCATAAGGGCGTGGCTAACCTAGAGCAGAAGAAAGGTAGAGTTAGTGAGAACAAAAAGAGGAAGATCAAGTGCAGTGACCTAGACAGCCACTACAGAATAAGGGTAGTTATGCTGGATGCTGGACTTCATTTAATAAGAAGAGGGAGTCAGGAAACTAAAGAATTAGGGTTGTTTAGGCACCATCGTAAATCAGTTGAGTTGAGCTGTGACAAGCCCCCGTAGTGAGGAAAAAAAGTGGGGGTGTTGTGGAAACCCAATATATCTATATTCTGGACTGTGGACCTTTGTAGTGGACAGTGAACCTGTTTTTATTCTGTATAACAAATGACAGTACTTTACCATGTTTGCCTTCTGTTTTGATACAAATATAGATATATGCAATATCTCTACTTCCTGTAATGAAACTTCTATTCCCTAAACTTTGCTGACAAGATATTAACATGAACACGCTATATTTTTCCATCTGTTTATAACTGTTAGAAGAACTAGGAATCAGACATAGATAACCGCATTTAAGACAAGTACCGCTTTTAGATACCGCAATAATACCCCAGGCAATTTTACTGGAAACATATGCAAATAACATGGGAGATTTAGGCAATTACTAATTCATGATGTAACATCCAATCATATCGAAGGAACCACACATGGGTCCAAGACAACCCAGTCATTTCGTCCACCACCTGATGGCCAATCACAGATGACCGGAGGATGGAAGAATTGCAAGATGCTTATCCAATAACTAAACAATACGTTGTATCTATGTAATCTTTGACCTGCCCAGATGGGCAGATATTTTAAACTCTTTAAAAGAGGCTGCGCGCCCAACATTAAAGCAGAATTGAGGAAGCTTATACATGTTGAACCTGTGTCAGTGTGAAATCTTCTTATGCGCATATAATCAATTCAGAATTAATCTGGAAGGGTGTGAACATTCCAAATTGAGTAAGCCATGGTTCCACAAAGGAAATCCATGACAGGGGTTCCAGCTCATTTCGCAATGCGCAGTTTTATTTAATAGTAAACAGGGTTAGAAGACAGAAGTAAAGGGGAGTATGGAGTGAGCAGGTCAGTCAGAGAGGAGCCGAGATAGACACGGAGGAAGCTGACAGCCATGTGCAGCCCTAGCACACAGCTTCTTCCCCATCTCTGTCCTGCTGTAATTCAAGACATGTTATGTAAACTTTCAAGAATTCCTGTGTGCAGCTGCTCATAAATTACCCAGATGCTGAGAGAAACTATTTGTTTTTCCAAACCTGAAGTCCATTTAAACCAGCTCTACTTTCTACCGGACAGCAATACAGCCACAAAGCTTCAGACGGGCAGTAGAAAGTCTTCATAGGAAGTTTGTGAGTACTAAAGATAACTTGAGCACAGTGTTTCAGGAATGACAAAACTGTTAGTGGGGTTCATAAGGGGTATTTTTGGTCAGATCTCTCTATATAGCTCTCCCTTAGCTCAGATGCTGCCTCCTCAAAGGTTGTTTATTTGTGTATAAATTATTAAACTGTATATTTGCAATTTCTTTTTTTTTAACTTTGTTTTATTTAACAAAATACAGAGTCATGGTACAGAGCATATTTGCATGAAAAAAGGAATATTGTACATGGCATTGATTGTATCTGTACAAATAACATATATGCGTAAAAGAACATTTAATGCTGATCTGCACCTATATAAATTGGTCAATAAAAAAAGAGAAACATTGCTTCTTGTTTTGTTTTGCTTAGTTACATGTCAAACAGTAGAACAACAATAAAGGGGGGAGGGAGTGTCGGAGAGCCCGTGCCGGGCAGCCGCTCAGTTCCTGGCAGAAAAATGGGAAGTGCATTAAAGATGCGGGTGGAATGTAGGGAGAGATGAGGGAGATACGAAATCCCGAGGGGGGAGGGAAAGGGTGGGAGCCCGGATAGAACTCATATTGTTGATAAAGTTTGTCGGTTGATGAGCCAGAGGCCCCAAATCTCTTGAAACCTACCCGGGCATCCTCTATTCTTATAGATGATTTTTTCATATGGAGTGACATCATTTATTAGTTTTATTCATTGTGTTAGTAGGGGTGGGTCTGCAGCCATCCAGTGCAGTACCACTACTTTGCGGGCCAGAAACAGTATTTTCCTGAGGAAGATGCGTGTGTATTTGGGCCATTGATCTTCCGGCAGTAGGCCGAATAGAATTACTTTGGGGTCCATTGATATGTTAAATGGGGGTAGTAAAAGTGCGTTTGTAAAGGCTGTAATGTCGGACCAGAAATTGTTCACTGGTGGACAGTCCCAGATTAAGTGCCAAAAGTTCGCCCCAGGTTGATGGCATCTGTGGCATGAATTTGATGGGGCGTTACCCATATGGTGTAGTCGGTTGGGGGTGAGATAAGCTTGATGGATTATATGCAGTTAGATCAGTTTATTATTCACGGCGGGAGAGACAGACAGGTGGGATTCCATGATGTCTGTCCAATCATCAGTTGTGAGGGATGGGATGGAGAGTGTCCATTTATTAAAGACTGGAAGTGGGTTGAGGTTTATTTTGGCTGAAAGCAAGTGTGTATAAAGTGCCGAAATCAAGCCCCTGGGTCCTTGGGATTTAAGGATTCTGATGGTAGGGAAATTGGATATCTGAGGAGAGTTGGGGGGAAATTGGGTGGTCAGTGCGTGTCTAAGTTGAAAAAATCTGAACAGCTGGAGGTGCGGGGATTGTACTAGATCGCGCAGTTGAGTGAATGTAGGGAGTACACCGTCCTTGTATACATCTTTGAGTGAGGTGACCCCCAAATTCCTCCAGTATTGGGGGTCTGGGACTGACTGCAAAGCCGTCAGGCCTGGGTTATCCCAGAGAGGAAGATCGGATACTATATCTCCAAAGCTCTGGATAGATTTTGTCTCTCTCCACACACTCAGCGCCAATCTGTGGAGTGGTAATAAATCAGAGGGGTTTGAGCATTCGGGGAACTCCAAGTACACCAACAGATTGTTGCCTTTCACTTGATGTTCAAGGTATTGATCTGTGATGGGTTTTCCTGTGTTTTGGAACCACGGACGAATATTGCGAAGTTGACCAGCTAGATAATATAATCTGAGGTCTGGGAGGGACATACCCGCCTGATTCTTGGGTCTCTGTAGTGACATTAAACTTAGTTTGGGTCTCGATGAGCCCCATATAAATGAGGAGATGTGGGAGTTTAGGGATTGGAAATACCGTTTGGGGATGATCATAGGCATGTGCTGTAGAATATATAAACATTTCGGTTGTATAGCCATTTTGACTCGGTTTATGCGACCTGCAACTGATAGGGGCAACCTGGACCACTGTTTAAGTTTGTATCTTATGGTCTCAAATAGAGGGTTAATATTTTCTTCTAGGGCTTTATTGTGATTTCGGGTTATGTTTATCCCTAGGTATTTGAACGTTGATACCACCGCCAGGCCATATCTAGCTACTGAGGGGTCTATCACAGGGTTATGGTCCATGTATAGGATCGTGGATTTGGACCAGTTAACTTGTAGGCCTGAATACTGGGCAAATTTGTCAATGTGGTGTAGAGCCTGGGGGAAGGAGGTTTCTGGATTTGATAAGAACAGGATCGTATCATCCGCATAAAGGCCTACCTTGCTCTCCAGGCCTCCCCACTTGATTCCGGTTACGGCCGGAGTGGCTCTCAAACGAATCGCCAGCGCCTCTATGGCTATGGCGAATAAAGCCGGGGATAGTGGGCAGCCCTGATGGGTGCCCCTGGTCAACGAGAAGTCGGCTGATGGAATACCGTTTACAGTTACATTGGCGCTTGGGGATTTGTATATTATCTTGATCCAGTGTATGAACTGGGGACCGAAACCGAAGCGGTGAAGGCAGGCCTCCAGAAAGCTCCACTCCAGGGAGTCGAAGGCTTTCCTCATGTTCAGTGATGCGAGGGCCCAGGGCATATTAAATTTGGTACCAATCTGAATGGCGGTTTGGACTTTCCTTATATTGATCGTTGTGGATTTCCCTGGCATGAAGCCGGTCTGGTCTGGATGTATAATAGAGAGAATAACTTGGTTTAGTCTGGTTGCTAGGACTTTGGTTAGGATTTTGTAGTCTGCGTTGACTAGCGAAATGGGTCGATAGGAGCTACAGTCCAACGGGTTTTTGTTGGGCTTTAGTAAGACGATTATGGTGGCTTTATAAAATGAGGGGGGAAGGGAGTTACCTAGTTGGGCCTGAAGTAGTGTTTCGTGCAGTAGTGGGGTAAGATGTTCACTATATTTTTGGTATACTTCAATGGGGAGGCCATCTGGACCAGGGGATTTGTTCAATGCCATATCTTGGATGGTTTGTTGAACTTCTTCTAGGGAAATAGGAGCCTCTAGAAACGCTATTTGTTCAGCCTCAAGTGTTGGGAATACCAGATCCTGGAGGTAGTTGAGGGTGTCTGAAGTGGATTTGTTAGTAGAGGAGCTGTAGAGATTGGCATAGAATTCTCTAAATCGTTCTGTGATGGACTGGGCGTCGGTGAGCGTCTCGCCTTGTGTGTTTTGGATTTTAAGAATGGTATTGGAGTGGCCCTC
The DNA here is from genome assembly GCF_035609145.1 of Eleutherodactylus coqui. Classification (NCBI taxonomy): domain Eukaryota; kingdom Metazoa; phylum Chordata; class Amphibia; order Anura; family Eleutherodactylidae; genus Eleutherodactylus; species Eleutherodactylus coqui. The sequence goes on from NC_089838.1 coordinate 121,809,206, forward strand.
CCGCCTGATGAGGTTAGCCAGAAGATGGCTGGATTGGTTCCCCAGTTCGAAGTAATATTGTTTGGTGAAGAATAATTTACGTTTGGTTTTTTCGTGGATTTGAATTTTATGCAGGCGGGACATGCCGAGCCATGCCACTTTGTTGGAGTCTGTAGGGTCAGAAATGTATAGTTTTTCCGCCTCCATAGCCCGGGCCTCAATGTCGCGGTCGGACTGGGATGTGGATTTTTTAATGTGGGTGATGGTGGATTTAAGACAGCCTCTGAGGTAAGCTTTGAGGGTGTCCCATTTCAGGGCATAGTGGGTGTTGTTGTTGTGGACGTCCAGAAAGGTTGATTTGTGGGCGGGTGTTTGGTCGTCGGTATCGATAAGTTTAAGCCAGAATGGATGTATTTTCCAGTTGGGGATGATTTTATTTTGGGGGAATTTTAAGGTTAGTAGTATCGGGCAGTGGTCCGAGATGCCCCGCGGGCAGTGTGTTATATTGGAGAGATAAATTGCTAGAGATGGGGAGCCGAATATGTAGTCGATTCTGGACAGGGTGTTATGTCCCTGGGAGTGGCAGGTGTATTCCTGGGTAGTGGGGTGACTGATGCGCCAGAAATCTAACCATCCTACACTATCAGTTAGCTGTTGCAGAGAGGATTTAGCAGTGGTAGGGGCTGTGGATGGTGTATGGAACCTATCTATATTTAAATCCATTACTTGGTTAAAGTCCCCCATACAGATGACGCTTGCTAGGGGGTATTGGTGGGCGAATGCGATGGCCGCTTGTACGGGATATTGGTTGTTATGGGGTGGGTTATATATACATAAGATGGTATAGGGCTTAGAATCTATTTCGGCATATACAAAAATGAATCTCCCTTCAGGGTCTCTGCGGGTGCTAATTGGGTTCCATCTTACTGCTTTGTGGATAAGGAGTGAAACTCCCCTGGAGGAGGAGGTGTGGAAGGAGTGGCTTACCCATTGGACCCAAGGTTTTTTGAGTAGTTCGGCTCTTTCTGTGGTGAGGTGAGTTTCCTGTAAACATACAATGTGAGGATTAAATTGTTTAATGCATGAAAACACAGCCTTACGCTTGGCGGTGGTGCCCAAACCTCTCACATTCCAGCTAAAACATGTTAACGCCATTTAAGTGGTGAAAATCGGTAGTTCACGGATAAGGCATTTAAGAGCGGCGGCAGTTTGCGTGTTCTAATGGGATAGTAGCACCGGCACGGACTCTCCGGGAATTTAACAAAAACTGAACTGTAATCACATAAACAGTCAACATGTGACATTCCGTTTAACTACTATAACGGGAATGTCAAGAGAAAAATCTTTAAGTTACGCTCTATCAAGAGAGTAACGGTTGTTGCCAATAGGGGAAATTCCTGTGGCCTTAAGGGAAGTGGTGGCCTCGACTGAGACTAGTGGGTTTTGCGTCTTAGTTATTGTGTGTTAAGGTCTCAATAAGGGACTTATTGAGTATTAATTGCCCATTGTTCCCAGTAGGCCAGGGGAATTACAGAATAACATTACAAATAAGATTTAGAGTATAGCTACGGTGTGTTCAGGATCCAGCGCCCGCGGATGGTATGGGATGCATCTGAAGCCATTCCATGGCTTCGGCTGGTGATTGCATGAAGAGGGCTTTCCCGTCCGCTACAATGCGCAGGCGGGCTGGGTAGGCCATGGAGTAAGGGATATTCCTGTCCTTGAATTTTTTCTTGACCTCTATAAAGGTGGCTCTCTGTTTCTGTAAATCCGCGGAAAAATCAGGAAAAATGGAGATCAACGAATTGTTGTATTTAAGTGGGCCTTTAAGTCTGGCTTGACGCAGTGCGATGTCACGGTCTCTGCAGTTTAGAATCCTTGCCAGAAAGGGGCGCGGGGGGGCACCCGGGGGTGGGGGTCTAGCCGGGACACGATGGGCTCTCTCTACGGTAAAGGAGGCTGAGAAAATGTCGTTCCCTAGTATAGACTTTAGCCAGTTCTCCGTGAAAGACTCCGGTTGGGAGCCTTCTGCTCGCTCCGGCAAGCCGATTATCCGTAGGTTGTTACGACGGAGGCGATTTTCTAAGTCATCCATCTTGGACTGGCAAAATTCTGACTGTTTGGTAGCTTTGTGTATTGCTGCCGGGAGTGGTTTCAGGGAGTCTTCAATGCTGGAAATGCGGTCTTCCATCTCGCTCATTCTGCCTCGCATATTTTGCAAGTCCTGTCTCAGCAGGGAGACGTCTGCTTTGATTTCGTCTATTTTGCCCGTGAGGGGGGACTTGCAAATATTAATGGCTTCAAGAAGTTGCCGCATAGTGGGTCCTGGGGGCTGCCCCGGGTCTGTCTCGTTCTCTCTCGCCTGGGTGGTGCGTGCAGGCCGTGGCTTATGTTCAGGTGTCTCTGTCCTGGAGAATTCTTTAAGTTTTTCGGCCGCAGTGCTACCTTTGGCTCGGGTACTCATGTTGAACAAATATTAAGCGGGGAGGATAGTTGAAGCTGTCGGAGTATATCTCCGCGGTGTTATTGAGAGAGAATGTATAGGGCTGAAGAGGGGCCCTGCTCGTGCTGTTAGTGGAGCTGGGTGTCCTGAAGCACTCAGCGGCGTTAGCTGGATGCAGTCGGCCGTTGAGGATGTGGGCCCTTGATCGTTGTGTAGGGGTCTGGACTACAGTCCAGTCGGTCTGGCGGGAGCTGGTAGTTGAAGAAGGTGTGAGGACTAGGCCCCAGAGGTTTAATGTGGGTCCTGTAGTGGCTCCTGGGGGATAGCCCTCGGGTCCCGAACAGACAGATGACTTAATGGGCTTGTTGTTTCGGCTGCCTTCTCATGCGCCGTTTGTCAGAGGCTATCCCGGGTGCACGGGTTTGTGAGGGGTTGCGGTGCGGTCTCTATTTTTTTATGGAGTGTCCTGCCAGGGGCTTAATCTGGGGGGTGCTCCCAGTACTGGGCGACCCCCTCCTCCAATGTAGCTTAGGGGATGTCAATCTCCCGGGCAGTGACCCCCCCTGACTTTACTCACGGTTCGTGGTCCCTCGGAGCGGGGGCCCAGCGGTGGATGAGCTCTGCTGCGGATCTTGTGTGTCGGCGGGCAGGCCGGTACAATGCAGCAGCGCGACAGCTCCGGTCGGCGTGCCGCTGATCTAATGGGTCCTGTCCGGCAGGAGAAGAAGGCCAGCCCGCGCTGTGCTCAGGGCCTGCAGGGAGCAGGTTCGTCCGGGGCTCCGTTAGCGGGACGCTGCAGGAGGATCTCAGCAGCAGGCCAGTAGGTTTCCGGCGTCTCCGCTGAGATGTCTTGACGGGGTCCGGGAGATGGCCCCTCCGGGGTTGTGTGTGTCCGCACTGCTCGCGGGGGGGGGGCTGGGTGATGCGATGCAGCGTGGCCGTTTGCGCCGCCGATAGTCCTGAGCCACGGGGCGCTGCACCGCTGGCTCCAGGTGCCGGGAGCTGGTCCCTCTGGTGTGGCGGGGTTATATGCGTCCGGAGACTCTGTCACGCGGCGCCGCCGGGTCGCGGCCGAGAGTGCCGGCAGGGCGTTGGCAAGCGGTCACCCCGCGCTCCGTCCCGAGTCTCCCGCCGTCCGGCGGGAACTTAGAGGCGCCGCTGTTTCTCGTTCCGCAGCTGCAGCAGGGTGAGTAGGTCCCGTCTGTGCCTCAGGGAGGTAAGTGGAGTGCTTTAGGCCAGGATTATAACAGGATAATAAAAATCCCCTGGGGAGCTTCACTTAAGTGCGACCGGCCATCTTGGTCGCAGGCCACGCCCCCCTATATTTGCAATTTCTGGTGCTTAATATTAAGGCAGACAACCACGTGCCTGAAAGTAAATGGAGTGCCTGTGCTAGTCTTATTTCTTTACCAAGTGCTTTTAATCCAGGCACTGGCGCCATGATCACCTAATTCCATTAGTTGTCTTGATCCTGTTGTATACCTTCAATGGTGCACTCATTGCCACCGTGAATCAGCTTCTCAGCCACATCTTAGAAACCACTCAGAGAGTGCAGGCCTCTTCCTGTTTGTCGCATAAGAATGAGAGAGGAAGAAAGGCAGTGTGGTCAAGTTATGTTGAATACTTGGGTTGCCGCTTTGGTATACTTAGCACACCAAAGCATTATTGGCAATCGATTGTGTGTTATAGATGTTTTTACCATGTGCAACTACAACTCCCAATGTGACCTTAACATGTAAGGACACCCTGAGACATCTAGTATGGCAAACTAGAATGCTGTGCATGCAGTCAGAGACAGCAGAATACACAATTACACTGAGTGACTCACAGGTGACATCCTCTGGACTTCTTCGTTTTCTCCTCCATCTGCTCCAAACTTTCATGACTAGCTCCAGTTAATACTTGCCTCTGCGATGTTTGAGGCTCAAATGTCTTTGGCTCCTCTGAAAATAATAACAGCACACACTGCATCACTTTAAAACTGCGCCACTCACCATGCTTCAAAAATAAATTATACTACACTGTGCTCCCAGAAATAAATTATACTATACTGTCCTCCACAGTAATATCGGGTGAATGACAGAGTCAATCAAGTGACCTGGAGAGGGAGCATGAAACCCCGGGTGAATTGACATGTCTGTTAGACCCTCCCTTCAAGTGTTCAGTTTTCGGCAATGAGTAATCCTTTTGCTCTGATAGTGATTACAATAACGGTCTACTTGCGCACATGTAATAAAGATGCAACACTCATTTATGTGATAATTGTGCCTTTAATATCCCTGATGCTCAAACTTATTAAGGACTGCGTTTAATATATGGTTCGCGGATCCAGACCTATTTCTTCTGAGCCTGCATTACTGACACGGATTATACCCCCCCCTCATCTTGAGGTACGTTCAAGTGCTGTTGTCGTTTTTCTAATGTTACAATCACACATATTAAGTTTCATTCCATTTTGACAATTCTTTCTAGGTTCTTTCCTCTTTTTCTTTTTGCTATGAGTGTATATTTGTTTCTATTCTACTTTGAAATGTGTAGCAGCCCACACTTTTTCCTACAGTTAAAAAACTGAATCCTAAGTTGAACCTGCGTGATATAATGTATGCCCAAAGACACACTTCTGACATATATTTGATCCATAGAAGCCTTTGCATGCCGTACAGATACTGATATTTGTTTTTGTTTTAGAAGTATATTGCCAAATATGGTTTTATTTCGTCTTGCAACACTTTTTTATGTCCAACATTTGTTTGCACACCTTTGCTAGTCCTTATATGCAAAAGACTGGTGTGACCGTGTACACAGCAGCTCTGTTAGACCCTGCTAGTCTCTCAACGGTATAATGGGCATCATTGTGGGCCGATACAGAGCCCAATGATGACGTAGTGGTGAACATTGTGGTACAGAGTACTAGCTTAAAGTTTTAAAAATGAAGTCTTTTGCATCAATCAATATGTTCACGGTGAGACCAAATGAGGAGCCTGCTTAAAGGGTCTTAACAGACTAGGCCAAGTACAGACACCAAGCAGTGCACCACTGGGATGTAAGCAGATGGGAAGCAGGTGGGTGAAAGCCTCATGCACCTGTGCAGAGAAGTCCCTGGGTTGCTGCCATCAGACTGCTGGAAGTGCAAAGTTCCAGAGAGGTGCTTCAGAGTAAAATTAGAAGCTTTCATCTCAAGGAGCTGGTGCACTAAAGAGAGAGGCTGTACAACTTGGGACAATTGCTGGTTCAGTGTAGGTGCCAGCCTACGGTTGGAGGGTAACTAGACCATAAAAAGAGAGAGAGACTGACTACACTCAGGCTTAGTCAGAGGCCCTTTTTTTCCAGTTCTTTAGTGTAAGTGTATGGGGAAAGTTTAAAGTTTAGAGGAACAGCATTAGGCCCCGTGGACTCTTGGAAGATAAGCAACATGCTAGAGAATAATCACATCTCCTGCATACAGAGAAAGGTTGAAGTGATGCTTTAGCATGGAGATAGTGTGAAAGTAGCTTGTGACAGTGTACTCATAACGTTATTGCCACAAGCTATTCTACAAGCTGGTTTCCCTAACACATTAAACACTGCCCATGAAGGCTCTTTTATTGATTGAACTAGGCCAAACATATCCACATTATCGCTCCCGCTGAGCGCATCATGCACTCTGCCATCTGGAACTGTGAAATTAACTATTGGAAACAGAACTCTTGACCTGAAGAGGAAGCGTATTTTAAGAATAAAAGATGTGATTGCATCATGGAACAATCAAAGGGAGTGGTTATAACAACCAGTAACATTCTCATGTGATGATAATGCACACAACATTAATGTTATTCCAATGGTTTCAAGCAGAAAGTGAACATAATGAATGTGGTGCAGAAATCAGAAAGGGATATATGCCCTCAACCCCACTCCCCATTCTAGGATAGGGTGCTTTTAAATGGAACAATGATGAAAATCAACCTTTGCTCGTTCACTTATCATTCGGTTTGAACAGCGCTCGTTCAATTCCTCTCAGTCACTAATACAGTGAATGTGAACAACTGAACGATTTCTCATTTGAACAAGCCAACAATGTATCTGCCTGTCTAAATAGGTTGCACGAGTAAACAAATTCACTCCAAAAGGGCCTGTGGAGAAGACAAGTGCTTGTTTGTAGAAGAGCACAATGGTGGTTCCTGCAACCCTTGTTCACTAAGGTGAGATCACATTACTTTGAGATTAGGTCAACCTGATCTAAACCAGACTCTACTGTACGTATGTTTGCCCTTGGATTCAAGTGAGCAGTCATTGCTTTCACCATTCATTAAAAACAATTGTTGTTTAGCTAGTCTGCTAGCAAATCCTGCAAAATAATGCAGACAATATATCCTTTTAAATTCAGTTCTGCATCTGAGATATCAACACATAAACCACATCCCTTGGATTGTTAATACATATCAGCCAACATGAAAGAAGTACTCTTGATTTTAGCTCATGATCCCACTTATGAATGACTGTGTTTTTTCTCATATGTATACAGCAGAAGATGGGACTTGTCACTCCAGACGACCTTCTGCAATATGTCAGAGATCCGCTGATGTTTTTCCTGGGCCCATGCAAGGAGTTGTTGGCAATGACGCAACATCATCAAGGGCACCCTTGTCGGTCTTTGGCTATTGAACCGCTGTTGACGAAAGGTACACCACATGGTCATTGGGAACTTCCCCGCTGTTATACTGTTGAGTCAGTAGGTCCACTGGACATGTCATTGCTCAGATACCAAACGTGCCACCTGAAGCTCGCCTCTAGGATCAACCAAACATGGCTTGCCATTGTGTGATCTTCTGTCAAATATCTGTCTGTGGTTCAACCAGTCATGGTACACTCTTGATACCGTCGTTTGGGAACAACCAACAAGTATGACTGTTTCTGAAATACTGGCACCACATCTCTGGACATCAGCAATCTTCCTACGGTCAAAGTTACTTAAATCACCACATTTGTCCATTACTGCCAAATGTTGCCTTCTACACATTTTCTGAAAGCAGATTGTGATGCGCTTATGACGTGGTACCGTGTTACTGATCACAGAATGTCATGCACCAGCTGTTCCTAATGCAGTGATCGTTCAGTATACATGTATATTACAGTACTTTTTTATATATTTTTTTTTTTACAGAGAACATTAAGAGGTCTTTTTAAACTAATTTTGAAAAGCAATCCATTACTGGATTCATTTGCAGTACTAGTCTGACAAACAGAAGTATATATCTCTAAGGAAATAAATAAGAACATTCACTGTCTCATCCTAGAGAAAGACGGTGGTTCAGCATTAATTACAAGCAACTTATAGTAATTTCTAGCCTTAACCCCTTAGTGACCCATTGCATTTTTATGTCCTGGCTGGCTAGGCTTTAATACTCAGGGTCGTAAAAACACGCTCGCCCTGAGGATTAAAGCTGCGGGGCCTGTGGATGTGACAGCTCCATGCTGTCGGCTAACAAAGGTAGCCGACAACCAGGAGCTGTCAGGGAAGGGGGCGCCAGGAGCCCTCCCCAGTCACGCAATTGCCAGTATCTGGCGGATACCGGCGATCGCATAAAAGTAAATGAAAAGTAAATAAAAAGTTAAAGATTCAGCTCCCCTTATGGATCTGTAATGGAAAATATTTAATTACTAGCTTACCCGTCGCGCGTTGCTGCGAAGACAGACAGACATACATTCATTCGTTTTTATATATCTAGATAACAACCAATCACAGCGCAGCTTTCATGTTACCTCGGGGTATAATATATAACAACCAATCACAGCGCAGCTTTCATGTTACCTTAGCAGTATAAAATATAACAACCAATCACAGCGCAGCTTTCATGTTACCTCAGCAGTAAGAGAAATAACAACCAATCACAGCGCAACTTTTATTCTGCCTCAGCAATATAAAAAATAGCAACCAATCACAGCGCAGCTTTCATGTTACCTCTGCGGTATTATATATAGCAACCAATCACAGCGCAGCTTTCATGTTACCTCAGTGGTATAATATATAACAACGAATCGCAGCGCAGCTTTCATGCAACCTCAGTAGTATAAGAAGTAGCCACCAATCACAGCACAGCTTTCATTTTACCTCAGCATTCTCAATATCCAGCAATTGTCTTGCGAAACGTTCGGCGGATGCATCATTTTATAGTTGAACACGCATCCCGTTGCTCGTAATGCCTTTTGCTTTCGTGCTTGAGATGGAAATCAAACGATCTTTGTCTGGGGGGCATAACTCTCGACAATGCTCGCACGCGCGCCACCTATCGTAGGATAGTTGTACTATTCCTATAATCTTCCCAGGAGTGTACTCGGCAACTTCCCAAAGTCTCATGGCGATCGGATGAATGGTGTAGTAATGCATAAAGGACAGACAGACAGACATACATTCATTTATATATATCAGGAAGTGAGAGAATTAGATTCTGTACGTAAAATTTGGACGCTAATTGTTTTGCGCTTAGAATTGAATAATCGAGTTGGGACCCTTTAGCTTTTCCTATTTATGGCATAATCAATGCCCGTGCCAAATTTCAAGTTTCTATGTGAGAAAATTACATTCCGTACGTAAAATTTGGACGCTAATTGTTTTGCGCATAGAATTGAATAATCGAGTTGGGACCCATTAGCTTTTCCTATTTATGACATATTCAATGCCCGTGCCAAATTTCAAGTTTCTATGTGAGAAAATTACATTCCGTACGTAAAATTTGGACGCTAATTCTTTTGCGCATAGAATTGAATAATCGAGTTGGGACCCGTTAGCTTTTCCTATTTATGACATAATCAATGCTCGTGCCAAATTTCAAGGTTCTATGACACTGGGAAGCGAGAAAATTAGATTCCGTACATAAAATTTGGACGCTAATTCTTTGGCGCTTAGAATTGAATAATCGAGTTGGGACCCATTAGCTTTTCCTATTTATGACATAATCAATGCTCCTGCCAAATTTCATGTTTCTACGACATCGGGAAGTGAGAGAATTAGTGGCAATGATGGAAATCGAACGATCTACGTGGGGGGGTCGTAACTGTCAACGATGCTCGCACGCGCGCCATTTATCGTAGCATAAATGTACTATGCCTATAATCTTCCCAGGAGTGTACTCAACAACTTCCCAAAGTTTCATGGCGATCGGATGAATGGTGTAGTAGCGCATAAAGGACAAACAGACACGCAGACAGACACGCATACATTCAATTTTATATATATAGATAAAATATTTGGTTAAGTTATATGGATTTAAAACTGCGCAATGACAGACACCATTGAAATATACCAGGAGAAGCTACTTCAGAAGCTACTTTGTGTAACTATACTGAGGGACATATGTCTAGATGAGATAAGAATATCAAGGAGCTTCCACATGTCGGCTCAAGGGGCCCTACCAAAAATATCAAGACACTAAGGGGGGGGTTAACGCCTCACACGAAGGATAGAGAATAATGTAACAAAGTTATAAAAGTAGTTCATGAACTGGATAGATGTGAGTGTATATATATCGGTGTACATGTATGTGTGTATGCCTGTATGTATACAGATATATTTATATAAGTGATATTTGAAATATTACGCCACAGAATCATCCTGAAATGTATTGCACAGATCGCGTGACCATATTCTTAGCTAAGATATATGCTGAGATAAGATAAGAACTTCGAGCTACTTGGGCCCCTCAGCACTCCGTCAAGAGGTTATTCACTGCTCACTTGGAAGTTTCTGGAAGGTATGCAAATGAAGGATTAGAATGTATCCAGTGAATGTCAAGAAATGTCTGAGAAGTAACCAATCAGAGTTCGGATTGAGAACTGTGCAAAGAACTATGATATTTCTTAAATTAGATGTAGATATTTCTTAAATGAGATGTAGCCAGTGGACACGAAGAAGGGTTAAGTTGACCTATGAGAAACTAACCAATAAATTGCATAGTTAATTGTCCAATGATGCTGCGACACTCCAATGTACGGGGGCTATAAATAAAATGCCCAACATCTTTGATGAATCCATAACTGTGTGGGCTCTGTCATTTAATTCCTCCGTCATATGACGCACTGAACTCTGGGTGTGACAGCCCTACCGCACGGGTCACCTAGACTTCAGTCACAGGGTACACTCTGCTGTCCCTCACCAGGCTATTGCCGTAACATGGGTCATATGACGTCATTCACAAGGTACACTCCGCTTTCCCTAGACGGCCATATATTTTTGCCGTAACAGATCCAATCCACGAGGGAAGCTGACAGTACTCACCCCCGTCCTCCACAATTTCCTGCGACACACCTTACAATGCCTTCTGTGCATGCGCGCCAGCCTTAAACGTTGGGCATGTGCACAGAGAGATATCATACGGAGCTGCTGTATGCGGTTCCCGGTCACATGATTGCTGTTATCCAAAGGATAACGGTGATTATTTAAAGTCAAAGAAAAAGTATAAAAAAGAAAGTTTACAAAGTTTAAGTTTCATCTCCACTCACGGATTATATCCATGAGGAAACATGAAATTATGTACCTAGGGCACCGGATTTATCCGTGGACCTTACCTCGGCTTCTGTGTACGCGCTGCGCATTGCCCGGGTACTTTAAAATCTCCCTGCTCCTGGCTACCAAACGTAGCTGAGAACCTGGAGATTTCACGGGGGCAACATTACGCAGTCCCTGCTCACGTTAACGCCACTATCCAATGGATAACGGTGATCACATAAAAGTTTTTAAAAAGTTAACATTTCACCTCCCGTCATGGATCCGATCTGTGAGTGGAGGTCAAATTACTTGCCTAAGGCCTCCGGCAATGACCCAGAAGGGATTTTTATCCGTGGACCTTTCCCCAACTTCGGCGGATGTGCCCGTCGGCAAGATGACGGATGTAAGCGCAGAAGCTGGGAAGGGCTCGGGAAATATAAAATCTCCTTGCTCCTGGTTACTAAAGGTAGCCGAGAGCCTGGAGCAATGACCAAGGGCAGCAGTGCCTGCTCACCGATCACTTATAGCAATTTATAAGTACAGCTGTACCATCTGAGTCATAAATAAGGCCCTATTGTGCCCCCTTAGTTATTTATATGCCCAGCTGTGCATCGGCAATAAGATAAAATAAACTTGCTCACCTCCATCATACTCCCACGGCGTCCGCTGTCCTCTGCCTTGGACTCTTTTGGACAAGATTGTGCAGAATGCTACTGGCTACATGACGATATCATTATGTCCCCTGTGTGACAGAGAAGGCGCCAAGCAGTGGAACAGGAAGCACTCAGCTCCCACCAGTGCTGTTGTCAGCAGGGGCAGGCTGGGGGCAGGGAGTAGGTGCCCCTTGCAGATGTCTAGGGCTGCCATGCCTCCCCTCCTACAATTTCAACGGCTGATGGAGCCTTACGGTATCTTTACAACATGCATGCACAAAGGTTTGACCTCCGATGCTGTGCCACTTTATGTATACTTCTCCTTCCTCCCGGCTCCAGCTTTGAGTGACAGAGTGGGAGAGAGGAGAGGTGATGTTATGCTGTACAGCGCGGTGCAGCGTAGGAGGTCAGACCTTTGTGCATGCATGTGGTGAAGATGCTGTCAGGCTTCATTAGCCGTTGATATTGTAGGAGTGAAGGCAGGAAAGCCCACAGTTGGGTTGGAACACTCATCTGTAAGGCTGCATTGACACAGCCGAGAGCAAGTTGTGCCTAAGATTCTTTGGGTGAACTTGCATTGCATGGCACACGGACACCCCAGCTGTGTGCTGTGGAAGGTGCAGGACTCCGTACATTATATGTCCTATCATCGTGCGAGACTCATACAAAAATAGGACATGTGGCGATTTTTCGATCTAAGGTCGGCTTTGTATGGGCATTAAAATTGCATGAGATGTGTGCGCTGCAAAATGCCCAAATTTCGCACAAATATGAACCCCATTCTTTTGAATGGAGTTATACACATGAGCAATGTTTTTTCTGCATGGCACCATGCTGCAATGCTATGTGGGAAACAAATTGCGGCATATTCTATCGTGCAGGAAAAGAAGACAGCTGGCCCTTATTAGGCCTTAATAGCCATTCAATTCCACAGCAAGGGTGTATCATGCGTGCGTGTGAACTGGCCCTGCATGCACAAAAAGTACAGTACTCTGTGTGGACGCATGCCTATCCTGATTATAGCCCTCTTCAAACCTCTTTCATGCGCAAACACGCTGCGCTGCGGCGTGCATATTTATGCAAATACTCGCATGAAGCTGCCTCAAGACTGTCGGTCCGAGTGAAAAATTGCTCATGTGAATGGGTTCATATTTCATGCAAGTCCTAACCGTGTCAGGCATGGATCGAACTCGCAAAATGTTACCGGTCTTATGAATGCGGCTTAAATGGCACCCTTAGGGCTCCCACACACATTGTCAATGGGACTTTATAATGTTAAAAACTAGAGATGAGCGAACGTACTCGGATAAGCACTACTCGTCCGAGTAATGTGCCTTATCCGAGTACCGCTGTACTCGTCTTGAAAGATTCGGGACGCGCTGCGGAGCGGGGAGCTGCAGGGGAGAGCGGGAAGGAACGGAGGGGAGATCTTTCTCTCCTTCTCTCCCGCCCGCTCTGCCCCGCTCCCCGCTGCGACTCACCTGTCAGCAGCGGAGCGCCCCGAATCTTTCAAGACGAGCACAGCGGTACTCGGATAAGGCACATTACTCGGACGAGTAGTGCTTATCCGAGTACGTTCGCTCATCTCTATTAAAAACGCATTGCAGAAACTTTTTAACATTAGAAAGTCCCATTGACAATCGCGTTAAAAAAAACCAGCGATATCGTAGTGTTAAAAAAACGCATGTGGGTAAGAGCCCTGAACATGCTATTTTGATACTTGCCATGTGCAGAAGAAAAACAGTTCCTGATAACTGATATAATCAAGCAAGATTTGTGCGTTGCGAGACACACAAGTTTCGCACGAATATGAACTCTATGCTTTTGAATGGGATTATATACATGAGTCATGCGGGAAAAAATCGCGGCATATCCTATCTTTGGGCAATCCATCAGCACACAGCGTCAATTTTTATCTTACTGGGGCTGGAAAAGGAACACAGGGCATGTGAGGTTCAGGCGATGCGATGTTTCCCATTGAAAGCAATGGGAAACACTTGCTGATCCTCCAGCGTGACTGACAGCCATGCCGGAGGATCGCTACTTCCCTGAAGTGATGCAAGGCATTTTGGACACAAAAACGACTCGCATCTGGGGGTAAATCGCACATTGGCAAGTGCGATATCAGCCTGAGTTTCACCCATCGCCCATGTGAAATTAGCCTAAGGATGAGCTGTTTCTCATGGGTCACTGCTGTGTGCTTACCCCCCACATAAAATTGGCCAGCTAGCCCATGACTGTCATAGTCAATTGTTTATGTGTCTTAAAGACATGGATACAACTGATGTCAAAGAATAAAGACCGAATCAATCCCCTGAGTAGCCCCCAGCAGGGTCAGTCGGCCACAGCACCGGCCAGGTTATAACGCCTGGGGGTATACCAATATACTTTGCCCATGAGATGGACCACCCTTGTTCATGACCTCTTCAGGCTTCTCTTCTGGTCGTTCTCTTTCTCTTTAACTCTGAATACTTTATTTTTTTTCAGTGAGCTTGGTCTTCTCATAATTAGTGTTGCTCGTCATGATTTGCAATATTAAAATCGCCGAAAAATAGTGTTACAAATCAGAGGTAGGTTGTAGGTGTGTTCCTTCTGCAAAAATGGCTCAGTGGCTTTTCAGTGCTGGGGTCCTAGATTCAGATCGCATCAAGAATAACATCTGCATAGATTTTTAAAAACTCCATGCAGATGTTGTCCTTGGTCAAATTTGAAACTACAACTCCTGCACGGCAAAGCAGCAGTGCCACCACACTTGCAACCACACATGTCCTTGCACCAGTTGCGACTTTGTAGCGTCACAAAATCAGGGTATCGCCATGAGAAAACGCAGAGATATTGCACGGACCACCGATGCGATATCGCTGCAATTTTCTTGTAGTAATATCACATTGCCCATGTGAAAGAGGCCTAAAGCTCTCCATACACATCAAATGCTCCTTCGGCCAACAGATATTCCTGCTAACTTTCCTTACATATGCACTCTTGGCTTGGGGGTTATTTACTGTAAGAGCAGTGAGACTGTGGAACTCTCTGCCTGAGGAAGTGGTGATGGCAAAATCCATTGATGAGTTTAAGAGGGGACTAGACGTCTTTCTTGAGTGGAAGGATATTACAGGATATAGACATTAGGTGACCATCAGGGCTGTTTGCTCTGGGTCTTACATTCAAGTAGGTAGCAGAAGTAAGCCGCTCCCTGGTATCTCTGGAAGTAGCTTATCTCTATTGAGAACAAAAGGATTGGATATGTTGAAATCCATCAGCCTGATCCTTTTTTTCCTCCACACCAGCTGTTTGGAAAAAGTTGGGACACAGCCTATACATTGGTTGATCAATGGGTTCAGCTGGCATTAATCATGTATATGGCCACCTTAAAGGAGTTGTGCTAGGATTATGCATTTCAGATCAGTGGGAGTCCAACCAAGAACGGAGGTCCCAACGGTTTTCACATGAATTTAGCAATTGTCAAGTACGCTTATGTAATGGCTCAGTGGGTACTACAGAACACTAGAAGCACACTTGTCCTGTCTCACCTGTCTGTAAGCCGTCCCTGGATACAGAAGGTGCCGTCTGTGGGAGAGACCCTGTGTCTCCCCTTCTGCTCTAAGCTAGAGCTCATCACTGATGTCAGCTGGTCTCTCATTGGCTGACAGTCAGGTTTAATCTCACTGGTCCAGAGCCCCAAGGGCGTTAAACAAACATACAAGTCCCTATGCAAGTGGGCGGGTAGTGAGAGAGGTGATAAAAGGAAGTGATGCAGAGCATTTAGCAGACTCAGCCAGGAGCGTGTGAGGGGAGGTTGCATTTTCTGTAGTTGGCGAGGAGGAGTATTCAGCGAGTTATTTCATAGCCAAGGTAGAGTGTGGTGGATAACCCGCTCCCTTGTTAATGTACAACAGAGTTCCAGAAGACCCTTTCAGAAGTGCATCTTCAAACAGTGAGTTACTGTTTGATTTACCCGGATTGAGTTACCCGGTGAAATCAAAGCCAGGATCAGCATATTGTCTAGTCTCTCTGCTTCAAAAGTACACCTTCAGTTAAAGTAAACTCAAATCTGTTTATCTAAGTTCAATAATGGTGAAAATTGTCTAATAATTTAGTCTTCAGTTAAGTAATAGAGAGAGCGTTGAAAATCAGAGAATCATCAAATCAATCTTACTGTATCTTGCCTGTCTTATATTGCATCCTTGTTCACCTGAGACAAAGCTCTCCACAGCAAGTTGTAAAGTTAACTTGTTGTTTAACAATACCAAAGTTAGTAAAACTGCTCACTCTCAGTTTACTAAACTATACTGGACTCGCCTCCGTTATTTCTGCGTCATCATCATTCGGAGTATCCAAATAGAGTGTGGCATCACCGTGACAACAAAAGGCCTCCGGCCATACCAACTGTAAGTGCATTGGGGTGTTACACATACTGCTCCTCCGTTCATGTCCTATGGTCTGCCGGGTATAGCTGAGTGCCTAAACTCTGCTGTTTCCAGTGGTCTCATTAAAATTAACAGTGAAGGAGTGTGCATGTGCAACACCGCTCCATTCATTCTTAAAAGTTCTTGGAAGTTCTTTGGATTGGTGGTGGTCTTGGTGGTCAGATCCACACTGATCTATAGTGTATGTATCCTGCAGATTAAAAGTTATCCTCTATCATATAACAACCTCTGCATGGGTTGCAGATAGGACATAAAGGGGAAACAAACATCAGGCCCTTCTACCCTGGGTGGTGAAGCCAGGACCATATTAGTAGGAAGCCCCCTCTCTCCTAAGTAACCTGCTACTTTTCTGCATTTTCCCACAGTAGTGATGTTAGCTCAAACATCGCATTTTAAAACGAAGCTCGAAGTTCCGCATTACTAAGAATAGTTTGCCTCAGTATTCATTCTATGCAGCAATTACTTCATAATCATCTTTTTCTCACTTGTGGTCATCCGTACGTTATAATCTGCCCTTGCTGAACTAGAAATAAGCTCTCCATGCACTGAATTGGGGTTCTTTCATGCAGGCAGATTGTTGCCTGTAAACAGTGCTAATCAGTGGTACAGCAAATCGATCGGCAGTCGTTAGTTTCACACCTGCAATTATCATTTGGTGGTCTATACAAACGATTGTTATGGCAATCATTTGTAACAGGCAGTTACCATTATTGTTAGTAGAATATTTCTGTTTGTATGAGGGAACATGATACTGACAAATGATAATTCATCTGCCCAAAAGAGGGGATGAATGACAAATGAGCATTTTATCCTTCACCATTTATTTGCTGGGCTTATTTATGCTGGGCAAGGATCAGGAACAAACATTCGTATGAACGCTTGTTCAGATAATCATTTCCCCATTAAAAAGGGCCTTTATTTTTGATCCTATGATAGACTTGTGATTATTAACAGCAGCCAATATAAAGAGTCAAAGTTGTAAGAGAAAGGACAGAGTGTCAGTCTGAACCAATGAGGAGACAGGAGGTGTGTCTCAGACTATCTCAGAATCCCTGTAGAAAAACTGTAGTTTTAGATCACAGCTCTGCCCTAATAGTGCTCAGCTAAAAAGCAGCCGAGCAACAAGATCTGAGGTTAATAACAGCAGGTAATCATTACCCATGGGTACTAACTTACATATAATTTTGGAGCTCCTGACTGGACAGCTGCTTTAACTTTTCATTCTAAAATCTAGCATGGTGACAAATAGAAAGTACATTGTGATTGCTGATATAGGCTTAAAATTTTTTTGTTAAACCTCAAAACTGAATAAAAAAGTTTGAAATAGAAAGTAGGCCATGCTAGAAAATGACATAGATTTGACAGATTGGCATTTTGCCAAATATACATTATAACATATGGCAACTTGATGAAAATGGATATGGTCGTGTGGTGACCCTCATGTTTCCATGACACAACAGTTGACGGAAATCCAAATCTGCTAGATTTCTGTACAACCACATTCACTTTTATTACTTGTGATGTAGCCAGTGCAATAATGAAATTAATCGATGTGCAATTTGCCATATAGCTAAAGCCGCCATATAGCGCAGTCCTAATGCTCCTAACAAAATGTTATAGGAGAACTTTATTAAAGGTGTTGCACCAAAATTCTAGTCAAAAAGTCAAGATTTTGCTATAAGTTGGGTTTTCTTGTGCAAAAATTGTGATTTTGAGTTTCACACCAGTTTTACCAGTTTGTAAAAAAAAAATCTTCCAATGACGATCTGCATAATAAGATTGATCTTAATAGATCAAGCCGATTATGTGTCTATAATTCTAGACATAGTCTTGGGCCGGGTTTACCACGAGCGTGTGGTGACCTCGTGCGCATCACACAGTGAATTAAGGCCATGTGATCCTGGTCTCAGTTTGCTCGAGTGGAGCATACCTTATTACATGTGAATGTATTCATTTTTGCTCATCTGGCTCTTCTGTGAGCTCCAATGTTCCAACTGTAAAATATACTAATTACCTAGGGTCTATCGGATTTAGCATGCATGCAGAATAATTATGAATACTGATCAGCACAATGAAACAATTTATCCCAATACACATGCTCCCAATGCTCAGACAAAACAAAGGCTTCTGAATTTGTGCTGCCAAGAATAGGATGCAACCCCTAATGTCATTTATGAAAGTTTTTTTCTACAGATCCCAGCCAGTACGTGCTAAAGAAGAACAATGGCTAACAAAATGAATTTAGAATAATTACCCCCTCAGACAGTGAATACAAAACTTGTAGTGAATTTTATTATGTCATATAGCATTGAGAGAACTGGCTTTGAATGCGCAGTTCATAGCAGTACATGTACCAAGGGTATGTGATTTAACCCTTTCCAGTCCAATTTGTATCCTAGTTTTCCTAGGGGGCTTACTCTTTTTCTGCCATTATACAATGGCGCTATCTGCTGGCTAAACCCAGTACTGCATGAGTTGACACGTTGGATACGCCCTGACAGCAGAGAGGCTGGCAATATACAGTAAGAGAACCACGACGGATGTCTTCCAACATCGGAGCTGTACAGCCTTAAATCATAATGTCTTCAGAGGTCAGACAGTGGATTGGAAAGGGTTAAATACTACTTCCCAGAAAGGTCTCACACTTGCCCGCTCCACTCCCAGCACCCGCCCCACAGCACTTTTTTGCATGGGAAGTTCCTGCATCAATGTTCTCTCTCCCTGCTGGAGATATCTGGTGATAAAAGCGGTACAAGGGGTGCCAGAAACACCTGCTGCATACAAATTGCATTAAAGTTGCGTCATCTAGGCCTTTTTAAAAGGATCGGTCTCGGCTTCTGACTTGTCTGTTTTAGTTTAAAAAAAATTGCATTTCGCATGAACTAACCATTCTGGAATGTCTTTTGTTCTAACAGTGTGTTGTGCTGTTCTTATGTTATTCCTCCTGTAAAACTTATGAATAAGTTGACAATCAGGAATTACTATTCCTCTTGTCAAATAGGGTGTGTTCCTTCCCCTGGTTGGACAGTATGAGTGTATTCATCTATTTCTAGCAGGAATAACAGAAATAGTACAACAGAGTTTTTAAATAGTCGCTGACTTTTGAAACAACCTCTGTTTATGTGATTTGTTAACGCTCAGAAGTGTAATTCATTTTATTTACCTAAATGATGATTTTGTGCTGAAAATCACCCTAAAATGCTGGACACTAGGGGTCTCCTCTCCTTTTAATTTACTGTCCAATGCCTGTGGTCATGTGATACCCATTTCCAGTAGCAGTAATGATAGGATGGAGAACAGGAAGTGAAGGAGGGTGATGATTCATCCTGCTCATTGAAGTCTATAGAGCAGCGTTTCCCAAACTGGGCTCCGCAGTACTGATTCTTGTGCAAACTCTGACTTCAGTGTGTGCACCCTGGAATCCTCCTCCTCTGACCTCTCCTCCTTAGTTCCGTTGGAGAGGACAAGGGAGAAAAACGTTCCGGGTGCACACACTGACGTCGGTATGCATCGGGGATCAGCGCTGAGAAGAGGAGTAGCAGCGCTGACTACAAAGTAAGTATATGGGTTAAGTGGCTATTATTAATGTCTTCACAGGTCAGACAGTGGATTGGAAAGGGTTAATAGCTGGTTCTTTCTCCCACTTCCAGTTGGACAGGTCCTGGGAGCTTGCAGTAGAAGTTCATGAAATTCCATGCCCAAAGCAGCTTTGAACTTGGTTGTAGCCACGGCCATGATGTTAGTCCATTGATCGATGAGTACGGTCATTTGGGTGGCATGCAGGAAGGTTTGGTTCCAGTGAAAGGAGATAGTAGACAATGTAGGTTCCAATCCAATGGTAGGTCTGCTTGTTGTACTTTGTGGGGACAGCTTATAGTTGGGGATTGTTGTCTTCTGCAATGAGTAAAAAGTTGGCAATATTGGCTTTTTGGTTTAGGATTAGAAGGGAGAAAGTCCTTTCAAGTGTGACAGGCCATGAAAGGTCTCGAGAAAGGAAGTGTGTCCAGAAATTCCTGGAGACCAATTTCCTTTTCGTTGTTGCAGTTTGAGGAAAAATTAAGGGAAGTGTGTTGGGTCAGTCTGAGGAAATTTTGCTCAGATTGGCCTTTTCTTTGGCCGTGTTTGGGGCATGTCATGTTTTTGAACTTGTGAAAAGCAGTTAAAAGACAGTCGTTGGCTTGCTGTTTTCAGATATTCAGATCAAGGGGACCATTTTGGAGTATTTGTTTAAATGTTCAAAGGCAGGTCAGCAGAGTTGAGAAGTAACCATTCAGTTGGGATCATTAGATGAATCAGCCAGGAGCATACATAGAAATCATGGGGCCCTATAGCAAGAGTTAGAATGCACCGTACATTCCCATCCACACCCCAATTTATAGAATTATTGGGATTTAGCTGTTATTATAGCCGACATTTTTCCCCCTGTACTCCCCAGCCCACACTTTACCCCAGCACTCCATAGGACTTTGCATAGACACTGCATAGAGCCAAGCCACGGTACTAGATAGTGTGAACAGTGACGTACTAGCAATAATCAGAGCTGGCAGAAGACCTTCCATAACAGTATCTAGGCAAAGATCAGGACAAGCCACAGACAGATAGCAAAGTCCAAAAGCATAGCCAAGGTCGGCAGCACAGAAGTCAGACAAGTCAGCGTACAGGGAGAGGTCACAACTGAATACAATAAACTGGGGCTTTGTCACAATGGATGGAGCCCATTGCGCAGGCATCCTCCATAGGGAAAGGATGTCAAATATTGTCAGAGGCGGATGGTGAACCTGTTTAGAGAGCACGTGCTGGCCCTTTAAGAAAGGGGGAAGGAGCATGCACAAGCCCTATGGTCAGACACCTGAGAGGCAGCGGAGAAGTGAGCATGGTGTACAGTGTGTGTATGACAGTGCCATCTGACCACGGCCCTGAGCAGCAGGTGAGCGGGGTGGGCAGTGGAGGCGCAATGTAACAGTAAGATTTGAAAGTTATTTTGACTGTTTGTATTCTAGGTAATAATAAATGGCTGCTGTGGCCCTAACACCAAAATACAGGGGGGCAGAGTTATCATTCAAAGTACAACAGTTTCCTGGCATTAATTGAACCATCAATCTATTTTACACGCTTTGTGCCACATTTACTATGTGTTTTTAGACACTTTTGGATATTTTGGATATTTTTCCAATTTGTTTGAAAAAGGGGTGTGACCTAAATTGTGCCAAATTTAGGAAAATGGCTTCAAAAGCAACTAAAAGGTGGTATAAACTTTGACTAGACAGACTTACAATCTGACAGATTTACTATCTGCTGTGATGAATTGGTGCATTTTAAGAATGTCTAGTCTAAGTGTGCACTCTCTAAGGTCCAATGTCCACTTGCACGCATGCATTCCACTGTTGAATTTTCTTACCTATCTAGATCCAGCACGGGTCTCCTCCATGCCAGCTGGATCTTCTTTCTTCAGCACGGCGGATGCATCTGGACGCGCCGGTGACGTTCCGGATACATGCACAGTGCAATTTTTTTTTCTTTAAAATCTCCTGCTTCCCGCAGATCCGCTGTGGCTGTGCTGCGGATTGGACGGCTTCCAGTGGAAGCCGTCCAATTGGACGGATTGGATAGACTTAAATGGAAGCCGTCCCGCAGGATCCGCAGAAAAATGGAGCATTCTGCAATTTCTTCCCGTGCGTGCGATCTGCCCGCCGGAAAAAAATCACATCCGCATGCTCTAAATTGTTTTGCGGATGCTAATGCATCCCTATGGGTGACTAGAGGTGCGGGTCTGCCATGCGGAGACTCACGCAGCTTCTATAATTAAAATCCGCCCGTGGACATTTGGTCTAACATTGGACAGTTTTAGCAAATGTGTCCCAATGTTGCTTATTCATGAAGGGAAAATGGTGATTGGGTCCAGCAAGAAAACCTGCTATGCTGTAATCATGATCCCAAGAAGCAATCAGACTAGATACATTTTCTGAATACAATGCTACACATTTCCACAAGTGTTAATTATTTTAATTTGAAGAAATCATCTAAGGCTTTTTTAAGTCATGAACTGTCACTGATGAGAACTGCTCCTGAGACAGGGCATTTGACAGATAGGCAATTTATAGTAAAAGAAAAAGTCTTGACCAGATCTGGAGATTGAACTTTTTTTCTGCAGATGGAGGGAGTGCCCCCTTGTGTTCTTAGAGAAGTTTACATCTTTTTACCATATTTTTGTACAGGTCATTCATATACTTATACAAATGAATATACTTATACAAATTAATGAGATTCTGCCACCTACTTTTAGCTACAAGGAGCGTGTGCCGTGTTACATGTTTCAGGCAAGCATGTTGCCCTTAATCATAGACATCAAGGCACATGTGAGCAATACTTAAAGGGGTGGTCTTGCGAAACCAAGTGGGGTTATACACTTCCGTATGGCCATATTAATGCACTTTGTAATGTACATTGTGCATTAAATATGAGCCATACAGAAGTTATTCCACTTACCTGCTCCGTTGCTAGCGTCCTCGTCTCCATGGTTCCGTCTAAATTCGCTGGCAGCTTGCTTTTTTAGACGCGCTTGCGCAGTCCGGTCTTCTCCATTCAGCACGAGCCGCTTCAGTGTGCTCCCCGCTACAGCTCTTCTGCGCATGCGCAGACGAGCTGTCACTGCTCGGGAGCGCGCTGGAGCGGCCATTCTGCACCATCCTCTGTTAGAGGAAGGTGCAGAAACTGGAGCTGCCCAGCGGAGAAGCCCAGCCCAGCCCAGCAGCCCCGAGAAGCCTCCCAGGTAAGTGATGGGTCGGGGGGGGCTGCCGCTGCGCCGGGCTGCGCCGGGGGGGGCTGTCGCTGCGCCGGGGGGGGCTGTCGCTAGGCCGGGGGGGCTGTCGCTGCGATGGGGGGGCTGTCGCTAGGCCGGGGGGGCTGTCGCTGCGATGGGGGGGCTGTCGCTAGGCCGGGGGGGCTGTCGCTGCGCCGGGGGGGGCTGCCGCTGTGATGGGGGAACTAGCGCTAGGCCGGGGGGGGCTGTCGCTGCGATGGGGGGGGCTGTCGCTAGGCCGGGGGGGCTGTCGCTGCGATGGGGGGGCTGTCGCTAGGCCGGGGGGGCTGTCGCTGCGATGGGGGGGCTGTCGCTAGGCCGGGGGGGCTGTCGCTGCGATGGGGGGGCTGTCGCTAGGCCGGGGGGGGCTGCCGCTAGGCCGGGGGAACTAGCGCTGGGCTCCGGAACCTAGCGCTGGGCTCCGGGGCCTTCACCTGGGCTGAGGGTCTAGCGCTGGGGAGCCGGGGGCTAGCGCCGCTTACCTGCTGCCTGGCGGTGGGCGTCTGGTCGGCGTCTGGTCGGCGGCTGCGGGGCGTCCGGTTGCCATGGAGACACAGCTGGCGGCGTCTCGGGAGCGCGCACGTCGGGCTGCAGCGAGCGACGGGGAAAGAGCCGGCGGCCATCTTGAGGTAACTTTTATAAGTTGCTGAAACGCTGGAACGGTAAGTACGAACCAGCTAGAAATGTCATTTACAGGGGGGCTTAGTAATGTGTGTTTAATGGGGGGGACTGGGCAAAAAAAAAAATTAACTGCTTCCTCGAGACATCTCCTTTAAACGGGAAGGGGGTGGATCTAAGCTCCGCCCCTGGCTTCGGACAAAGGGCGGGGAGGGACGGGAGCTTAGCTCCACTCCCATCCCGCCCCCTCCCATTGAAAACAGCCGGAGGGGAGGAGAGAGGCAGAGAGCCAGCGAGGGGGAAGGAAGGGGAGATAGCTCACAGGGTAACATATATCAGCCGGCCGTGAAAACGGAGGCCGATATACGCTCCTGTGAATAAGCCCTAAAAGACATGAAATAAAAAAAATAAGATCAAAATCAATTAAATCACAAACATGGCAAAATGAAATAGTACTGAATCGCAAAGATAAAACAGAAATGACAAAATCACAAAAATCACAAGATCAAACAGAAAACATAAAATCACACGAATCAGAAAAATAAAACAAATGACAAAATCACAAACATCAAAGTCGAAAAAAGACGAAAAAAGCGCACAAAAATAGTCAAAATCTCTTAAACCTCCCATTGGCAGTACTGCCATTGTGCTACAGGCTCGCAATATGGAGATCAGGGGCAAATTCTGCAGCCATACTTACCCCCCAAATCTGTGCCACATAAGAGCCACTACTCAGGAGTATTAATCCCATAGTCTTCCAGAATGTCCTGCATAAACCTCATCAAGAGCACTACAGGACAAATAGCAGTATAAGGGCGCCCACCCACTAGCGTTTTTTTTCCCTGCGAAATTCGCAGCATTTTTTTCTCTGCAGGGGTCTATGGGACTTGTAATGTTAAAATCGCGATTTCGCGGTAAATTGCGATTTTGCGCAATCGCGATTTTAACATTACAAGTCCCATAGACCCCTGCAGAGAAAAAAATGCTACGAATTTCGCAGG
This sequence comes from Eleutherodactylus coqui, assembly GCF_035609145.1. Taxonomy (NCBI): domain Eukaryota; kingdom Metazoa; phylum Chordata; class Amphibia; order Anura; family Eleutherodactylidae; genus Eleutherodactylus; species Eleutherodactylus coqui. The sequence goes on from NC_089838.1 coordinate 121,833,587, forward strand.
GAAAAAAAACGCTAGTGGGTAGGCACCCTAAGGCCTAATGTCCACGGCACACATGGATTCCAAGTACGGGATCATGTAGCGGAATCCACCCGTGCCCACAGTCATGGACATTTTCTTACCAGTCAGGATGCGGTGCGGGTCTTCTCCATCCCGGATGGATCTTCTTTCTTCTGCTTTCCCATGGATACTTGGCACGTCCGCAGTGTCAGCTGCAGGTGTGCCGCAGATCGGACGGCTTCTATTTACTTCAATGGAAGCCGTCTGTGTGGGAATTCGCAGGAAATGGAGCACGCTACTATTTTTTTTATCACGCGTACAATCCATAAATCAGGAAAAAATGACATCCGCAGGTATTTACTTACCTGTGGATGCCCAGTGATTGTCTATGGTCTGATTGAACTGCGAATTGCATGTACGGATGACATGCGCGGGTTCCGTAATTCAAATATGTCCGCGGACATGAGGTCTTACAAAGCTAGGGGGAGGGCAGAGAGCAGCTAGCTTTTAGTCTCTCTCATACAAGTGCTTTCAATGTGCACTAAAAACGCTGCACTAAGCCTTCATTCATTTCAATGGGGCTTCTCCTATAGCGCCGTATTTATAATGCGCTAAAACAAACGCTGTATTATTTTCGGGCATTGCAGCGCGTTCTTCATGTCCTGCATTGCCCATTGCAATAAATGGGGTGTGTTAAATACAGCATTAGGGTGCATTCCCACGAACGTATATCGGCTCGGTTTTCATGCCCAGCCGATATACGTTGTCCTCGTGTGCAGGGGGGGGGAGGATGGAAGAGCCAGGAGCAGGAACTGAGCTCCCGCCCCCACTCCGCCCCTGTGCACTATTTGCAATGGGGAGAGGCGGAACGGGGGCGGTGCTAATTCGCGTAACTTAGCCCCACCCCTGCCCCACTTTCTTTCATTGCAAATAGTGCACAGGGGTGGAGAGGAGGCGGAGTGGGGGCGGGAGCTCAGTTCCTGCTCCTGGCTCTTCCATCCTCCCCCCCTGCAGATGAGGACGACGAATATATGCTCAGCGTGAAAACCGAGCCGATATACGCTCGTGGGAATGCAGCCTTAAAAACGCTGCCTGCTATGCCACTGGGAGAGTGAAAATGGTGACATCATCAGCTTCCTTTGTCTGCGTTGTTACTGCACAAAATATCTTGCATGAAAAATCGGAAAAATCTTTAATAAAAATTGATTTAAATTTTTCTTAAAAAACGCAGGCAAACACTCACCAAAACGCAGTAAAACGCTGCATTTTTTTTTTACAAATGCTTGTGTGAGAGTGGCCTTACCACCCCTTTTTTGCCTAGCTCTGATTGTGGCCATTGCGGAGGGTTATCAGGTGTTTCAAAGAAGCAGCACCTAGCAGGTATGGAGAAAGCTCAGCAGCCAAGCCCGTTCCATACCTACTCCAGCATCTAAGTATGTACGTCCTTGGTTATTAAGGGGTTAAATGGTCACTGCACTTTGAGACAACTTATGTAAATATGATAGGAAGTATGATAACTAGCAAACCTGCAAATCACGTTATTTACCTAAAATTACATTTTCGTGCTGAACATATCCTCTAACATGCTGGCCACTAGGCGTCCCCCTTCCTTCTTATTTGCTGTCCACTGCTATTCTCTAGTGAAGTCTAGTAACAGTGATAAGAGGAAGGATTACAGGAACTGGAGGAAGGTGATGACTTGGCCTTATGAGCTGCCAGAGAGGCTTTTTTTTTGCCTTGACTCCTGCCGCCTATCTCTTGGTCTAGGTGGGAGACAGCTGGACAGAAAGCGCCAATGTCAAACCTCTAGACATTACATTATATTCATCTTCTATGACTCACTTAGTGTAGAGACAGATGCAGCATGATATATGCTGAGCACCTGACTTCTTTCCCGTCTTTTACAGTGTACAAGAGACGGGTGTGGAGTCAGGTGCTCCGCATACAGTGATCTGCGTCCGGCTGTACACTTAATAAGTTAAAGAAGATAAATATAATGTGATGTAATGTCTGGAGGTTTGGGAAAACTATTACCCCGTTTCACCGAAAATAAGACCTATCCTGAAAATTAGGCCTACCATGATTTTTCAGGGTTTCCTGGGGGGGCTTGAAATATAAGCCCTACCCCAAAAATAAGCCCTAGCTGCATTACATAAAAAAAGGAATACGTTACCTAGCAGACTCAGTAATGCCACGACTCAGCCGATTCATAAATCCCGACTCCACAATGCGATGGCTGTAATTGTTTCATTGTCCACTGCTCAGCCAATCAATGCAGCGCTCGATGAACCAATCACAGCCATCACATTGGTTCATTCAGCGCTGTATCAATTGGCTGAGCACCGCTCAAGAACCATCAAAACCATCACTTCCTGAAGGCGGGATTTATGAATCCCATAACCAGGAAGTGATCTTTTGTGGGTGGCTGAGGACTGCTAGAAGCACGTTGGAGAGCAGCAGGAGGGACCTGGGCTAAGCCTGCTAGGTAAGTATAATAAGGCACCCCCCAAAAAATAAGACCTAGTGCCTCTTTTGGGGCAAAAAATAATATGACAGGGTTTTATTTTCGGGGAAACACGGTACCTTGAGGGAGGCCACAAAGAAGAGGTCACGATTACATAAGGGAGCTACAGAAGGGACTCTATTATTAAGTGGGGCCACAGAGGGGGTCACTTTTACTATAAGGGGAACACTAAGAAGGGAAAGAGTGCCGACATGAGTCACTACTGGAAGAAGTCTTCATGATGGTCTAGGCCCAGAGAGAAAGGACAACAAAAAGTTGGCAACTCCAACCTGAGAAGCCGTCAACTGCGATTACTGGAGTTAAAGGGCTTGTCAAGTTGTAAACTATTGATGGTGTATCCTCAGGATAAGTCATCAAGTGTAGATCAGTTTGAGTCAGTTACTGGGATCCCATCCTATCATCTGTTCACTGGGTTGGTGCACTCGTGCCTTCAGCTGACTTCTGCATGAAGCAAAAAGCTTTGATTCCAATGCAGAGGCTAGGCTTGGTATTACAAACAAAATTCTCATTCATTTCAATGAGAACTTGGCCTGTAATGCTAAGTCTGGCCACTGCATAGTGAACAGAGCTGTCTGCTCCCCTGCAGATATTGGCTCAGTGCATGGGTCCTAAGGGGTTCAAATTCTTACCCACCTTGGCCAACTTGTTCATTGCATGGTGGGAAGAAAAATACATTTTTTCTCGTGACTATCCATACATGGACTAGCTTGTGTGGTATGCACGTTATATCAATGATATTGTAATTATCTGGAATGCAGAGGTTGATGATGGAGCTAAGTTTGTTGAATATCTGAATGACAACCAGTACAATTTGCATTTTCTGAGTAGTATAAGTGACATCGAGATCTGAGATTGAGAGGTGAGGGGGAGACGGAGAATATATCAATATCTTTATATAGGAAACCCAATTTGGGTAATACCATGTTACGTGCCAACAGCTGGCATCCCATGCAAACAATTGGACCAATACCTGTGGGTGAGTTAGTGAGAGCCAAACGTTCCTGCACTAAGAGGGAAGATTACACAGTCTCAGGGTGCATTCAAACGATCGTATATCGGCTGGGTTTTCACACCCAGCCGATATACGTCGTCCCTCTCTGCAGGTGGAGGAAGCTGGAAAAACCGGGAGCAGTGTACTGAGCTCCCGCCTCCTCTCTACCCCCTCTCCGCCCCTCGCCACTATTTGTAATGGGAGGGTGGAACAGGAGCGGAGCTATGTCCCAAAACTTAGCACCACCTCGGTCCCGCCCCCTCTCATTGCAAATAGTGGTGATGGGCGGAGAGGGGGTGGAGAGGAGGCGGGAGCTCAGTGTACTGCTCTCGGCTCTTCCAGCTTCCTCCCCCTGCAGAGAGGGACGACGTATGTCGGCTGGGCATGAAAACCCAGCTGATACACGATCGTCTGAATGCACCCTCAGAAAGAGAAATGTGTAAAAGATAAGAGAATATTGGGTAGTGGAATGGATGCTGGAAAGAGCAAGGAAAAGGGTTCAATCAGGGGATAGAATCGATCTGTCCAATAAAAAAAGTGCAAAATAAATAGTTTTTTTCTACAGCATATAGCTGAGCGTTTAATAAAATCAAAAAAATGTTTTTTTCATACCTTCCTATCTTGAAACAGGATAAAACGTTAAAATCTATTTTGGAAGGGGATAAACAGTACATAGCACGGCGTAATTAAAATCTAGCAAATAGATTGTCACTCTCGATGCTGGTTGTCACAAAGGGGCTTCTTCAAATATGTGGGGGCAGGTGCGGAGCATGCAAGTTTACTAACAAAACTCAAGGCTTTTTTGGAACAGACAAAAATCCGAATATAACATAAATTCTTTTATTAATTGTGATACCAAGAATGTTGCCTATAATATTGTAAGCACACAGTGCGCCAAAGTTTAAATAGGTTGCACCACGAGGAAGCTAAAAACCAGGACTATGGAACATATTAGGGATATTAATAATAAAAATAATAACAGTTCAGGTGCGGTTAAACATTTTTTGGATTGTCATAATGGTAATCTTGATTTATTTATGTTCCAAGATATAATAGTGGTGAAAGGTAGAAATAGAATTAGTCTAGTCTTAAAAAGAGAGGCATTCAGGATCCTCAAGTTAGATACTAGGTACCCTAAAGAAATGAATTTTAAAACTGATTGAGTGAGGTGCGTGCGTGACGTGCATGTTACAGAGCTGTGTGTCTGTGATGGGCATGTAGCAGAGCTGAGTCTGTGACGTGCATGTAGCAGAGCTGTGTGTCTGTGACGTGCATGTAACAGAGCTCTGTGTCTGTGACGTGTATGTAACAGAGCTCTGTGTCTGTGACGTGTATGTAGCAGAGCTGTGTGTGTGATGTTCATGTAGCAGAGCTGTGTGTGTGACATGCATGTAGCAGAGCTGTGTGTGTGTGACATGCATGTAGCAGAGCTGTGAGTCTGTGACATTCATGTAGTAGAGATGTGTGTGTGTGATGAGCATGTAGCAGAGCTGTGTGTGGTGCCTTGCGCCATCAGAAACACTGGTGATATAATTTCCTAGTAAGTACTAGTCATTGTTATAATGTTATAATTGTTATGCTGCCATCCAATAGGTGGTGCTGCAGAGGTATTGTTCCATCTTCCTTATTAGCATATATTTCCCAGAGGAGCATGCATAGCCTAATAAGCTTCCTCACTCACTTCCTAGGTACTCTCCTTGGGGAGAGATGATACCCTTCCTGACCCATGTCATAGGCCTCTCACTACACAAACCAGGATCCTATTGCAAAAACCTTGAAACAGCTGTCTGTGTATGGATTCTGGCTTGGTTTTTCAATTCCCAATCATTGTTATAAAGACTGTAGAAGCATTGTTCCATCTTCCTTATTTGCTTTGGCTTTCATACGTATCTTCCAAGCCCTACTCCTACAGCTATGATCCGTGCAGAGAAGTGAGAATGGAGATAACGTTAATGAAGAAGCATTCTGAATAAGGACAGAGACAAGCTAATATAAAATATATTCAGTCACAGAGTAATATGATGGAATTTCAAACATAAAATATAATTATAGCAGAATCAATATATATATAGTTTTTATATACGAACAAAGGGCTGGAAATAGTTATTTTTCAATGTATCAGGTTTTACCCATCGCAAGTTCTTGATCTACCCTCTTCACTACACTTGAGAAGCTTTAAGTATGGCGCTGTTATATAATTCAATTAGGTCACCTCTTCTAACTACAGTGTAAGAAACTGGTATTTCCACTTGCCACATAAAGCAAACAGTACAAACCTTCAGCAACTAATACATTATTGAAAGCAGGTAAACTTGGGCGTCTTTGCCTTTTAAAACTGAACGTGAGCTGAAAGTATGAGAGCCACTCGACAACGAAGACTTCTCTTCCTGCACCGTGTCCTGCAGATGAAGGAGTGGGAAGGTGTTTAGAATGCAGCTCTTGCTCCCCTCACTCCTGTCCCACTATGGCTGTCCAAAACATCAAAGCAGGTGTTGAACAATTAACTACTGCTCAGGTAACAGGGCGATGTAGGTGAAACGGGCAGGCAACAGGCCAGACAAGGCTGCGGAACAGAAGTCAACCTGGTTTAGCAGTTTATAGGAGCAGACCTAGGAACAACTGCATTGATACTCAGGCAAGGCACGACTGGAGTCCAAGATACAAATAAAGTAATTAATGAGTTCATTAGGAACTACTGTAACAACAGAGACCAAAGACCAGGGAGAATTAACCACTGCATTGCCTCAGTGGACGATATTGTCAAAACATAATTGTCCTGCCCAAGAATCCAGTGTTGTGTACAGAGGGCTTAGTGACCTGGTGCAAACTCCGCAGAGATGCGGACGGATGGTACCAAAAACAGGAGCATATGATTGGCGCAGCACATGACAGCTACAACAAATGCCCAAAAGGCAGCAAATTTCTTCATACCGGCAGATTGTGATGCAATTATATATGTGTGTATTATATATATATATATATCTTTTAATAATGTGCCTTCTAAAATTGAATAGAAAGTATGAGATACACTGATTTGCTGGATCATATTTTAACCTATATAATACACTTTCCAATCAATTTTATCGGTAAATTACTGAAAGTCCCCCTCTGTAGCCCAACAAAGTAATAACGTGCCCCTTCTAAGGCCCCATTCAGTATTAGTGCTCCCTTTGTGGCCCCACTTTCTAATACTCCTCTCTGTGTTCCCACTTATAGTGCCCCCTGTGGTCCTACTTAGCAATAGCGCTCCTCTGTAGCCACCCTTTCTTAAAGTTCTGCAGAATATGTTGGTGCTATATAAATAAAGATGATGATGATTTTTATTAATCACTTTGTGCCTCCAATTAGTAAAAGGTGTCCTGTCTATGGCCTCATTTAGGTATAGTGCCCTTTACAGTCATAGACCTGGCTGCAGCACAAGCTTCTTTCCTCACTCAGTGCAACCAAATGCCGCACACTCTGGGTTTGTACAGATTATACCCCTTCTCTGGCTCTCTCAGTACAGTACAGGGTGTTAGATTATGCTTTGTTCAGACTCCGACTACGAGGCTTCCGCCAGTAGTGTGTCAGGAAAGAACTGGTGCTGCTGCTGGATGGAATTTCATGTCATTGCTGGCCAGTTTAAAGGGAACCTGTCATCACCTTTGAGCCCCATAGACTATGCTATGGGGCAGCTCAAGAGTAAGAGGACCAAAATAATTGCAGCATGCCCTATTTTTGGACGATTCTTGTTCAAGAATCACCCATTATTTCCTTTGGGAGTGTTAACAAAATGTTTCATCCCCACAGGCCATGAGAGTGTGATGCCTTTTTCTGGCATTTTACTACTGGAACCAATTGCTATTTTATTTTTTTTTTCACACCCATGAAAAGTAAATCTGATGCAAATTGTGTATTTTTAACGCAAAAATGGTCAGATTTTCACTGAGGCAGCATGTAGTGGTGCATAATGCATATACATATAGGGCTCATGTCCATGGGCCTTTTTTCACCACGTATTACGTGTGCGTTGTACATCTGCGTGATATATAGTGAATGAAGTCAATGAAAATCAATGGACTTTCATTAATCAATGCACACTGGCATGTAGACACTGTATCGATATGCAAGAGAAATAGATTGCAGCATGCTGTATTTCTCAGCGTACCACGCAACATGAGCCCTGAACATCTGTATATACAATGTATGAAACGCTGTCCATATGAAATACAAGTTTAAAAAAAAGTCACACTGTGCATGTCCGTGTGATATGTGAATAAGGAAGATGGAACAATATCTCTGCAGCGCCAACAAATGAATGTACAACTTTTTAGCAAGTCTGTAAAACAATGCTTGGGAATAGAAAATGGAGCCAGAATCCATACACAGACAGCTGTTTCGGGGTGTTTGCCACTCATCAGTGTGCAGTAGGATTCTGGCTTGGCTAGTAAGAAGCCTGTAGAGATGACACTCCTCTTAACCCACGTGTGATACACGGGCATGCACAGTGCACTCGCAGCCATACCCGGTCCCTGCCAGCAGAGCAGATGTTTACAAATTGGGCCTCCCCGCAGCATTTTACGCATACGCCTGTGGACAGGAGCCCATAGGCAGAGTTGTTTTGATAACAAACCACACCACATCCGGTTAAGGGCTCTTTCACATTGGCATTAGGGTCAGTTAACCATTTCTGGTTTTTTTTGTTCCATTTGAGGAGCAGAAAAACGGAAATAAAAATGCAATTAAATGTTTCCACCGTTCTCCCCATTTATTTCAATGTTTTTTTGTTTTTCTTTTAAAGGAAATATTTCAGTTTATTTCCATTTAATTCTGTTCTGTTTCATTTCCTTTTTTCAAATGGAACAAATAGAACAGTCAGCTGCGCCATTTGTTCCATTTGAAAAAAAGAAAATGAATTAAATGGAAATAAACTGAAATATTTCCATTGTTATTAAGAAATCCATTGAAATAAATGGGGAAAACAATGGAAACGTTACATTTTGTTTTTCTGCTTCTCAAAAAGACCAGAGAAATGTAAATGGTTAAAGCCGGCTGCACACGACCGGGTCAGATTGCGCATGCAGGAGCCCGCAGCGGTATCTGGCCCTGTGCCTAGCCAGCATCCGTGTGTGCCTTCCTTTCCTGTATCTTCTCTGTACTGTGGCTGGTCTGCACGGCTTGCCGTCGGACATGTGCAGTACAGATTTTTTTTTTTTTAAACTTCTACCACTTCTCGGAATTCGAGACCCTTTTGAAATGTCATTGTGGAAGGGACGCAAATCAGATCATTGACTTCAATGGAAACTGTCCCAGCGGAATCCGTGCAAAAATAGAACATGTGCGATTTTACCTCCGCCAGCAATTGTTTTCCATTTGTGTGAAGGAAAAAGCGTTTTTCAATAGCATGTTATGTGCGGCATTTGCTCCAGATTCCGCAATGCAAATATGCCCGTGTGCAGCCAGCCTAGCTGAGGCCGCCTGCAGACGGACGGGTCGGATCCGGCTGCGAGGATTCTCGCCACGGGACCCGACCCGAGCACCTGCAGAGAGCTGCGCGTACTCACCCGCGCACGCGGCTCCGGCTGTTTGATGTGCCAGCTTGCTGGGCAGCTGGCGCATGCACAGACCGGAGCCAGCGGCCGGGCAATGACGTTTCTGTGCGGGGCTCTGTGAGCCTCGAACAGAAATAGAGCATGCCGCGGTTTGTTTCCTGCGCGAGATTTCGCGCGGCCGCCTAAATAGGATTGCATTTGTTAACGCAATCCAATGCAGACTTCCAGCAGCGGAAATCCTGTGGGAAATCCCGCCATGGAATTTCCGTCCGTCTAGAGGCAGCCTGAGGCTGATACCAGTGTGAACGCGCCCTAAATATATATACATATATATACAGGGTTATTACAAATGATCTTCCCAATTTGAAACATTCATAACTCACATTTAAGCCGGCTTCATGTATTCTGTGAGCGGAGGAAAAATTGCAGCATGCTCTATTTTGCTGCAGACTCCGTGCAATGGAGGCCATCCAACCCGCAGCCCATCCGCAATTGACATTACGGAGGTGCCGCGGGTACCCACGTCATCATTTAGCAACGGCGCAGGAATACATTTTATTTTTTTTTTTAAATCAGTACTGCGCATGACCTCGCAGTCATACACAATACAGATTTTGAAGGTACATGGAGTCATTGATCGTGGTCAGAGCCAGAATCTGCTGTGGGAACTTGCATGTGGAATCCGGATTCTTCGTGTGCAGCTAGCCTTAATGACATTGAGATGCCGAAATGTAAGATTTCACTGGAAACAGAAACTCAAAAAGTTTTGTTGCACGTCATCATAAAATGTTGTCACCATCAGAGGTGATTAGAGATGAGCGAGCACCAAAATGCTCGGGTGCTCGTTACTCGGGACGAAATTATCGCGATGCTCGAGGGTTCGTTTCGAGTAACGAACCCCATTGAAGTCAATGGGCGACCCGAGCATTTTTGTATTTCGCCGATGCTCGCTAAGGTTTCCTTGTGTGAAAATCTGGGCAATTCAAGAAAGTGATGGGAACGACACAGCAACGGATAGGGCAGGCGAGGGGCTACATGTTGGGCTGCATCTCAAGTTCACAGGTCCCACTATTAAGCCACAATAGCGGCAAGAGTGGGCCCCCCCCCCTCCCAAAAACTTTTACTTCTGAAAAGCCCTCATTAGCAATGCATACCTTAGCTAAGCACCACACTACCTCCAACAAAGCACAATCACTGCCTGCATGACACTCCACTGCCACTTCTCCTGGGTTACATGCTGACCAACCCCCCCCCCCCCCCCCCCCCACAGCGCACACCAAAGTGTCCCTGCACAGCCTTCAGCTGCCCTCATGCCACACCACCCTCATGTCTATTTATAAGTGCGTCTGCCATGACGAGGAACCGCAGGCCCACACTGCAGAGGGTTGGCACGGCTAGGCAGCGACCCTCTTTAAAAGGGGCGGTGCGATAGCCCACAATGCTGTACAGAAGCAATGAGAAATATAATCCTGTGCCACCGCCATCAGGAGCTGCACACGTGGGCATAGCAATGGGGAACCTATGTGCCACACACTATTCATTCTGTCAAGGTGTCTGCATGCCCCAGTCAGACCGGGCTTTTTAATTCATAGACACAGGCAGGTACAACCCCCTATTGTGAAGTCCCTGTGGACCGACAGCATGGGTGGCTCCCTGGAACCCACCGGCGGTACATAAAAATATCCCATTGCATTGCCCAACACAGCTGAGGTAGTAATGTCGTGCTTAATGCAGGTGGGCTTCGGCCCACACTGCATGCCCCAGTCTGACTGGGGTTCTTTAGATGTGCTTTCAGATGCATTTATAATTCTCTGTGGACCCACAGCATGGGTGGGTGCCAGGAAGCCACCGGCGGTACATAAAAATATCCCATTGCATTGCCCAACACAGCTGAGGTAGTAATGTCGTGCTTAATGCAGGTGGGCTTCGGCCCACACTGCATGCCCCAGTCAGACTGGGGTTCTTTACAAGTGGACACATGTAGGTTAAACTCCGTGTGCACCTACAGCATGGGTGGCTCCCTGGAACCCACCGGCGGTACATAAAAATATCCCATTGCATTGCCCAACACAGCTGAGGTAGTAATGTCGTGCTTAATGCAGGTGGGCTTCGGCCCACACTGCATGCCCCAGTCAGACTGGTAATATGTACCTTAACAGTAACCGCGTTGGTGGTAATGTGTTGGTGACTGCGGACCTAGTAGCGCGGTTTTATTTTGTTGGTTTTCGGAATGTGGCCAGGATTAAGTGGGCTGTGGCGGGGGATGTTTTTGAGGCACTACGTGTCCTCTCCACGTGTCCGTGGTTATATGCACCTTAACAGTAACAGCGTTGGTGGGAAATGGCCTCGCCGCCATCATGTCCTTGGGAAGCCTCTGTTTCCACACCCCAGAGACATACCATTAGCAGCGGTATAGGCAGAGCCCATAATTAGTAACATTTCAGCCGTAGCATTAGGACAGGCCCCACTAACATATCACTAGCAGCATTATAGGGGGAGCACAGTATGCGTTCCATTTCAGTAATAGTAGCACTCAAGACAGGCCCCAGTAACAATTCCGAAGCAGCAGTATAGTGGGAGCGCAGTCTTCGTTCCATTTCAGTAGCTGCAGTATAGACAAGGCACAAGTTACATTTATGTAGCTAAAGTGTAGGCCAACCCCACACACCTTTCTGTACCATGAGTGCAGGCGAAGAACATAGAAATTGCTATGATTACACTGTAGGCGAGGGGCCACAAAAATTGCTGTATCAACAGTACTAATGTACATCCCATAAATTGGCCATGGCCAACCAAGAGGGCAGGTGAAACCTATTAATCGCTTTGGTTAATGTGGCTTAAGTGGTAACTAGGCCTGGAGGCAGCCCAGTTTAACGAAAAATTGGTTCAAGTTAAAGTTTCAACGCTTTTAAGAGCATTGAAACATATAAAAATTGTTTAGAAAAATTATATGAGTGAGCCTTGTGGCCCTAAGAAAAATTGCCCGTTCGGCGTGATTACGTCAGGTTTCAGGAGGAGGAGCAGGAGGAGGAGGAGGAATATTATACACAGATTGATGAAGCAGAAATGTCCCCGTTTTGGATGGTGAGAGAGAACGATGCTTCCATCCGCGGGTGCAGAATACGTATTGCTTAGGTATCGCTGCTGACCGCTGGTGCAGAAGAGAAGTCTGGGGAAATCCAGGCTTTGTTCATCTTGATGAGTGTAAGCCTGTCGGCACTGTCGGTTGACAGGCGGGTACGCTTATCCGTGATGATTCCCCCAGCCGCACTAAACACACTCTCTGACAAGACACTAGCCGCAGGACAAGCAAGCACCTCCAGGGCATACAGCGCGAGTTCAGGCCACGTGTCCAGCTTCGACACCCAGTAGTTGTAGGGGGCAGAGGCGTCACGGAGGACGGTTGTGCGATCGGCTACGTACTCCCTCACCATCCTTTTACAGTGCTCCCGCAGACTCAGCCTTGACTGGGGAGCGGTGACACAGTCTTGCTGGGGAGCCATAAAGCTGGCAAAGGCCTTGGAGAATGTTCCCCTGCCTGCGCTGTACATGCTGCATGATCTCTGCGCCTCCCCTGCTACCTGGCCCTCGGAACTGCGCCTTCTGCCACTAGCGCTGTCGGATGGGAAGTTTACCATCAGTTTGTCCACCAGCGCCCTGTGGTATAGCATCATTCTCGAACCCCTTTCCTCTTCGGGAATGAGAGTGCAAAGGCTCTCCTTATACCGTGGGTCGAGCAGTGTGTACACCCAGTAATCCGTAGTGGCCAGAATGCGTGTAACGCGAGGGTCACGAGAAAGGCATCCTAACATGAAGTCAGCCATGTGTGCCAGGGTACCTGTACGCAACACATGGCTGTCTTCACTAGGAAGATCACTTTCAGGATCCTCCTCCTCCTCTTCTTCCTCCTCCTCAGGCCATACACGCTGAAAGGATGACAGGCAAGTAGCATGGGTACCGTCAGCAGTGGGCCAAGCTGTCTCTTCCCCCTCCTCCTCATCCTCCTCATGCTCCTCCTCCTCCTCCTGAACGCGCTGAGATATAGACAGGAGGGTGCTCTGACTATCCAGCGACATACTGTCTTCCCCCGGCTCTGTTTCCGAGCGCAAAGCGTCTGCCTTTATGCTTTGCAGGGAACTTCTCAAGAAGCATAGCAGAGGAATGGTGACGCTAATGATTGCAGCATCGCCGCTCACCACCTGGGTAGACTCCTCAAATTTTCCAAGGACCTGGCAGATGGCTGCCAACCAGGGCCACTCTTCTGTAAATAATTGAGGAGGCTGACTCCCACTGCGCTGCCCATGTTGGAGTTGGTATTCCACTATAGCTCTACGCTGCTCATAGAGTCTGGCCAACATGTGGAGCGTAGAGTTCCACTGTGTGGGCACGTCGCACAGCAGTCGGTGCACTGGCAGATTAAACCGATGTTGCAGTGTCCGCAGGGTGGCAGCGTGCGTGTGGGATTTGCGGAAATGTGCGCAGAGCTGGCGCACCTTTCCGAGCAGGTATGACAAGTGGGGGTAGCTTTTCAGAAAGCGCTGAACCACCAAATTAAAGACATGGGCCAGGCATGGCACGTGCGTGAGGCTGCCGAGCTGCAGAGCCGCCACCAGCTTACGGCCGTTGTCACACACGACCATGCCCGGTTGGAGGCTCAGCGGCGCAAGCCAGCGGTCGGTCTGCTCTGTCAGACCCTGCAGCAGTTCGTGGGCCGTGTGCCTTTTCTCTCCTAAGCTGAGTAGTTTCAGCACGGCCTGCTGACGCTTGCCCACCGCTGTGCTGCCACGCCGCGTGACACCGACTGCTGGCGACGTGCTGCTGACACATCTTGATTGCGAGACAGAGGTTGCGTAGGAGGAGGAGGAGGAAGGTGCTTTAGTGGAGGAAGCATACACCGCCGCAGATACCACCACCGAGCTGGGGCACGCAATTCTGGGGGTGGGTAGGACGTGAGCGGTCCCAGGCTCTCACTCTGTCCCAGCCTCCACTAAATTCACCCAATGTGCCGTCAGGGAGATATAGTGGCCCTGCCCGCCTGTGCTTGTCCACGTGTCTGTTGTTAAGTGGACCTTGGCAGTAACCGCGTTGGTGAGGGCGTGTACAATGTTGCGGGAGACGTGGTCGTGCAGGGCTGGGACGGCACATCGGGAAAAGTAGTGGCGACTGGGAACCGAGTAGCGCGGGGCCGCCGCCGCCATCATTCTTTTGAAAGCCTCCGTTTCCACAAGCCTATACGGCAGCATCTCTAGGCTGATCAATTTTGCAATGTGCACGTTTAACGCTTGAGCGTGCGGGTGCGTGGCGTCGTACTTGCGCTTGCACTCAAACTGTGGCGCTAGCGACGTCTGGACGCTACGCTGAGAGACATTGCTGGATGGGGCCGAGGACAGCGGAGGTGAGGGTGTGGGTGCAGGCCAGGAGACGGTAGTGCCTGTGTCCTCAGAGGGGGGTTGGATCTCAGTGGCAGGTTGGGGCACAGGGGGAGAGGCAGTGGTGCAAACCGGAGGCGGTGAACGGGCATCGTCCCACCTTGTGGGGTGCTTGGCCATCATATGCCTGCGCATGCTGTTGGTGGTGCCTCCCCAGCTGATCTTGGCGCGACAAAGGTTGCACACCACTGTTCGTCGGTCGTCAGGCGTCTCTGTGAAAAACTGCCACACCGTAGAGCACCTTGACCTGTGCAGGGTGGCATGGCGCGAGGGGGCGCTTTGGGAAACAGTTGGTGGATTATTCGGTCTGGCCCTGCCTCTACCCCTGGACACCGCACTGGCTCGGCCTGTGCCCACACCCTGACTTGGGCCTCCGCGTCCTCGCCCGCGTCCACGTCCTATAGGCCTACCCCTACCCCTCAGCATGGTGTATTACCAGTGATTTGATTTCCCAGGCAGGAAAGAAAGTGGCGCAAACCTGCTGTAAAACGTAGCTGGTTGCGTCTGATTTTTTAACGTTCTCCACGCAGCACACACGTACCCAGAGCCCCGAGGACTGTCAGAGGCAGGCCAAATATACTTTTTTCCCTTTTTTGTAAAAGGAAAGGCCCACTGCGTCTATTCACTGATTAATAAGTTTAATAACTGTGTTGTGCCCCTGCAAATGTGTCACAGAACTTTAGTGTTGCAGAGTTATTAACTACAGCTGAGCAAGGAATTTCACAGGCAGGAAAGAAAGTGGCGCAAGCCTGCTGTAAAACGTAGCTGGCTGCGTATGAATTTTTTACTATCTCCAGCCACCACACACGTACACAGAACGCTGAGGACTGACAGAGGCAGGGCACATAGAATTTTTCCCTTTTTTAAAAAAGAAAAGGCCCACTGACTATATTCAATCAGATAAGATATGTGTTGCACAGAAATGCAGTTATATGAAGTGCAGCAGAGCGGTTACTTTTCCCAGGCAGCAAATAAATTGGCGCAAGCCTGCAGGACAAATAGAATGTTTCCCTTTTTGGGAAATGGAGGGCCCACTGACTATATTCAATCAGATAAGATATGTGTTGCACAGAAATGCAGTTATATGAAGTGCAGCAGAGCGGTTACTTTTCCCAGGCAGGAAATAAATTGGCGCAAGACTGCAGGACAAATAGAATGTTTCCCTTTTTGGGAAACGGAGGGCCCACTGACTATATTCAATCAATAATATATGTCTTCTGGCCCTGCGTACACAATTCTCTCCCTGTAGTATTACTGCAAGGCGCAATGCTCTGCAGACAGCCGATTTTGAAAAGAAAAAAATATGCAACACTGCTAACAGCAGCCTGCACAGTACTGCACACGGATAGATGTGGCCCTAAGAAGGACCGTTGGGGTTCTTGAAGCCTACACTCACTCCTAACACTCTCCCTGCCTAACCACCACTTCTGTCCCTGGACTATTAATGCGGGGCGCAATGCTCTGCAGACTGCCGATTTTGAAAAAAAAAAATTTCTGCAACACTGCTAACAGCACCCTCCACAGTACTGCACACGGATAGATGTGGCCCTGAGAAGGACCGTTGGGGTTCTTGAAGCCTACACTCACTCCTAACACTCTCCCTATAGCAGCTCCGGCACCAGCACTTTCCCTCAGCTAACTGAGTCACAAGGCATCTGAAGCGAGCCGCGGGAGGGGCCGACTTTTATACTCGGGTGACATCTGATCGCCCCAGCCACTCACAGCAGGGGGGTGGTATAGGGCTTGAACGTCACAGGGGGAAGTTGTAATGCCTTCCCTGTCTTTCAATTGGCCAGAAAAGCGCGCTAACGTCTCAGAGAGGAAACTGAAAGTAACCCGAACATCGCGTGGTACTCGTTACGAGTAACGAGCATCCCGAACACGCTAATATTCGCCCGAGCATCAAGCTCGGACGAGTACGTTCGCTCATCTCTAGAGGTGATCACTGTAAGCCCATTTGTCACTCAACAAACATGAAGGCTGCAGTCAAGTTCCTGCCATACAGGTTGTACGTATCATGACTGACTGATGCAACAGCTACTGTGATGCGTCCTCACAGATCATACATGAGCAGAAAGTCACAATGCGTAGGGTCTGGGGAAACATGGAGGCCAAGGAAGAAGTTCAGCATTGTCGGAACCTGCATCGCCAATCCATCTGTTTGGTAGTCGCCTATTGAGCTCACTTCGGACTTCATTGTGAAGATAGGGGAGTGGGGTTTCCTCCACCTGTTGGCAGATGAAACCTGTTCCAGCTGCAGCAGAAAACAATTGGCGATTCGAGAGAATGCCCAAAGATAGGACATGCTGCGTTTTTTTCCCCCCCTAATGCGATATGGGAAAAAATAATCGCTCCCGTGTACGACCCCATTCTGAATGGGGATTCATATTGGTGCGCAATTTGTGTGTCTCGCAACGCACAAATCTTGCGCCTTTTTCTCAGCCGTGTGCAAACGGTTTAAAAGTCTAATCTATCAAATAAACACATTATTTGTCTTGCACCCTGAGGCCTCATGTTCACGGGCAAAAGATTATTTCAAATCCGCAGCGGATGACCCGCATGCGGATCCGCATCCCATAAGGATGCATTGACCACCCACGGGTAGATAAATACCTGCGGATGGTCAATAAAAGTGATTTTTTTAAAAATGGAGCATGAAAAAATCTGGACCATGCTCCATTTTCGTGCGGGTCTCCCGCAGGCTTCTATTGAAGCCTATGGAAGCCGTCCGGATCCGCGGGAGACCAAAATCAGAATATAACCACCTGCTCCGGATCTTCCCTTCTTCGTGGCTTCATCTTCTCTCCGTCGCGGCCGGATCTTTTTTCGACGTGCCGTGCACATCCGCCGGGCAAAAGAAAGAAGATCCGGCCACGACGGAGAGAAGATGAAGCCGCGAAGAAGGGAAGATCCGGAACGTGCGAGAGGTGAGTTAATTCTTATTTTAAGCGCTCATGTCCGCAGGGCAGGAGGGACCCGCTACGGATTCTCCATGGAGAATCGGTAGCAGGCCTGATTTTCCCCGTGGACATGAGGGATGAATGTCAGCAACCAAAAAAAATACACAACGTCGAAATTACACTTTTTTGGTCACCTCGTCTCCAAGAAAAAGTTTAATGAAAAACAATCAAAAAATTGTATGTACTCCTAAATGGTACCAATAGAAACTACAGGACGTCCCACAGAAAATAAGCCCTCGCACATCTAGGTCAATGGAAAGATTTAAAAAAGTTATGGCTAGCAGACGATGGCGTCTTCTAAAACTATTTTATATTTTAAAAGTAGTACAGCAAAAAAACCTAAACTATATCAATCTTTGACTGTCCTAATCATACTGACCCATAGAATAAAGTTATCATGGCATTTCTGCTGCAGTGTGTGCGCCGTAGAAACCATCGAAAGATTGCGGAATTGCGCTTTTTTCCCATTTTTACCCCACTTCGAATGTCTTAAAAACTTTTTCACTATATTTAATAATACCAGTGAGAAATACAACTCGCCCCGCAAAAATCAAAACCTAAAACAGCAACGCTGATGGATAAATAAAAGTTATGAGTTTTTTGAAAGTGAGGAGAAAAAAACAAAAATGGAAAATAAATGGGGCCGCATTCTTTAATGGGTTAAGCAGTAAGCCCAAACACAGTGGTTAATGGGTTAATGTCACTATTGTGTCCGCTGACGGCGTCCGCGGGGACTATTCGTAGAACTTTTCTCCATCCTCGGTGACGTGATGAAGCTGTCCGACAAGTCTATGTGCCAGAGCTGTCAGACCGGTGTCTGCCACCACCTTGGCCCCGCCCCGTCCACCTGGGATGACAGCTCACACGCCACACACACGTCGCCAGCGTCCTCCCAGCAGCAGCGGCGGAGCGGCTGGCACGTCACGTGACGGGGAGCGGGTCACATGACCAGAGGTTTAGCCGTAAGCTCGGGGGTGCAGTAACCTGCAGGGCTGTCTCCCCGTCCCCTAGCAGGTGGCAGCAGCCGCCCGTCTCCATCACTGTGCCGCCTGGAATATGCTCACTCGGATGAAATCTGCTGTGGCCAATTTCATGGGAGGAATCATGGCTGGCAGCTCCGGCTCGGATCACGCCAACGGCTCGGAGTTACCGATGAGGTTTCCTTATGTCAGACCGGAGTTCCTGGGGCTGTCGCAGGACGAGGTGGAGTGCTCGGCCGACCACATCGCCAGACCGATCCTCATCCTCAAGGAGACCAAGAGGTTACCATGGAGCACCGGCTACGCAGAGTGAGTCTTACCAACCCTCCTACGTCATCATCTGTGTGTATGACGTCAGCTGCTGTGTCCCCACCACTGACTGCAGGGGGACGGGGGGGTGACAGCAGGGACGTGTGACATGGCACTAGGTGATAGCAGGGACATGTGACATCACAATAGGTGATAGCAGGGACTTGTGACATCGCAATAGGTGACAGCAGGGACGTGTGACATCACATTAGGTGACAGCAGGGACGTGTGACATCACATTAGGTGACAGCAGGGATGTGTGACATCACATTAGGTGACAGCAGGGACGTGTGACATCACACTAGGTGACAGCGGGGATGTGTGACATCGCACTAGGTGACAGCTGGGACGTGTGACATCGCACTAGGTAACAGCGGGGAGTGTGACAGCGGACTAGGTGACAGCGGACTACGTGACAGCGAGGACGTGTGACATCGCACTAGGTGACAGCGGGAATGTGACACCGCACTTGGTGACAGCGGACTAGGTGACAGCGGGGACGTGTGACATCGGACTAGGTGACAGCGGGGAATGTGACACCGCACTTGGTGACAGCGGGGAATGTGACACCGCACTAGGTGACAGCGGGGAATGTGACACCGCACTTGGTGACAGCGGACTAGGTGACAGCGGGGACGTGTGACATCGGACAAGGTGACAGCGGGGACATGTGACATCGCACTAGGTGACAGCGGGGACGTGTGACATCGCACTAGGTGACAGCGGGGAATGTGACACCGCACTTGGTGACAGCGGACTACGTGACAGCGGGGACGTGTGACATCAGACTAGGTGACAGCGGGGACATGTGACATC
Organism: Eleutherodactylus coqui; assembly: GCF_035609145.1. NCBI lineage: Eukaryota > Metazoa > Chordata > Amphibia > Anura > Eleutherodactylidae > Eleutherodactylus > Eleutherodactylus coqui. The sequence continues at coordinate 121,853,124 of NC_089838.1, forward strand.
GCACTAGGTGACAGCGGGGACGTGTGACATCGCACTAGGTGACAGCGGGGAATGTGACACCGCACTTGGTGACAGCGGACTACGTGACAGCGGGGACGTGTGACATCAGACTAGGTGACAGCGGGGACGTGTGACATCGCACTAGGTGACAGCGGGGACGTGTGACATCGCACTAGATGACAGCGGGGATGTGTGACATCGAACTAGGTGACAGCGGGGACGTGTGACATCGCACTAGGTGACAGCGGGGAGTGTGACACCGCACTAGGTAACAGCGGGGAGTGTGACACCGCACTAGGTGACAGCGGACTAGGTGACAGCGGGGACGTGTGACACCGCACTAGGCGACAGCGGGGACGTGTGACATCGCACTAGGTGACAGCGGGGACGTGTGACATCGCACTAGGTGACAGCGGGGAGTGTGATACCGCACTAGGTAACAGCGGGGAGTGTGACACCGCACTAGGTGACAGCGGGGAGTGTGACACCGCACTAGGTGACAGCGGGGACATGTGACATCGCACTAGGTGACAGCGGGGATGTGTGACATCGCACTAGGTGACAGCGGGGATGTGTGACATCGCACTAGGTGACAGCGGGGATGTGTGACATCGCACTAGGTGACAGCGGGGATGTGTGACATCGAACTAGGTGACAGCGGGGACGTGTGACATCGCACTAGGTGACAGCGGGGAGTGTGACACCGCACTAGGTAACAGCGGGGAGTGTGACACCGCACTAGGTGACAGCGGACTAGGTGACAGCGGGGACGTGTGACATCGCACTAGGTGACAGCGGGGACGTGTGACATCGCACTAGGTGACAGCGGGGACGTGTGACATCGCGCTAGGTGACAGCGGGGACGCGTGACATCGCGCTAGGTGACAGCGGGGACGCGTGACATCGCGCTAGGTGACAGCGGGGACGCGTGACATCGCGCTAGGTGACAGCGGGGACGCGTGACATCGCACTAGGTGACAGCGGGGACATGTGACATCGCACTAGGTGACAGCGGGTACGTGTCATACAGAGTAGTATTCCATATGTACATGCAAACAATGGGCAAAGCGCTCCAAGGAACGCAAAAAGATACAAGATGCTGCGACATTTCTTATTTTTCCTGGAAGTATCGCTGTGAGTGAAAACAATCGCTCCTGTGAATAAGTCCATTCCAAAAGAATGGAGTTCATGTTCATGCGTCTCGCAACACAAAAAAGTCGCCCGAGCTTCTCGCCCATGTGAATGAGCCCTTACAAGAACTTGTCGTCAGGCTTTTCCTTCACAATCTTAAGGCCCTTTTAGACGGAACGATTATCCTTCAAAAAGGTCATTCAGACCGGCAAGGGAATGATGATTTTTGAGTCTAACCAACGATGATAATTGTTCACTTTTCATTCATCGTTCATTCTCTGTAGGCATAAAAATCATCGTCGGCTCATTCCCTTATCGTTCAGTTAAAGTGGCGCTCGTTCAGTCCTTATACAGCGAATGTGAACGACTGAACGACTTCTTGTTCGCATGAGCCAACTCGAAAGTCATTCGCTCTTTCTAACGCTAATTGGTGTAAACGGCCCTGAGCAGTGCGGGTAATGAGATTACGTAGCGCTGCCAGACGTGCCGCTAGCTTTATAATCCTCTTTTAGAGATTTCCCGCAAAATATTGAAGTGGCAGCATATAAGGATGCAATAAAATGGTGAGTTATTCTCCCATCACAAAATAGTACCAACGTTTCGGCCTTAAGGCCTTCTTCAAGTCGTACTGATCAGTGTCTGCTGGATGGACCTGTTTAGGAGTTTGGGAGAAACTTGCATTTATTCAGTAATGGCACATAGACAGAGGACTACAGGAGGTTGTCCTTGATAGTCATGAGCTGCAGCTAAAGGGGCTTTTAGATGGAATGATTGCCGTTTAAAAAAATCATTCAAATGAATGAAAGTGAACGATAATTGTTCAGTCTTAACACAAGCCAACAACCGAGCCATAATCATTCACTTTTTGTTCATCGATCATTCTCTGTAGGCAAAAAAATCATCATTGGCTCATTCACTTATCGTTCAGTTTAACCAGCAATCGTTCAGTCCCCCTCAGTCACCAATACAGCGATTGTGAAAGGTTGAATGATTCTTGTTGAACGAGCCAACGTTGTATCTGCCGGGATAAACAGTCACTTGGTCAAACGAGAATTTTTCTGATCTAAAAGAACCCTAAGAGCTACTGGGTACTGATGCATCTTGTCTCCACCAGAAATATGGGCGGAGAGCTGCACAGTGACAGGTAACGCCTTGTTTATGCCCCGAAAGCTCTGGCTGACGTCCTGGTAGAGGTCACACAGGATCCGGAGCTTCCCTGCGTTTTTGTTTTGTTTTTACCATGGCTGTGCCGTGGCTGGAGTAGATGCAACGGGTCCTGCAGCAGGGGATGTTGGCTCTCTGAAGAGTAGTTGGAGCCACTTGCAGCCCAGAAACAGCACCTTCAGCATCACCACTGGCAGAGCAGTTTCCAGGAGCTGATGCTGCGGTACATCAGGTAACATTGCGGCCGCCTTCAACATTCGTCGGAGCTAAGAATCCAGCGGGGGTGGCTGGCGGGGAGAGTGTCAGCGGCTGAGGCGCTAGCCGAGAAGGCCGAACAGCACCATGCGTGACAGGAGGTAGGAAGGGCAGATTATGGGACAGCGGTGTAAAATCCGTCTGAGGGGCCAGAAGCTGAGATGACAGCCCAGTGGGGCCAGAAGAGATGGCATTCCTCCAGGGTTAAGAGAATTACTGCGGACCAAGGACTGCAGATGTCAGGGCGTTTGGTAGCGTACAGCAATCCGAAGTTGTGGCTGTCACATGCACCTCCCCTACAACGCAAGTCGCCCAACCCATTTCATAATCCATTCTTCCAGTGGAGACAAGATGCACCAGTACCAAGCTCATGTCCACGAGCGGATCTGATTTGCGGAATCGGCAAATCAAGCCACCCCTAGGGATGCATGGGCATCCTTAAATTAATTAAAGCATGTGGATTTGATTCGCGGACCTTTCGGTCCGTAAAACAAGTTGCAGCATGCTCCATTTTTCTGCAGATCCCACACTAACAGCTTCCATTGTAGTCAATGGAAGCTGTCCAGTTTGCGGCATACCTGCAGCTGACACTGCAGACAGGCCGCGAATCTGCAGGAAAGCGGGAGATTTAAAAAAAAAAAAGTGCTGCGCATGCGCATGGTGCACTGGCATGCATCTGCCGTGCAAAAGAAAGAAGACCCACACAGGATCCGGATAGGTAAAAAAATGTCCATGGCCACAGGCAGGGTAGGATCCTGCTGCGGGCTCCTGTGGGCAGAATCTGATCCGCCTGTGGATATGAGGCCTAACCTTGCCCACTCCGCTCTCCAGCCATTGACTGCTGCGCATAGAGAGACAGCTGCCAGTCGTTGGCTGGGTGGTGGTAGGGCATAGCTCCTAATTATCCACGACTAGACCACTCTGGTTGTTACTAATAAATTGGCGGTGTGTCCCAAACTGTTGCACAGATACATAGCAGATATGTCGCCGCTCTTAGTGGGGGCCGCAAATATTTGGTGACAGATTCCCCATAGTCATTCGAACTCTGGTTCTCGGTGATGTGTGTCCCTACCCAAAAGCTGGTGTTTGGGATTCACATCAGGTTTTCCTTTTGGCGCATTGTGTTCAGCGTTAGAGGAATTCGAAGTCCATGATACCTCACCCAACACGGAACCTTTGTAGGTTGCGGTAGGGACAAAATTCACACAGTCATTCAAGAGGCCTTGTTTTTACCTTTTTTTTTAGTTTTTTATATTGTGGGAGAAAACATTGTGCATACAAAACGATTATGCTATATTGGCATAAGTGAGACAACAATCCCGATTTCACGCAAGGCTCAACATTTCCCATTTCTCCACACAGAATTTTTTACATTTTTGACAGTTGCTTATCTTTATTCTTAGAAATCTATAGCTTTAGGTAAATAAACATTTAATAACTATAACAACAGACAATAATTGCTCTCTTTTGGCCTTAATTTGGATAATGTTTAAGCCAAACATTCCATACTTCTTGATACTTGTGAAACGTATTTAATCTGAAAGCCATCAGTTGTGGCATGAGCGGACAGTAGGGTGTGAAGGTCGTCCCCTTTTGGTGGTAGTTTGGCCCTCCAATTCCTGGCAATTAAATTAGAAGTTGCCATAAAGTTATGATCCAACAATTTCCTGAGGCCGGCCTGGTGACCCTCTAGATTTAATAGGAGTAATGCTATTTGGGGTCTTTTGGGCACATGGGTGTTCGTTATGGTGTTTATTGTATTAAATACTAGTTCCCAGAAAGGTCTCACACTTGCCCGCGCCACTCCCAGCACCCGCGCTGCAGGACTTTTTTGCATGGGAAGTTCCGGCATCCATGTGCTCTCTCCCTGCTGGAGATGTCTGGTGATAAAAGCGGTACAAGGGGTGCCGGAAACACCTGCTGCATACAAATTGCGTTAAAGTTGCGTCAACTAGGCCTTTTAAAAAGGATCGGTCTCGGCTTCTGACTTGTCTGTTTTAGTGAAAAAAAATAGCATTTCGCATGAACTAACCATTCTGGAATGTCTTTTGTTCTAACAGTGTGTTGTGCTGTTCTTATGTTATTCCACCTGTAAAACTTATAAATAAGTTGACAATCAGGAATTACTATTCCTCTTGTCAAGGGGCTGTGTTCCTTCCCCTGGTTGGAAAGTATGAGGGTATTCATCCGTTTCCAGCAGGAATAACAAGAATAGTACAACAGAGTTTTTAAATGGTCGCTGACTTTTGAAACAACCCCTGCTTATGTGATTTGTTAACGATCAGAAGTGCAATTCATTTTATTTACCTAAGTGATGATTTTGTGCTGAAAAATCACCCTAAAATGCTGGACACTAGGGGTCTCCTTTCCTTTTCCAATGCCTGTGGTCATGTGATACCCATTTCCAGTACCATTGATGATAGGATGGAGAACAGGAAGCGAAGGAGGGTGATGATTCATCCTGCTCATTGAAGTCTATAGAGCAGCGTTTCCCAAACTGGGCTCCGCAGCACTGATTCCTGTGCAAACTCTGATTTCAGTGTGTGCACCCTGGAATCCTCCTCCTCTGACCTCTCCTCCTTAGTTCTGTTGGAGAGGACAAGAGAGAAAAGCGTTCCGGGTGCACACACTGACATCGGTATGCATCGGGGATCAGCGCTAAAAGAGGAGTAGCAGCGCTGACTACAAAGTAAGTATATGGGTTAAGTGGCTATTATTACTGGGGCTACTGTGGGGTTAATATTACTACTGGAGCTAATGTGGGGTTCAAATTACTGAGAGAGCTAATATTGCTACTGGGGCTACTGTAGGGTTAATATTTTTCTGTAGAGGACCCTGGCTGTGGCTTTCTGCAGGTTTTCCATGGAAAACAAACACATGTGTCTTTGAACTGAACATTCTTGTGTCTGGAGAAGTTGGTAGAAATAGCTGTTGGCTGAACGAGTGCTTGCCCTACAGCTATTGATGGTCTACGGGCGCCTTAACACTCGAGAACAGAAGGCTGATACATTTTTGCCTGAAAATATCTTCTGGAATAAGATTCTTTAAACAGACAAAAGCCAAGATTAACTTGTACCAGAATGATGTGAAGAGAACAGTAAGAAAACCGAAAAGAAGGGCTCGATCTGAAGCCTACACATCATCTGTCACACATGGTGGAGGCCGTGTTATGGCATGGGCATGTGTGGCTACTAGAGTTGAGCGAACATTCTCTGCCGAGCTTGATTAGCATACTCGATGGTGCTCCTTACTCGAACGAGCATCAAGCCGTGTTCGACCCCGCCCCAGTTTTTGGCTCGTCGCCGCTGTGACGTGCCTGTTTCGGCCCCTCCCCGCCGCGATGCAGTGCGAGTCATTGGCAAATTTTTTGTCTGGCAGGCAGGGGAGAGAGAGAAAGAGAGAACGAACCAAGCAACCAACCAAGAAAAAAAAAAAGCTCGGCACCCGGCGTCCCACATGCAAAAATGTTCGGGCCTCCCATTGTAGTCAATGGGCTTCGTTACTTGAGTAGAGCTCTCAAATTTTTATGAAAAGCTCGACTCGAATAACGCAGACCTGAGCATTTGGATGCTCGCTCATCTCTAGTGGCTACCATTTCCACTAGTGTTTGATGGTGCGCTGGCGGATAGACGTAGCTGGATGAATTCTGCAGCTATACGCTCTGCTCACACTTAGTCAAGTACTATAAATATGATAGGACAGCAGATGGCAGTCTAGATGGATGACCCAGAACATGCCAAAAAAAGCAACCTGAGAGCTTCTTAATGTAAAGAAATGGAATATTCTTTGGTGGCCGAGTCAGTCATCTGACCTCAACTTTTGATTGAGGTTTTCACTTACTGTAGACAAAACGGAAGGTAGAAAGACTCAAAAATTAGCAACTTAAAGACCTGGCAAAGCATCCAAGGGAAGAAACGTGGGCACATTTACATTTTATGCCAGTTTTTCGTGCGACTTTTCTCCACTCTGCACCAGGCCTGCCTATTTTTATTTTATTTTTTATTTTCATTTTTTTTTTTTGGCTAAGGGTAGGCTAACGCAAGCGAATAACAGCGTTTTACCGGCGTGTGGAGCATTGATTGTGATGGCGTATGCCTGTGCATGACAGTCTATCTCACGCAGGTTATTGTGCATCGGCTTCCTGGTTACTTCCTTTTTTGCATATAAAACACCGCACATGCACAATGTAATTGCGTGTGTACATTGTTTTCATAGGCTATAGAGAATAATAAGGCTCTATCGCACGTAATAAGCGGTAGAATAGAACATGTTGCCTTCTTTTTTACTTGCATATTTAATGCAATGAATTTACGCGTGAAGTAAGTGTGAATGGACCAATGAAAATCAATGTACTTTCCTGGTCTCCATTCACCGTGTACTGTGCGTGCGTATATGGCACGCGCAATATGCAATGAAATTAACGCTTGCGTAAGCCTGGCTTTAGAAGTAACTGAACAAAAAATTATTTTTTTTTTAACAAACTATTATTCCAAAATGGTTAATGTTATATTTCTGGTAAACATCTTGAATTAAAGCTGAAAGTGTGCACTTCATTGTTGATGGTTTTTGTTTCAATTTCATTTTGGTGACTAAATTACAAAAATGATCTCCTGTCACAGGGAGGAACCTAAAACGTCACCTTTATTTTATGAAATGTTTAAAAACAGAGCCCATAACTGAAAAAGGGAAAGGAAAAATTATGATGGTTAAACTAAGTCCAACAGACTTCACAAAAGGTTTGAAGTGTCTGGGACGTAGTAAGTCGTACATCCACGGCCACCTGTCTTATATCATGGGTTAGATGGATTTTTGGAAGTCGCCCAGATAGGGACAACACGGGTCAAGTTCACCGAACAAAAGACTATAAATATGTCCACCAGGCTCATATAGTAAATCAGATCGTGAACTGAACAAATGAATGCTCTCAAGCTAAAACTATCTCTGTCCAAATTCTTCTCCATGAACTGCATATAAAACTTACTAATCCTTTTTTGATGTTCTGAGTTTCCATATTTATGAAGCCATGCCTCCTTATTTGGGTCCCATCGTCACGCCACTCTTGTCTATAACATGGCTCTAGATAGCGTGATGAGACTGGAGTGGGGAAATAGACCCATCAGTATCTAAAGGTCTATCGTCCACACTAAGACCCAGCTTTACACTAACTTCAGCTCTATTAGTATATCTGTTATATGGGCCAGATAAGTGATGTTTGACACATCCTGTCATCTGGGATATAAGCTATGCCGTTGTGGCATTCAGGCACTGGATTGGAGCCATAGGTGTGGTAGCGGCAGGTCTGGAGAATGACCAAGGAAAGCCAGGATCAGGAGGTCCTATGTTGTGATACAAATGGAGGAGGCGGGTAGTGCTGTCAGGAAGGAAGCCAGAGGTCGATATCAGGAGGTCTCATGTCGCAATACAAATGGAGGAGTTGGTTAGGAAGGAAGCCAGAGGTCAGTATCAGGAGGTCTTATGTCGCAGTACAAATGGAGGAGGTGAGTAGGAAGGAAGCCAGAGGTTGGTATCAGGAGATCTTTAGTTGAAATAGCAGAGGAGGAGGCAGGAGTGAAGCTTGATCAAGGCTGTGGAGCATAATAATCACGTGCTGCTGCAATGGCAGAGTCAATCTTCTATAATGAGCCTAATTAGCAGCAAGGCGGGCCAGGACTGGGAAACAGACCAGGATTACTTGTGCAGCAAGGGACCTATCCGGAGGCCCGATAGCTCAGCAAGGAGTGCTGATGTCTAGAGTGCGGAAGGTCTCGGGTTCGTTGAGAAAACCCTTTTATGGTACTAATTGAATAGCCTCATGCCGCGATTTTCCGCAATGATAGGTTCATCACGCGAAAACCGTGCTTAAAAATCTCGTTGACAAAAAGTTCTCCCATGGCGGTTTATCGCAATGCCCATGGACAGCTGTCCTTAATCTCATCTGCCGAGAAAATCGGCTCGGAGTTTGCATGAAAATTAACACTTTCACTGAGCAGGGTAAAATCCACAGCAAAATCTGACAGTTTGGTGGATTTCAATTGCAATTGCTGTGATTATGTCCTAAATAGTTGTACTTTTTTAAAGTAGACAATTTCCCCCCAAAAAATATTCATAATAAAAGGAAACAAATTACATCGGCAGGAAATTATTTATGCATGGTTCTTAGCTGCAGATAATAAGAATGGAAAATGTAATTAGATTGCAGAAGACCTGGAAAATGTTACATGTTGGTATTGTACCATTATATTCGGGTATTTCTTACAACAATTCAATGTCTGTTAACATTCAGTTCTTCTTCTTTCCTTTCTTTAATCATAATAGCTGTGCTTATAAAAAATGACCGTAACAGTGGGGAGTTATTCTAGATGTGAAAATAATCTTCACATAGTTACAGGGTGTCCTGCGGAAAGTTTTTCTTTTCTTCCCCCTCTTCCTTATATTACTTCATCTTGGCTTGAATATAAAGTAACAGAAAACGTGTATTATATCACATTTTGTGACCAGGCATCTGCTTCCCTGTAGCCTGTTGCTTTTTGTTGTTCCAAGTTGAAATTGATATAGACTCTGTGCTCTGAAGCTCGAATGTTTCAGTCTTTGGAATAAGTCTCTATGAGAGTAGCATTCTGCTCCAGAATTCTGGCATAGATGACTTAATAAATGTCCCCCATAGTTTTAGCAGTTCCGTGTAAAAAGCTGTTGGCCTGTGGGTCCTGCTCTCCTCACCCCATACACTACTGACTGCTGTCTTTCCCTTTACAGTTGTGACCCACGTAGCAGGACTTTCACTAGCCAAGCCAGAAACCTACTGCACACTGATGAGAGACAAACACCCCGAAACAGCTGTCTGTGTATGGATTTCTGGCTTGGTTTCCTATTACCAATCATTATTAAGACTTGTTAAAAAGTCACAGTGATTTGAAGGAATATTGCCATCCAATAGATGGCACTGCAGAGGTGTTTTTTAATCTTTCTTTTTGTCCATATTATTGCCATCCTTTGTTTTTTTTCAGTTTTAAGACCCATTTAGACACAACGATTATTGTTCAAAGTTTGCTTAAAAGTCATCTTTTGAGCGATAACCGTTACGTCTAAACGAGCGGCCATCATGCACTTTACGTGCATTATTCGTTCAGCGGTGATTTCTAGCGAGCTTTCAGCTGGTATCCCAGCTAAAAGCTCAGAGAACAATGCAGCAGTTTGCATATACAGAACAGCTGCTTTGTTCTCGGAGGTATCGTGGCGGTGTCCCGTTCCACCTGCATTAACCATAAGTATCTAATTGGCTACTTCGAGTTATGCAAAGATGATCGCTCAAAACTATCACTCAAACTGTCATTTGAGCGATTATCTTTCAGTGTAAATGGGCCTTAAGAAACCCAATGAAAGAAGTGGAGAGATACTAACTTTGTATCATATAGCATGTCCAAATATATTCAACAAAAAGATGACCTGTCAACATCCATGCAGTCATTTCTAAAAAAGGAAGAAATACATTGTATATGACATGGACCAAAATTGAAGGCACCTTCAGTTATACTTGATTGCACAACCTTTGGCAGCATATAACTGCCTCCAGACGTTGGTAGTGATCTGTGAGCTTCTATGCCCTGTCTGCTGGAAGTTTCTTCCACTGCAGGTCAAGCTTGCAAAATTCTTTCTTCCAATAACAGATTTCTGCTTTCCGCAAAGATTTTCAATTGGATTGAGGTCAGGACGATTTGCTGGCCAGTGTAATGCAGTCGACTATTATTTTATTTTCTTCCTTAACCATTCATGTACTTTTTGGATACTTCGATTCATTATCCTGCTGTGGGATCCATATTATTTGACTTGGACCCAGTTTTCTTACACTTGGGAGGACACATTGCACTACGATTAGAGATGAGCGAGCATACTCGCTAAGGGCAATTACTCGAGCGAGCATTGTCCTTAGCAAGTACCTTCCAGCTCGGAAGAAAAGATTCGGGTGCCGGCGGGGGTGAGAGGTGAGTTGCGGGAGTGAGCAGGGGGGAGAGAGAGATCTCTCCGCCCCCCGCCGGCACCCAAATCTTTTCTTCTGAGCGGGCAGGTACCCGCTAAGGACAATGCTCACTCAAGTAATTGCCCTTAGCGAGTAATCTCGCTCATCTCTAACTAAGATGTTCTGAAAATCCTCAGATTTTATTGTTCCTATAACCCTTTCAAAGCTTTCTGTCCCAGAGGCACCAAAGTAGCCCCACAACAATATATATACACCGCCATGTTTACTGTAGGTAGCACTTTTCTATATAGGCTTCATTTCATCAACACAGCCAAAGAGGGCTAGTTTGGTTTCATCTGCCCATACAGATTTTTCCTAGTAGGATTGTGGTCTATGCAAGGCCAGTTGCACATTTGCGTCAGAACCTTCGGCTGGAAGTTCTGTAGCAGATCTGGCTAAAAATACTGAAAGTAATTTTTCTCAAAAAGCAGGCGAACCCCATTATAGTTAGTGACGTCCACCCGGCGCTGTTTGTCCACGGGGACTCCCTTTTTCTGCTCCTCGAATGGAGCAGAAAAGCAGAATCCCCAGCTCAGACGTGAAAGCATTCTCACTCTTGGCAAAGTTCAGTTTTTTGGGGTTTTTTTGTGTTTTTTTTATTATGCCTCCAATTGTCTCCAACTGGGCTCTTTATTATAGCTGTAAGGCCGGCTGCACATGGCCGTGACGGGCTCCGCTGCGGAATTGCGCGGCGGAGCCCATCCAGAGACCCCAATACTTACCTGTGGATCCGGCGTCCTACGTCCCGCAGGACGCTTCGGCGTGACGCGCCGCAGCGTCATGTGACACGCCGGCCACGTCACATGACACGCCCACAGTGTCACATGACGCGGACGGCCATGTCATATGACGCGGCGGCGGTAGGCGGGGAAGCGGTTTCACACTATCTTCCGCTGTGCTACAGCGGAAGATAGCGTGACGGACGGCTTCCATCTGCTGCTATGGAAATCGTCCACGCGTACACCCGCGGCAAATAGAGCATGCCGCGGGTGAGGTCGGGTGATTTCACGGTGCGGAATTCCGCGATGGAATTCTGCATCGTGAGCATTGAGCTATTAGGTTCAATAGAACCTAATAGCTGCGAGCAACGCCGCGGATTTTCGCCGCGTAATACGCAGCGGAAATCCATCCGTGGGAAGGAGGCCTTAGGCTGTACCTTATCAGAATAGACCATTAGCTAAAAGAAAAGAAAAGGGGTTAACCCTTAAAGGGGTTGTCCCGCATCAGCAAGTGGGTCTATACACTTCTGTATGGCCATATTAATGCACTTTGTAATGTACATTGTGCATTAATTATGAGCCATACAGAAGTTATAAAAAGTTTTTTACTTACCTGCTCCGTTGCTAGCGTCCTCGTTTCCATGGAGCCGACTAATTTTCGCCGTCTAATGGCCAAATTAGACGCGCTTGCGCAGTCCCGGTGGTCTTCTTTTTTCAATGGGGCTTCTCGTGCTGGATGCCGGCTCCGTGTAGCTCCGCCCCGTCACGTGCTGATTCCAGCCAATCAGGAGGCTGGAATCGGCAATGGACCGCACAGAAGCCCTGCGGTCCACCGAGTGAGAAGATCCCCGCGGCCATCTTCATCAGGTAAGTAAGAAGTCACCGGAGCGCGGGGATTCAGGTAAGCGCTCTCCGGTGTTCTTTTTTAACCCCTGCATCGGGGTTGTCTCGCGGCGAACGGGGGGGGGGGGGGGGTGAGGAAAAAAAAAAACCTGTTTCGGCGCGGGACAACCCCTTTAATGTACTGAGACCTCCAATTGTCTCCAGCTCGGTCTGAAGTTCTTTGGCTGCTGTATGTGATTTCTTTGCCACATTTTGAACCAATGCCCTGGAAGGTCCTTGACTGTTCCATGAATACAAAGCCCGTTGATTGGAGCATGCTGATGTAACTTGTTGTCATTTGGGAGGATATGTTTTGTTTGTTATTGGAAGAAAAATACGAAAACTTTTCAGTAAAAATGTCTTTTAGAAAAAAAACAAAAACTGGATGACATTTTGAATTCTTGAAGCCTGGATGCCAGGGTCTTTAAAGATGGATTCATGTCCTTTAGGCCTCTGGCACATTGGCATTTTTTCAGTTCATCTGAGTTGACACCGGACTAGACTCGGACCGCACCACGACACCAATTTTTTTACACAGACGCACAGATCATGAGACAGACTCATGGCATGCACTAGTCCAATGTGATTTGCGGACGAGACTCGGCCCTTCTCATCAACGGGGATACAAATAAACTGGCAGCACTGGGATGCAGATGCTATCTGTGTGTTGTCTGTTTTTTTGTCTTTTCTCTAAGCAGCGGGTCTGTTTTCAGGTTTTCTTTTCCATTTGCGGAAGTAAAAAACAGATGGCATATGGAAGTAAGAAGCCGGATACATGGATGGCACATGGCAAGAGATCCAAATTACTAGATGAATTTATGATTGGGGTCTCCACATGTCAGTGAGGTTTTTAATCTTTTTGGATATTTGTTCTAGTACAGTTATCAGTTCTCCTTTTTATTAGTTAGTATCTTTTGTTAGGTTATGTTTTAGTATACTTCTCATCTTGATGCAATTTAAGTTGAAGTGTAGGGGTCATTTTTTTCTGATTAACCTTAATTAAAAATCAAAATCACAGACTTTGTAATTGATTCCAGTCTTAACAGCAGGGGGCATACTTTGTGGCAATGTTTTTAATAGTTTTAAAGGGAACCTGTCATCAAGTTTGTAACAGCGCTGCTAATGAGATTTCCTTAACGCTATTTGCCCCGATGCCTTTACAATCTACTTTAGACGTTTTCCTGCGTGGTATTCTAATGGGCTAAAAGAGTCAGATTGTTCTTTCAGCCCCGTGCCAGGCATGCCCTGTTTCTGATTGGCATGAATACTGAATCCTGCTCAGGCGCCGTAGCAAATGCACCACAGCTCTCCTTGGCTAGCTGTAACTTAAGCAGCTTACTGCGTATGCGCCTTGAGGATCGTTGCCAGCTATTAATGTGCGTTGGAATAATCTGGCGTCCTGGATGCTCAGTGCCCATGCGCGTGAAGTACGCCCTTACTCTCATGAGAGCTGCGCCTGCGCACCAAGCATCCAGGACACCAGATTATTCCAACGCGCATTGACAGCTGGCAGTTTATGTCTATAATTAATTATGCCTAGTTTGATCAGGCGGGGCATCATGTCCCTCCTGGATGACCTATCACTTGTAAGGTATGAGAGGGCGTTTTTTCCTGTCCGGCACTGATTGGGCTTGTGTTTCTATTTACTGTATGTTTGTTACGTGACGAAGCTTGACAAAGACCTCACATAGGTCAAAACGTTGCGTTTATGTGGACTCCATAAAGGCACATCTGATGATGGGATTTTATATGTTGAAGATTCCTGAGTGCTCCTTGTCGGGATCCAGACAACAGGCGTCCATTCCTTGTGCTTCCCCACTGGATGTGGTTATATGGTTGTGCTGCTGGACTTTGCATTATTTGACAAGCACATCACAATGTGATTGTGGAACATCAGTGGGTTGCCATGCCAGCTGGTGATACAATAAAGGCTGCCAGGCCTGCCATTACTATCGTTGTACTAGGCTGTGCAGTGCCTTTTAAGATTTTATGTCAGTCTGTGACTAACTGGCAATAATGCCTTGGTATACTGAGTCTCCCAAAGCGATCAACAGGTTGCATTATAAAGTCCTAGGTGGTACTAAAAAAAGAACAAATGCAAGAGTTAGTAAAGCTAAAATCTGCAGCGGAATTGTATTTCTGCCCCTTCCAACCCTTTCCCCACCCCCCGAGAGATCTCTCTCCCCCGCCGCCCCCCCGCATTTGCTCAGACAAGTAATCAGTTACTCGAGAAGACCGATGCTCGCTCGAGCATCAGCCTTAAACGAGCGTGCTCGCTCATCTCTAGTATCTATCTTTCTGACACCTATGAGCTTTTGCAATCTTGGCTTGGTGGAGGAAAACAAAGTGTTCCTCAAAATGTTGATAATCAATGTAAAATTTGTACGTCTACTAAATGGTTAAAAAAAATCAAACGTAAACAGATGGAAATATATATCTTATCAAAAATATGTACAGTATGTTTGCACATATTTGAGATATTGCAATTAAAGATGTGAAAAAATTATAAGCTTTTCGAAATTTTCCCAATTTTGGTGCTTTTAAAAAATATACATAAATTCTATCGGTCTTTTTTTACCACCTAAATGAAGTACAACATGTGGCGAAAAAAAACAATGTCAGAATCACTGGGATATGCAAAACCTTTACGGAGTTATTCTATGTTAAAGTGAGACATGTCAGATTTCCAAAATTTTGCTTTGTCACTAAGGCGCAAACAGGCTTGGTCACTATGGGGTTAAAAGAAATGCTGTGTACAATTCATTCCACAGTGTTCTCTGAATGCAAAAGGAAAACAAAAAATGATCCTCCCAATCGGTCTTGGTAATGAAGAGGTGTAAATCCCTTGGTACCGAACTGGTTAAACACCTTGAGATGTAGGCTACATTAGAACTTCCATGAAAGATACTTGCATATCAAAAGCCCTAATTTCCTTTCTACCTTTTAATGAGTGATTACAAATAAAGTGCGTGCTTATGACTAGGGGCTTGTAGTGAAGGCTGAGTCTCCAGAACAAGTTACAATTTCTTTGATATTCCTTGCAACAGATCTTTGCTGCTTCTAAATACACTTTTCAAAGCGTATCTGTTTTAAATGGTACAAGATTTAAAATACCGGAGGGCTTCACATTCAACATGGAACCAAAAAATAGGGCAATGCAATTTAAGAGAACGTTTGCTATATTAAGACTCAATGCGGACGACTGGCTTCTGTATCGAATGTCTTGTGTCCAGTCCATGTGACCCGGCTCTAAACAATGGCTCAAGCTTTGTAATCTGTTGAGAATGACTGCAAATGGCTGTTCTGAGATTTATCTTCTACATTAAAGTGTCCACGTTTCACATACGATCTGTCGCCACGCTTGACATGTTTTTGTAAATACAGGGTTATTAGAAATGATTTTCCCGACTTGAAACATTCATAACTCGCATTTCATGACACTTGGAGTCATAAATAGAGATGAGCGAGCGTACTCGGAAAAGCACTACTCGCTCGAGTAATTTGCTTTATCCGAGTATCGCTGTGCTCGTCCCTGAAGATTCGGGTGCCGCTGCGGCTGACAGGTGAGTCGCAGGGGAGAGCGGGCGGGAGAGAGGGAGAGAAAGATCTTACCTCCGTTCCTCCCCGCTCTCCCCTGCAGCTCCCCGCTCCATGCCGGCACCCGAATCTTCAGGGACGAGCACAGCGATACTCGGATAAAGCAAATTACTCGAGCGAGTAGTGCTTATCCGAGTACGCTCGCTCATCTCTAGTCATAAACTTAATATCAGTGGAAACCGAAACTCAAAAGGTTTTGTTGCACAAAATCAAGAAATCTTTTTCACGTCAGAGGTGATCACTGTGAGCCGCTTTGTCACTCAACAGACATCGAGCCTGTAGTCAAGTTCCTGCCATACATATTGTATTGTATTACGATTAACTGATGTGATGGCTTCTATGGTGTGTGCATGGTGGGTGGTAAGGGGTGCATGTAGACTGCCTTTAACACTCCCCTAGAGCAAAAAATGAGAAGGCGTAAGGTTCGGGTGAACATAGAGGCCAAGGAAAAAGTTCACAATTGTCACAACCTGCACCACCATCCATCTATTTGGTAGCCCCCTATTGAGCTCACTTCTGACTTCATGGTGAAAATGGTGCCCTGTCCTGTTGGAAGATAAAACCTGGGATTTCCTGTTCCGGCTGCGGAAGAAGCCATATCTGTAGTGTTCAGGTACGAAATCCCTGGGATTGTTTCCTCATGGAAAGAGAAGGGGCCGTATAGTTTTCTTCAGGTTATAGTGCTAAACACCTTCACCTTGGGGGAGTCGTACATACTCTCCACATAGGCAGATGGGTTTTCCTTTCTCCAGATTTTGACATTACAATTGGTAACCGTGTTCAAAAGGTGGAAGACGGCTTCATCACTAAACACTAAAGACTCCATGAAACCATCGCCTTCCATTACAGTTTGCTTACTCTTGCAGATAGAACGTTGCCTCGCTTTCTCATCCGGTTTTGGGGCCGATAACAGTTGTAATCAGTAGGGATAACATTTAGAATTGAGCGAACATACTCTGCCAAGCTTGATGCTCGTTCGAGCGTACTCGATGGTGCTCGTTACTCTAACAAGCATCAAGCCGTGTTCGACCCTGCCCCAGTTTTTGGCTCCTCCCCACTGTGACGTGCCTGTTTTGTCCCCTCCCCCCCTGCCTCGGCGCAGCGCGCCATTGGCAAATTTTTTGTCTGGCAGGCAGGGGAGAGGGGGAGAGAGAGAGAGACAAAGAGAGACAGATACCTAGGGGGGGAAAAAGAGCTCGGCACCTGGCGTCCCACGTACAATAATGCTTGAGTCTTCCATTGTAGTCAATGGGGTTCGTTACTCGAGTAGAGCTCTCGAATTTTAGGAAAAGCTCAACTCGAATAACGCGGACCCGAGCATTTGGGTGCTCGCTCATCTCTAATAACATTGCAAAAGTTTGCGCCGAATCTTCCACACAGTCGTCCGCGGCACATCCAATTCTCTGCTTGCTCTGATGGTGGATTTCTGAAGACTTCGTGTTAAACTTGCATGGACGCTCTCCACTGTCTCCACACTTACTGCTGGATGGATGGATGATTTTCGCTTACAGATGCAACCATTCTTCCTTAAAATTGGAGTATCACTTACACATTGTGCACCCGCTGGGTGGATCTTCACCAAACATTGTTAGAAAGTTCCGTTGCACACGAATAACAGACTGGTAGACTTGAAAATCACGGACACAAAACGCTCTCCGGTGTTTGTTAGTAGCCATTTTGTCTCATATCCCCCCCAGCCATGACTACAGCAGAATTAAACTTTTTGGGTCTTTTCTGGCAAAACTGTCTACTAGTAAGAGTGTCCTTGTTGCCCATAGCAACCAATTACAGTGCAGCTTTAATTTTACCTAAGCAGCTTTAGAAATTAAAGCTGTGCTGTGATTGGCTGATATGGGCAACAAGGATGTCGTACTGGCAGACGATTTTGCTAAGTGAAAATCTTACTTTGTTTCCATTGATATCAAACTTATGCATCAGAGTGTCATCAATGTGAGTTATGGGCGTTTGTAATAATGCTGTACTTATAATCATAGCAGTGATTAAGAATATTTTCTAATAACTCTAACTCTTGTGACGTTTCTTTGTTTGCGCTTGTTCCCGTCATTTTGCTCGCCCCTCTTAATGAATTAGTTTTGTGTTTTCATTTAAAGCGGTTGTCCCGCGCCGAAACGGGTTTTTTTTTTTCAATAGGCCCCCCGTTCGGTGCGAGACAAACCCAATGCATGTGTTAAAAAAAAAAACGTTTAGTACTTACCCGAATCCCCGCGCTGCGGCGACTTCTTCCTTACCTTAGCAAGATGGCCACCGGGATCTTCACCCACGATGCACCGTGGGTCTTCTCCCATGGTGCACCGTGGGCTCTGTGCGGTCCATTGCCGATTCCAGCCTCCTGATTGGCTGGAATCGGCACACGTGACGGGGCGGAGCTACGAGGACCAGCTCTCCGGCACGAGTGGCCCCATTCACCAGGGAGAAGACCGGACTGCGCAAGCGCGTCTAATCGGGCGATTAGATGCTGAAATTAGACGGCACCATGGAGACGAGGACGCTAGCAACGGAACAGGTAAGTGAATAACTTCTGTATGGCTCATAATTAATGCACAATGTACATTACAAAGTGCATTAATATGGCCATACAGAAGTGCATAACCCCACTTGCTTTCGCGGGACAACCCCTTTAATAGCAAAACGGAACTAAAATGGAACCAATGGAAACCATAATTTCCATTTCCTTTTTTCCCCTTCTTTTTGAATCTGGTAGACAAGCCTGTCATAAAAGCCCCATTTATGTCAGTCTTACATTTCATCAGCCTGCCCATTTCATTCCATGTGCATTTGTTTTTATTGGATCTATTTCGTCATCTTTTGTTTACCATTTTGTGCATACTCATTCAATCCCTTAGTGACCAAACCTGTTTGCGCCTTAGTGTAATGTCACTATTACACTGGGGGCCGCTGTGGGATGTCACTATTACACAGGGGGCTGCTGTGGGGTGTCACCATTACACTGGGGCCCGCTGTGGGCTGTCACCATTACACTGGGGCCCGCTGTGGGCTGTCACCATTACACTGGGGGCCGCTGTGGGATGTCACTATTACACTGGGGCCCACTGTGGGATGGCACTATTACACTGAGGGCCGCTGTGGGACGGCACTATTACACTGGGGGCCACTGTGGGATGTCACTATTACACTGGGGACCACTGTGGAATGGCACTATTACACTGGGGGCCGCTGTGGGATGTCACCATTACACTGTGGGCTGCTGTGGGATGTCACTATTACACTGGGAGCCGTGGTGGGATGTCACTATTACACTGGGGGCCGCTGTGGGATGTCACTATTACACTGGGGGCCGCTGTGGGATGTCACTATTACACTGGGGGCCGCTGTGCAATG
This sequence comes from Eleutherodactylus coqui, assembly GCF_035609145.1. Taxonomy (NCBI): domain Eukaryota; kingdom Metazoa; phylum Chordata; class Amphibia; order Anura; family Eleutherodactylidae; genus Eleutherodactylus; species Eleutherodactylus coqui. Next base: position 121,872,246 of record NC_089838.1, read on the forward strand.
TCACTATTACACTGGGGGTCGCTGTGAAGTGTCACTATTACACTGGGGGCCGCTGTGGGGTGTCACTATTACACTGGGGGTCACTGTGAAGTGTCACTATTACACTGGGGGCCGCTGTGGGGTGTCAGCATTATTACTGGGGGTCACTGTGGGGTGTCAGCATTACTACTGGGGGTCGCTGTGGGGTGTCAGCATTATTCCTGGGGGTTGCTGTGGGGTGTCAGCATTATTACTGGGGGTCACTGTGGGGTGTCAGCATTATTACTGAGGGGTCGCTGTGGGGTGTCAGCATTATTACTGAGGGGTCGCTGTGGGGTGTCAGCATTATTATTAAGGGGTTGCTGTGGGGTGTCAGCATTATTACTGAAGGGGCGCTGTGGGGTGGCAGCATTACTCCTGGGGGGCCGCTGTGGGGTGGCAGCATTACTCCTGGGGGGTGGCTGCCATACTACTGGGGGCCGCTGTGGGGTGTCAGCATTACTACTGCGGGCCGCAGTGGGGTGTCAGCATTATTACTGGGGGCCGCTGTGTGTGGGGGGGTGTCACTATTATCGCTGGGGCTGCGCAGGGGGTGTGGTGGTGGGGGTTGTCACTTTTATCGCTTTGGCCGCTGTGGGGGGTCACTATTACCGCTGTGGTATGTTTACATGTGGTGGAAATGGGCAGGGCTGCTTCAAAATAGACAGCGTGCAGATTTTGACTGCTTTTTGGATGCAGTAATGCTGCAAAATTTTCCACAGAAATTTCCGCTGAGGACATTCTGCTGTATTTCCACATCCAAAAAGCAGTCAAAATCTGCACCCTGTCTACTTTGAAGCCCGTGTGAATGAGGCCCAGGAGTGTGGCACCATAGAACGCAGGAACTTCATATCTCGGTATAGGCTCAGTATGTGTGGCCACTAAAGAATTAACCCAACCAGTCTGTAAAAGGCCATTTAATGTATGACCAGAATGAGAACACTCTGCACATTTTTCTTTAAAGGTTATCGTTTCCATAAAAAATAGACCTGCAGCACCACTATATTGTATAGTGGCTGAAGAGGTGCAGATTCCAAAAATGTAATTCTTTTCTCTGAACTCACTTTCACCCCATTGCTGTAAGCCTTCAAATGATCCATGTCTTGTATGGTAATGAAGCATCTACAAGCCCTGCTGTACCTTTTTTTTACCCCTGCAAGCAAGGAAGAACATTGACTTGCAGGAATGCTGCCATCCAGTAGGTGGCACTGCAGAGGTATTGTTCCATCTTCCTTGTTTGCAGATCTGAAGGAGAGATTTCACAGTCACTGGACTAATTATTTACTGTTATGGTCATCCCTCCCTGCTATTTATCTAAATGCTATTGATCCTAACATCTCTGTGCCCTCTTACCCTCTGTCTCTGGTATTTATCTAGCGCAAAGTAAGTTCACCATTTTCCTGACCTCCCATGTGATCATGTATATTCATTAAACACGTCTTCAGATTTGTTCCATTATTGTCTGAGGAAGGACCCTGTGAGGTCCGAAAGTTCATTATAACATCATGTATTTTTGTTAGCCATTAAAAGGTGTCATATCTACAAAATTACTTGGTTTCTCTTACTGAGAACAATCACATTTCACCTGAATTCACATCTGCACTGCTCACCACTACTGTATAATGTCACCCATGCTGCTACTGCTTATGATGGTATGCTACAGAGAGAATAGGGAACCTGGATCTCCTCTGCTCTGTGTACTATGTATGGAAGTAAGAGCAAGTCCACTAGCTCAGGAAAAACTGACAATTTAGAATTGAAGCCTGCGTAGCTACAAACTGATGAAAATTCTATATAGATGGTATATAATGTCCAGAAATAGTGCTGCTCCTCATGTTCACACACAACGGCTTCTTTTGAAAATGCACTTAAAATGATAGGTATAATTTAAAAGGCTAAGCCTCAATTCCTGCGCAGCCATACAGCATTCAGTTGTACTTGATGATATGAATTATATTCATTTCCCAATAGCTTTGGGTATCGCTCTCTGCCTGCGTCCTCTTCTCTGTTCATCTGAAGCCACTCTTGGAGGCAGAACGGAATGTAAATTGTAAAGTGATGGTGTGCTAACCCTATTTATAATGATTTTATAGAGCCAACATATTCTGCAGTGCTTTACACATCGGGGGAATATCCATACTTGCCGTTTACATAAATGCAATGTAAATTGCATTATTAAGAGTTCTTCATGTTCTAAGCTTTCCTGTTGCATAATTAAACACGATGGGAGAGGATGACTACTTTTTATAGGCGCTCTATAGCAGGCTTTTTATTTCCAAGCACAAAGGTCTCCATTCTAGTTCTCTCTCGGTTTACTGTAGTGCAGTTTGCATGCGAGGAGGAAGAGTTATTGTCTTATGCTCTGCAAGCAGATCCCTCCAAATCCCCCAAGCTGCATTTGATCTGATAACAGCTGATTAGAGAGCTAAACTTATCTCTCAGATCATCAGTGATCTTTAGCCGCTGCTCAGCCGTGTGTGAGATCCATGTTCCTAGAATGTAGTCTTGCAGTAACAGGGCTTTGTAATTTTTCTATTTCTCTTAATTCATGTACTGATATCAACATGTCTACTTGTTCTAGAATTTGCCATTTATTACTAATACATAGTACAGCATGATGGAAGCGCCTGGCTGATCTGAGATTGGAGTGTAGATGGGGAAATTAGAAATGGAAACCTCATTCAGCTTCTCAGATAAGTCCTGTGTACACATATATATCACTAGCTGATATACCCAGCTTCACCCGAGTTAATTTGCTACAGCTGTTTATGTGTTGTTCGCACAGAACATTTTATGAAGTTGTTTTTATTTTAGAGGAACTGCGGAATAAAATATGTATACACATAGCGTTAGATTCTCCTCAGGCTGCATGTACCGATGTCCCTCTGCAGAATGTGGCACCCCTCCCACTCTCCTCAAAATATGCTTAATCTTATGTGTATTATTCTGTGTTTATTTGATAACAAAAGTGCCAGTTGCTTTTCTTACCTAAAACAATGTTTTATGGTGAAAAATTGCTCTGAAGTATTGGCCATTAGGTGTCTTGCTTTTTTCTAAGGGCTCATGCCTACAGGCATATGCGTAAGACGCTGCGGTTCTCTCTCTGCAGCATGTTACCCATTTTGTAACCATACGCACTGCCAGTGGAAAATGCCTATTACACTGCGCATACCCACGTATCACACAGGCATGCACAATGTGATTTTTTTTTTTTTATTCCCCGCTCTGTTTCAATACAATTCCCCACTATGTATTGCACGTAGACAGTATACCATGCGCAGCCCGTACAAGTGTATAGGGCTTGTGCAAAGAAATCGAGCATGCTACGATTTATTTCTCTTGCGTATCAATACACAGTGTCACGCAGGTTGGGGAGAAATCTGCTGGCATAGACCTTTTTTCCCCCTTCCCCTCTTCTATAGTACTTGGCAACTTGAGAAGTGACGGCTGGCCTCCAATAGTGTACAGAAGGTGCCGGGCTGTCCTCCAATCACATAACCTTATTGGTTAAGTTGGTAACTTTTTTTTAAGGGATTTAATTATTTTCAAGTTATACTACCTTAAAATAAGCTATATACATTTGATATCGCCATAATCGTACAAACCCACAGAATAAACCTTACATGTTATTTTTACTGCACCATGAGCACCCTAAAACCAATCGCTCGCAAAAGATTTTGTAACTGCTTTTGTTTTCCATTTCCCCCCACTTGGAAATCTAGAAATAATTTCCAGTTCATTATATGGTATGTTAAATGTAGCTGTGTAACCAGAACAAAAAAAGAATGCGAAAAAGAGCTGCAACGAGAAGGGGTAAAAGATGTATTCTCATCTCAGCAGGATTTGAGAATTAGCAATGGGACAGTAATCATTTTATCATAATTTAAAGGGTTTGTCACCCAAAAAGAACTGATCCCCAAACCTATGGATAGAAGATAAGGGTTTGATCAGAGGGATTCGACCTCCATTGATCGCGAGAACTGGGTTCCTGAATGTGTCCGAATGAATAGAACGTGTGCCACCACTCCAACTCCAGCAGTCCCATTGAAATGGTGGAGCAGTAATGCCGATGTGTAACCATGACTCCATTTATTTGGGAACACTTGGGGGTCTCATGCTTGTAATCGGACAAGCTTTTTAAGAAACAGTTAATGTTAAAATTGTTTTAAGCTTTAACCAGTGATATGACACATCAGGTAAAAGAGTGTATTTGATGCCTCTCACCCACGTGCAGATCTCTTCACGCTTGATTGTGCAGCAGCAGATACAAAGGAATTCCAAAACTCAGTTCCAGCCTCAGTACAAATAAGGAAGATGGTACAATACCTCTCTACCGCCACCTATTGGATGGCAGCATTCCTGCAAATCAATATCTGACCCTTTATATGGGTCTTAACAAAGTTTTGGAATTGAAAATCGAGCCAGAATCCATACACAGACAGCTGTTTCGGCTTGGCTAGTGAGAGGCCTATGACGGGAAATGGGAGGGGTGAGACGGTGAGTGAGGAGACTTATAAGGCCATGCATGCTTCTCTGGAAAATATATGCAAATAAATGGGATGGAACAATACCTCAGCAGCGCCACCTATTTGATAGCAGCATTCCAGCAAATCAATGTCTGACTCTTTATACAGGACTTAAAAAAGACTGAGAATTGAAAACCGAGCCAGAAGCAATACACAGACAGCTGTTTCTGTGTGTTTGCCCCTCATCAGTATGCAGTAGGTCTCTGGCTTGGCTGGTGAGAGGCCTGTGACATGAAAGAGGTTGGTTTTCTCCAGGACAGACCGTGTGATGTGTTTCCAAGTCAGGAGCTAGGATTCCAGATATCCTATAATTTTTTTTTTTGTAGAGTCAAGATGGGTGTCTCATTATCTGCGCTCCAAGGTATAGGAGAAGGTTTCATCTAAAGACATATGTGGATGAACAGCTTGATAGAGGAAGGCCTTTCAGAAGTAAAGCCTCTAATGTTGTCCTCATTGATCCGGGAGCCTGACATGGAGCTATAGTTTTGGCTGGGATAATTGGACAAAAAGAAGGCTGTGTTAGAGATGTATAATAGAAAGTCGTCCACAAATGCTGATGGCGGGGCTTTGGAGTCGGTAGGAATGTACCTACCGCAGAATTCTGTGCGAGTTCTGTCCATGTCCAAGAAAGACAGAACTCGCATGGAAAGAACCTTTTCACTTTAATGAGTTCTTTCACATGAGCGATTTTTAACTCGGACCCATGGTCCAAGTTTGAAACATCACTGCATGTCCTATTCTGTGTGAGTCTCGAACAAGACTTATCATGTGTGATGTCCTGCGCTGCAACGGGTGGAATATCTGCTGTGGGATGTGAGTAGCGCTAGAGAATCTTGGACACAACTTGCTCTCAGCTGTGTGAATATGTCTCAAGTCAATGAAGCCGCAGGTGTGGTCACAAAGTGGCCATTGGCACAGTGCAGCCCGCATGACCAGTCCACTGCCTCCTTGTGTTCGGGGCCTGGAGTCCATTAGTATTCCTCCACTGAAGGAACATGATGGTCGCAGATAATGGGTCTGCAACTGCTTATAGTACAAGAAGGCTGGATACTTCTTATGTTTGTGATATCTGATGTAAGCAACAATCTCTTTATACCCAGGGCTGTAACAAGGGAACATCCTCTACGGCTAGAGGAAAGGAGGTTTCTAGACCAACATAGAAGGGGATTCTTTACTGTAAGTGCAGTGAGTCTATTGAACTCTCTGCCTGAGAACGTGGTGATGGCAAACTTGATAACAATTTAAGAGGGGTCTGGATGCCTTTCTTGAGCGTTCCAATATAATATGTTTGAATCACTGATCGCTTCAGAAGGATCGGTAATTCAGGGATTATTCTGATTGACGAAATTGAGTCGGGAAGAAATATTTTTGTTTACTAAGCCCTTACTGTAACTACTGTGGGATTTCCATACAGAAAATACACAGTATTTATGCCCCCATAGAAGCATATATCCTAAAAAGGGGTCATCTTTCTGAAACACCTTTTTAAAATTTTTCTCTAACACTAAGCACTAGCTGTTATTGGCTGAGCGCTCAGCCAATCAGCACAGCCCTTTCAGGAAAGTGCTGGACAGCAGTGTCGGGGAGCCAGCCGGAGGACGCGTCTGATCGGCGGAGAGGTGAGTAATATTATTTTTACTTTTTTTACCACTTATTGATGATTTTCAGGGAAGGGCTTATATTTCAAGCCCTTCCCCGAAAATCATACTGCAGGGTTTGCCAAAAACCACTGCTTTCAATGGGACCGGCAGCAGCGCCGATCCCATTGAAAGCAATGGGATAGCATGCTGCACTTCTGCCACAGCTGTCACAGCTGTGGCAGAAGTCCGCGGTATTCTCCATATCTTTTCAATGGGGCTAGCGCTGCTGCCGCTGGCCCCATTGAGAAGACTGGCGATATCCCGGCATCATCCCGTTTTTTTTCTCGCACTCCAAGGCGAGAGTTTTTACTTGCTCTCGCAGCGCAGTGGAGAAAAAAACGCCAGTGGGTATCCGCCCTGAATCCCAGCCTTCGCTGTGTTGTGATCTTGTCATAATGCTGTCTTGTCCGTGTCTGCATCATGGGATCCTAGCAGCCAAGGTTGCCGAAGTCAAATGATGGGATGTCATTATTAGCCACACATCACTGCATCAAGTTATTGGAGCAGTGGGGAAATCTACAGAACACAACTGCTACCGTGAATTGGCAGGTGAATTACAAATTGATTTTCCTATTTAGGTGGTCCTCTACTGGGGTTTTGTTAAATTTCCATGTATTGTATTGATACCCTTTCATGTTTGCGCTTCTATTAGTGTAGATAATGATCAGCCGTCTCCTTGCTGCTTCGACATCACATTTACACGTCTCTGCCGCCTCGCTATTAATAATGAAGTATTTTCTTTGCAGTTTTTTAGTCCTGAAGTTTCTTGGGGAATTAATTAAATTGCAAATCATTATTGGAAATGTTATTTTGTTGACCTTCCTCACTCGGGCTGGGACTATACATTTATATGAAACTGTCTTAAAAAATAAATCAATTTTTGTTGCCCATAGCAACAAACTACAATGTAACTTTTATGTTTTCAAGAGCATACACCGAATAAAAGGTGTGCTGTAATTCATTGCAATGCATGGGCAACAAAGAGATTTTGTTACGTCTTATACATCTCCCCCATAGACTTTTAGTAGGGGGCAATAGTCACCGCCAGCCTGAATACAGTTCATAGGAATACAATTGCAAGAAAAAGTGAACTCTTTGGAATTAACTGGATTGCTGAGTTGGTTACTTACAAATTCTGTGGTCTGATTGTTATCGAAGTCATAATTGTAGACAAACTCAATCTAAACCAGGGGTCCACAAACTTATTTTTTTTGAACAATATATCAATCTCGGAAGGCTGCAATGACACCCACCTCATCCCTGCAGTGCCATGCGCCCTTTTGAAAGCAATAGTGTCCCCTTTCCAGCAGCGCCAAATCCCCCTCTCGTAGCACTCTTTACTGTGATCACCTTAATGTTCGGTGGGGTCCAAGCAATGTGGTTCACAACAGACATTTGTGGAATAAGTTCTTTAATAGAGATGAGCGAGCATACTCGTCCGAGCTTGATGCTCGTTCGAGTATTAGGGTGCTCGAGATGCTCGTTACTCGAGACGAGCACCACGCGGTACTCGTCTCGATTAAACGAGCACTGACCATTGAATTCAATGGAGCCGGCAATACAATGGCCTGCCGGCGTGCGCGGGATGAATTGTCGGGAAGGGCTTAAATATATAAGCCCTTCCCTGCAATTCATCCAGAAATGTGTAAAAAAATTATATATATATATATATATATACTCACCTGGTCCCGGCAGACGGAGTTCAGTGCGGCCAGCGGCAGTCCTCCTGAACTGCTCTGAACAGCTGTGAGTAGTATTCAGCAGCCGGGGATTTAAAATCCCCGCCTGCTGAATGAGCTGCCTCTAATTGGTCACAGCCTGACCAATCAGAGGCAGATTCCACTCACACACCCATTCATGAATTTATGAATGGGTGTGTGACTGCTGCCTCTGATTGGCTCAGCGGGACCAATCAGATGAGAGGCAGCAGTCACTCACCCATTCATAAATTCATGAATGGGTGTGTGAGTGGAATCGGCCTCTGATTGGTCAGGCTGTGACCAATTAGAGGCAGCTCATTCAGCAGGCGGGGATTTTAAATCCCCGGCTGCTGAATACTACTCACAGCTGTTCAGAGCAGTTCAGGAGGACTGCTGCTGGCCGCGCTGAACTCCGTCTGCCGGGACCAGGTGAGTATATATATATTTTTTATTTTTACATATTTCTGGATGAATTGCAGGGAAGGGCTTATATATTTAACCCCTTCCCGACAATTCATCCCGCGATCGCCGGCAGCCCATTGCTTTCAATGGAGCCAGCTGTATTGCTGGCTCCATTGAATTCAATGGGCTAACATCGTTCTGCCGGGACAAGATGAGTATATTTTTTTTTAATTTTTACACATTTCTGGATGAATTGCAGGGAAGGGCTTATATATTTAAGCCCTTCCCGACAATTCATCCCACGATCGCCGGCAGCCCATTGCTTTCAATGGAGCCAGCTGTATTGCCGGCTCCATTGAATTCAATGGGCTAACATCGTTCTTCTCTGCCACAGCTGTTACAGCTGTGGCAGAGGAGAACAATCTTTATGCTGACAGTGCGGGGGGGGGGGGGTGTCTCACTCTTGCCACTATTGTGGCTTAATAGTTGGACCTGGGAACTTGAGATGCAGCCCAACATGTAGCCCTTCACCTGCCCTATCCGTTTCTGTGTCGTTCCCATCACTTTCTTGAATTTCCCAGGTTTTCACAAATGAAAACCTTAGCGAGCATCGGCGATATACAAAAATGCTCGGGTCGCCCATTGACTTCAATGGGGTTCGTTACTCGAAACGAACTCTCGAGCATCACTGAAAGTTCGACTCGAGTAACGAGCATTTTGGTGCTCGCTCATCTCTATTCTTTAACCCTTTCCAATCCAATTTGTATCCTGGTTTTCCTAGGGGGCTTACTCTTTTTCTGCCGTTATACAACGGCGCTATCTGCTGGCTAAAGCCAGTACTGCCTTAGGTGACACGTTGGATAGGCTCCGACAGCAGAGAGGCTGGCAATATACAGTAAGAGAACCCCAACAGACATCTTCCAACTTCGGAACTGTACAGCCTTAAATCATAATGTCTCTAGACGTCAGACAGTGGATTGAAAAGGGTTAAGACAGACCTTCTATAATGTTCATATGCCCTAAACATAAAATGTGGTATTGCATAAATAAACCATAAATTAAAAAAGACATTTTGTTATTTGGGGCAACAATGTATATAGGGCTGATATATCAAGTATGTTGTTTTTATGGTAACTAGAGATGAGCGAGCCTACTCAGCCACTCCCCTTTTTCGCCCGAGTACCGCGATTTTCGAGTACTTCCGTACTCGGGCGAAAAGATTCGGGGGGCGCCGTGGGTGAGTGGGGGTTGCAGCGGGGAGTGAGGGGGGAGAGGGAGAGAGAGAGGGCTCCCCCCAGTTCCCCGCTGCTACCCCCCGCTCCGCCACGCTTCCCCCCGGCGCCCCCCGAATCTTTTCACCCGAGTACGGAAGTACTCAAAAATCGCGGTGCTCGATCGAGTAATTACTCGAAACGAGTATACTCGCTCATCTCTAATGGTAACCAATGAGCTTATAGCTTTGGTTTTTGAAATTGGGAATTAAAACTTTCCTCTGGTTGCTATGGCGACATGGCCATACGCTCCCTGAGACAGTTTTGATAAATGACATCTAGTAGAGATGAGCGAGTATACTCGTTTCGAGTAATTACTCGATCGAGCACCGCGATTTTCGAGTACTTCAGTACTCGGGTGAAAAGATTCGGGGGGCGCCGAGGGGCGGGGGGAGGCGTGGCGGCGCGGGGGGTAGCAGCGGGGAACAGGGGGGAGCCCTCTCTCTCTCCCTCTCCCCCTCACTCCCCGCTGCAAACCCCCACTCACCCATGGCGCCCCTCGAATCTTTTCGCCCGAGTACGGAAGTACTCGAAAATCGCGGTGCTCGGGCGAAAAAGGGGCGTGGCCGAGTACGCTCGCTCATCTCTAACATCCAGTAAACTTTAGCATGAAAGATTATAATAATGAATGTTTTCATCAGATGATGGAATGAAACGTGCCCCACTGAAATTCTAATTTGTTTTTACAAAAATATGAGTAACTGTATGTGGTTTGTGGTTGTTCGGAATATTATTTTTGGACAAAGTATTTTTCATTCCTGTGATTTAGTTGTAATGCACTTTTTCCACCTAAAACGGAAACTTCCAGCCAAGTATTGTGAGAGGTCAATGTGTTTGGAGTGAGCCTGCATGTAAACGTTTTTACACTCCTTCCCCCATCCCCACAATCTTAGGCTTAAAGTGTTTTCTGGGCAAACTCTGTTGATGATGGGTCATCAAGGGATAATTTCCAGGTACCCGCCACTCGGGATCCTTGGTGATCAACTGATTGTCCACCCTGCTGTCACTGCAGCAGGCCAGATATAATCATTGAGGTTGGAGGCAGAAGCGTCATAGACTGTTCCACTCCGATTGAAATCGATGGGAGCTGAAGACTGCTATTACACTTCAACGTCCGACTCCAGTGTTGGTGTTGGAAGTGTAATAAGAGGCTTCAGCTTTCATTGATTTCAAAGGGAGTGAAGCCTAATGATGCTTCAAACCCTAATAGTAAGGTCTGGCCACGCAGTGCTGGCAGCGGGCTGAATGATCAGCTGATCACTAGGAATCCCAAGTGGCAGGTCACTGGAGATTATCTATTGATGATCTATCCGGAGGACAGGTCATCAATAGAATTTGCCTAAAAAACCAGGGAAATATGGTGCTGCCCATAGGCCACATGGGGTCCCTCTAAGCAGGAGTCAAAGTCAGCGTCCCATTTTGGTGGAGTCAGTAGAAATATAGCAGGATAGGGGATAACTTGCTGATTGATGGGGGTCTTGTTGGGAAGACCCGATCTCAAGAACATGACTCCCGTGTCCTGTTCTGCCGGTCACTGGAATGTCCTATAAATATATGTTCTACCTAAATAGCTTGATTATTTTATCATAATGGTGATGAAAAGCCTGATGTTACCATTTTAATACCGTAAATTTATCACATGAAGGAGTTGGAGTCTGGGAAAATTGAAGAGTCTTGAGTTAGAATGTTTGGTTTACCGACTCCACAGTCCTCCCTATAAGGACTAATGGGAGGGAGGTTCAGGTAGGGCAGATGTGCCTTCGAATTTCTGTACGGACCCTCCGCATGGACATTCTGCGGTATTTGCAGTAGCAGCAAAGTGGATGAGATTTTGAAAATATTGTCCACAAGCTTCGGAAATAATTTGCACAAAATTCATGCGGAAATTGACATGCGCTGTGGAGTTCCCATTTTCTCAATGAGGGGATGAATTCCGCACAGAAATACGTAATTAAACCCAATTCAAAATCTGCACCAAATGGCCCTCTGCAAACCTTTTGCTGTTGACCAGCCCCAATGTGGACCTAGCCTAAAACTGTCTAGTCACCGCCACCGTATCATCTCAGCAGTAAACATGATAACCCTGTAAGACCTGCCTGTTATCCCTTGAACTGTGTGTAATGTGCTGTTTAAACTAACTGTGCCTTTTAATGGAGTATCAGATTGTATATAATGTACAGTAAAAAGTTTTCGTTCTCCTTCAATTGTCCTTACCGGTTCTCGACCTTTATTCTGCACCAGCAAAACAACCTGCATATTGCAGGTTGTTGATCCGGGCCTTGGAGTCATGTAGGACCTTTCAAACATTGATCCAGGGATTATTCTGACTGCCATTATTGAGTTGGGAAGGATATTTTACCCCAAAATGGGCTAAATTGGCTTCGGCCTCATTTTTGCTGCCTTCTGGATCAACAAGGGGGATGGAAACAAGCTACAGTACTATGTTACTAAATACAGCTTCAATACCACAAACCAAGGCCCATCAGAGACTAAGATTGATGCCCAATGCACACGGGCGTGATTGCACTACGGGATCCAGAGTGAGTGTTCGCCTACAGATCCCGCAGCCAATACTGCCCATAGGACATGCTAAGCAAAACGCTTTTCCATGCCTACGAGCAGAAATCAACTGCGATTTTTTTTTTTTTTTTTCTTTTTTCTTTTTTCTTTTTTTCCGCTCGAGGGAGGAAAATCGTAGCATGTCCTATTTTTACAAGATGATACAAGATGGCAAGATGGCAAAAGTGAAACTCTAAATTATACTGCAAAATCCATGAAAAAGCTATACCCTAGGAAAGACAAGCAGACTTTGCTGACGTCAGATGCAGATACTGTGGAAGGAGCCACCCCAGGAGCAGAGAAAACCGTCTTGCTTTTTGCACGTAGATGTTTCTCCATATACAGAACTGCCTTTATATCTCTGCACAGCTTGAGAGCAGCAACCAAGAAGAAAATCAGTATTTACTATTATTCATCATCAAATAGGTTCAGTGAGCACTCTGGGAGAACAAGAACAATACTTTGTATTTGTATTACTAGAACTCTGTGTTGGAAGAAAAGCCGAAAGAAAAGTTTCTGGCAGTTATTCTAACCGCAACATTGTGACATACAGACCGACATTTACAGAAAAGCAATGTAAAATGAGAGATTGATACATATATGATATATAGGTCAATGTAATCTAAAATGTATGTACAAAGCTAAAACGTATCCATTGCAGTTCCAAGATGTGAAAGGCGAAGGCAAGCCACTTCTCTCAACAGATACACATGAGAAAATGCGGCTGCTTAAACTTGAAAGGGTTCTTTCTTTAAAAAACGAAAAATTCTATACTTACCTATTCCTCCCTGGTCTACTTGGTCTACTTACCAGATCTTCATCTCCTTTATTTTATCCTGTCTCCTGCAGTCCGGGGGGGGGGGGGGGGGGGGGGGGGGGGTCATCTTGCCTTCTGCTGGCTGATTCTCCTTCCTGTGAGGTTACATACATTGCTGGCAATCTTCTTCCTGCCAGCCAATGTAAGTTACGTCACAGCTCACAGGCCAGCAGGGGGAGTGCCGATCTACTGCAGAGATTGCTCATGTGAGCTAGCTCTGAAATAGATTACAATTCCTTCCTAGGCAATAAACTCTACAGCACAGGGATGTGACCTTCACTGACCCAGCCGGAAGGAATGTGAGAAATGCAGCTTTCATGCAGGATACAAGATGTGAGACAGGTGGGCATAGAGTCTCTAGTACCCTGTTGTACTGCCTCTAGCTTGGATACAAGATGTGATACGGGCTGGCATAGAGGCTCTAGTACCCTGTTGTACCGCCTCAAGCTTGGATACAAGATGTTATACAGGCAGGCATGGAGGCTGCAGTACCCTGTTGTACCACCTCTAGCTGGAATACAAGATGTGATACGGGCAGCGTGGAGGCTGCAGTACCCTGTTGTACCGCCTCTAGTTCGGATACAAGATGTGATACGGGCTGGGATAGAGGCTCTAGTACCCTGTTGTACCGGCTCTAGCTTGGATACAAGATGTGATAAAAGGGGCATGGAGGCTCTAGTACCCTGTTGTACCGCCTCTAGCTTGGATACAAGATGTGATACGGGCTGGCATAGAGGCTCTAGTACCCTGTTGTACCGGCTCTAGCTTGGATACAAGATGTGATAGGGCAGCATGGAGGCTGCAGTACCCTGTTGTATCGCCTCTAGCTTGGATACAAGATGAGATACAAGGGGGCATGGAGGCTCTAGTACCCTGTTGTACCGCGTCTAGCTGGGATACAAGATGTGATACAGGTGGGCGGGGAGGCTCTAATACCCTATTGGGCCACCTTCACCTCCAGCTTGGATACAAGATGTGATATGGGTGGGCATGGAGGCTCTAGTACCCTGTTGTACCGCCTCTAGCTGAGATACAAGATATGATATGGACGGACATGGAGGCTCCAGTACCCTGTTGGGCCCCCTTTAGCTGGGATACAAGATGTGGTACGGGTGGCGTGGAGGCTCTAGTACCCTGTTGTACCTCCTCTAGCTTGGATACAAGAGGTGATACGGGCGGCGTGGAGTTCTAGTACCCTGTTGTACCACCTCTAGAAGGGACACAAGATAGGATACGGGGGGGGGGGGCATGGAGGCTCTAGTACCCTCTTGGGCCACCTCTAGCTTTGATGCAAGATGTGATAGATGGGGGGGCATGGAGGCATACGGGTTATGTATGGTATCCTGGGTCAAATTGGTCCACATTTGCTGTAATTGAGCCTCTATATCATGCAAATTCGTAGTCTGTCAAAGTTGGCATCCCAGATGGTCCCATACATGTTCTATTGCCGATATTAAAAACAATGGCTGAATTTCTAGACTTTTTTTCCCCCCATTCCCCTACCCCTTCACTCTCCCAACTCCCAAAAAATAAAAAAATTGATGAAAGTTATACACTATATATCACCCCAGAGTAGTGCCATTAAAATGTTCAACTCGTCCAAAAAAGCAAGCCTTCATAAGGCTATTTCAAGAAATTATGGCTTTTGCAATGAGCTGATGAAAATCGCTTGGTCCTTTAAAGGGGTTGTCCCGCGAAAGCAAGTGGGGGTATACACTTCTGTATGGCCATATTAATGCACTTTGTAATGTACATCGTGCATTAATTATGAGCCATACAGAAGTTATTCACTTACCTGCTCCGTTGCTGGCGTTCTCGTCTCCATGGTGCCGTCTAATTTCAGCGTCTAATCTCCTGATTAGACGCGCTTGCGCAGTCCGGTCTTCTCCCTTCTGAATGGGGCCGCTCGTGCCGGAGAGCTGCTCCTCGTAGCTCCGCCCCGTCATGTGTGCCGATTCCAGCCAATCAGGAGGCTGGAATCGGCAATGGAACGCACAGAGCCCACGGTGCACCATGGGAGAAGACCTGCGGTCCACCGTGGGTGAAGATCCCAGCGGCCATCTTCGCAAGGTAAGTAAGAAGTCACCGGAGCGCGGGGATTCAGGTAAGTACTATCCGTTTGTTTTTTTTTAAACCCCTGCATCGGGTTTGTCTCGCGCCGAATGGGGGGGCTATTGAAAAAAAACAAAAACATTTCGGCGCGGGACAACCCCTTTAAGGTACAAAATAGGCCGGTCACTAAGGGGTTAATGAAGAAATGTTACAGAACTTCTAAATAAATAAATGCAAATAAGGGAGATGGAATAAATCCTCCACAGTGCCACCTATTGAAAGGCAGCATTCCTTCGAGTCAAAGTAGGACTTTTTATACAAGTCTTGTTACAATGACTGGGAATCAAAAGCAAAGCCAGACTCCATGTACAGACAGCTGTTTCAGGGTTCCATCTCCCTTATTTGCATATTACCCAGAGGAGCGTGCGTGGCCATTTGAGTCTCCTCACTTAGTTTATAGTATATAGTTGCTCTCCCTAAGGAGAAAAGAGCGTTTCTGAGAACTTCTAAACAAATTGCACCTATATTCTGATTCTTTGTAAGATGGAGTAGAATGACATCAAGAACACGATGGCTAAACACGTCTGCACGCGAAGGAAGAATGCCTGCTTACTGCCGGTTATAGCGGTGCGTCTGTTATGCTGTTTGTCATTTTTAATGATTTTACGTAATTGCATCTGCATGTCCTGAAAGGCCACTGAATCTGGGACTGTGAACGGTTTGGACTGTGTAGCTGTCAGCTCGGTTAGATGGATGCTCATGTGGAGTGACCCTACCTCACAAGAAACCAAATGCCAATGAATGTGCGCTCTACTGTGAAGGGCTTTTGCTCCAAGTGCAATTTAGTAACACATGTTCTGGTCCAGGAATTAGTTTTCGCTTTTTTCATCTTGTCTGTGGGGTTTGTTAGTCAACATTGTAGCTTATTTTGTTAAATATGTTGTTTTATCAAGTCTTAATTGTAAACGTATGCTTTTAATATGGGAAGTTTTCAGTTCCTTGGGTTCATTATTTAACCCCTTCCAATCCACTGTCTGACCTCTGAAGACATTATGATTTAAGGTTGTACAGCTCCGATGTTTGAAGACGTCCGTTGGGGTTCTCTTACTGTATATTGCCAGCCTCTCTGCTGTCAGAGTCTATCCAACGTGTCACCTCTAGCAGTACTGGCTTTAGCCAGCAGATAGCGACGTTGTATAACAGCAGAAAAAGAGTAAGCCCCCTAGGAAAACCAGAATACAAATTGGATTGGAAAGGGTTAATGTTTGATTATTCTGAATTGTCTCTTGAAGGCTTTTTAGAATTGGAATGAGAGCGTTCTAGGGCGCTGTTACTATTTGGGATGAGTTAATTGCATAGATAAATCATAGTAATGCTACAGCTTTTTTGTTGTTTACAGAGCGAATACAATACATCTTGTGATCATTGACCTAAAATGAGGAAGGCGAACGGACCTCATTATAGTCAATGGTGTCCATTCAGTGCCGTTTGGTTCTGTCCTAAGTTGAGCTGTTCCGCCACAGGGATTTCCCTCTTCTGCTCTCTGAATGGCGCAAGAAAGTGGAACCCCTGATGCAGATCCTAATCAGAATAGGTTTGTACTGGGATACAAGATATGATATGGGCGGACATGGAGGCTCCAGTACCCTGTTGGGCGCCCTTAAGCTGGGATACAAGATGTGGTACGGGCAGCGTGGAGGCTCTAGTACCCTGTTTTACTCCCTCTAGCTTGGATACAAGATGTGATATGGGGGGGCATGGAGCTCTAGTACAGAGCAAATACAATACATCTTGTGATCATTGACCTAAAAGGAGGACGGTGAGCGGACCTCGTTATAGTCAATGGGGTCCTAAGTCGAGCTGTTCCACCACAGGGGAATGGTGCAAGAAAGTGGAACCCCTGATGCAGACCCTAATCAGAATAAGTTTGTACGGTAGCATTGTGTGAATAAAAAATTGAAATACACAAAGATATGCAGAAAACATTCCTGCACCGCGTACTACATGAATGAATCCAACCAAGGTAACCGATTCCAATAAACTGTAAGAACAGAAGTAAAATAAAAAGGGGAATGAATTTTGAGCCGTGTGCTACTCGCTTCTAATATATATGACCGTGACCTCACTGATCACTGAAGTAGACCTCATCCAACTACAATAATATATCAACTTTTTATCCTTTTATAGAAAGGAATCCTACCAAAAAGTATAAAGTATGCAATATGTAAACTGGATGGTATGCAGTTGCATATGTCAAAGCTATATTCGGCAAACACATTGGGACATTTTCTCAGCATGTTTGCCTAATGTAGTGGAAAAACAAGCTGGAAGCAGAGCCTCAGCATGTTGGGTTTCCTGCAGACAATTATATAATAACGGTTCTCTGCTCAGATGTCTTAAAAGTTCTATTTCTATCTGCCAAATATGGCTGAGATGGGAATATCAGCCCGTACGCCACCACCAGTGACCAGGATTACGTAAACGGCCTGGCTGGCGGTTGTAAGACCTTTGTGTAATGTTCTGAAAAGTGGAATGGATTTACAGCAACAGTGTAGCCCAGCCAGCTTGGTGTAACTTCTGATATGTGGAACTGTGTGGAACTCGCTGTGGTATATGTTTTCTGTAAGCCCCATTCACTTCTGTGGGATTTACAGCAACTGCATAGAATAGCCAATTCAGTTGTCACAGCAATGGTGGCCATGGCTTATGGGCTGGTATTCCCATCTCGGCCATATTTGGCACAGGTTAGAACTTTTTTCAGATTAAAGAGAGCCTGTCACGTCCCATCATGCCCATAAAAAAGTTATGGTGCTGTAAGGGGACTTGATACATTTTTTAGCCTACGGCTGACTAAATTCTCCTAAAATCTGTTTAGTGATGATCCCACTTTCAGATGCGCTGCTTGCATGTTTTTTTGAAATATATGGTATATGTGAAGCTCAGCGGGTTTCCTTTAAACGATGTTTGCCAACCTTTTCCCACCTGCTGAGCCTGCCTTCTGGCATAGCAGAATGTTTTCTCATTTCCCTTTTTTGTATGAATGCTTCTCCACAATGCTGGATGTTATTTTCACGTTCTATTATCTTTTGTTTGGTCTGCGGTTTGTGGGTTTTTGCTAAATTATTACAAGGGCATTGTTATATACAGTATCCTCCATTGTTCAACTCTACAATTCCTTCAGTTCACTAATCCTCTTGGGTTTGTGTGCTGCAACCACTTTCTTCAAATCCCACTAGAGATTTTCTATGGGGTTCAAGTAAGGCAACTGTGACAGCAACTCCCAAATCTTCCAGGACTACTTCTGAAACCAAATCTTGGTGGACTTTGAGATATACTTCCAGAGGCGTAACTTGAAGCTGCTGGGCTCCGGTGCAAAATCTGGAACTGGGCCCCCAAATATAGAGTTTCATTGATAGTATCGGTTTGCAATATGGGGAAGAGAGACTTTATGGGCCCCCTAGGTACTCCTGGGCCCAGGTGTGACCGCACCCTCTGCACCCCCCATGCTTGGGATCATTGTCCTGTTGTAATGTCCAATGACGCCCAAGTTTCCTCACGTAAGGCATGACTTTTTCTCAGAGGATTTCCTAATACTTGATTGAATTCATCTTGTCCTCCACACTCTACAGGTTTTCCAGTGCCAGAGGAAGCAAAGCAGCCCCAGAGCATCACTGAGCCAGCGCCATGCTTCACTGTAGGCAATTGTGGGCCGAGAGTAAGGACTGGAATGAGAGCAGAAGTTTGAATTCTGTCTAGTTTACAATCATCACTTAAAAATAGTGAGCCTGGCTTGGAATCTTCAATATTTTCAGCTCTTTATATCATCCACTAGTGATAGGCTCTCTTTTTATATGGCTATTAACCCTTTCCAATCCACTGTCTGATGTCTTCCAACATTCTGATTGAAGGCTGTACAGCTCCAATGTTGGAAGATGTCTGACAGGTTATACTGTAGATTACTGGCCGCTCTGTTGTCGGGGGCCTCTCCAGCATGTCACATAATGCAGTACTGGCTCAAGCCAGCAGATGGCGGCATTGTATAATGGCAGAAAGAGAAAGCCCCCTGGGAAACCCTGAATCCAAAATTGGATTGCAAAGGGTTAATAAAGGATTATTATGTACAACCATCTTCTGTACTGTTTGTTTTAAGCTCTAAGTGCCCCATTTGTATATGTATATTCAATTATTTTTGATAATATTGGGATGTTTCCTTTTGCCTTCCACCTTCTCACCATTTTTACAGTACTCTGTAATGTTTAAGAATGGCTTTTCCATTCAGTAACAATTTGACAGCTATACACTGCAGCGTTAGTGCAATACCGCTTAAGGTGAAATTGCTATGTGAACAGAAATTTATCATAACATACAGATTTTTATGTTGAATGGAGATATATACTTAGTGGTAAGAAAATTTCAGAAAATGTCCAATAGAGGACTCAGTGAGAGCCTGTTTGGCAGAGAAAGGGTGTCTTCGCTTTGTAGTTAGGAGGTGCCTGAGGAAGTTTTGAAAAAAAAGAGGTGTCCCTCAGCTGATGACTTCTGGCACTCAGATTATGTGGAAGATGTGCCCTCTGTATTGCAGCATGTGTATTGGTAATGGACTTTGGTTATGATGGTGGCACTAGACCTGTGAGTTAGGGCCAAGTATAATGTATAGATAGAGGCCAGATGGCCAGGTGTAGATTTATATACCACTTTACTGACAAGTGTGAAGTGCTGTCGTGATGCAATAAAACTGGCAGGTGTCATATAAATAAAGTTCCAGTTGTAAGTTATTAGTGCAAGCTTAGACTAGTCACTCATAGAGGCTTTGCTGAATAAATCTGTCAAATTATTAGACTGCCCAGTCTAACTTTATACGATTAGTTACATGACTTAGTTTATGGCAAAAATTGTTCCAGAATTTGATGCACGGTGTCATTTAGGCCACGCCTCTTTTCTACAACTGAACGCCCCTTTGATGTCCAAGTCATAAAAAGCGTCTGAAACGCACAGTAAATGTGACATAGGGTAACCTGCACCTGAAAACTGTCAACATTTTCAATAGTAAATCTGCCCCAATATGTTGTACTTTTTTGGACCCTCTTCATTGCACCGTGTAGCTGCCGATCTGCTGCTGTTTACATGCATCACTTGCGCAGTAAACACAGCAACAGACTGTTCCCTACAACTCCCAGCATGCATAGAGCTTGTCTACCGGCCAGCGCAGTAGCTCCGCCCACACTCACAGGTCCTACAACTTACCAGCACCAACCTCCCTCTCACTCAGAGTGCCAGAGAAAGCTGCTGCCTCAGACAGGAGCTTCAGGCACTTGGCTACACATGAACAGTACAGCTCAGTGCTTCCTCCCATCATGCACTGCTCACAGGATGCTGGAGGCTATGGACAGGGAAGGAAGTAACAAATGTAGGTAAGATGTCAGAAGAAGGGAGTTATTTTTCAGATGGAGGGTCACATAACATAGAAAATGAAGAAGGTAGCTAGACCAGTTACAGTGAACCTGTTACAACATGACTTATTGTGATGATGTACATTACATTCTAAAATGTTAGTCTGTGCCCAGAATACCCCTTTAAGGACCAACACCGCGTCTGAATAGCATTGGAGCTGTCTGTTGGAGGCTGCACAGACTTTTTATATACAGTACATCAATTAAGACATGGAGTTTAATAGTATTTCTTGTTGAGCTGGATCAATTGTTTCTTCCTTTCCATGATTTATCTGCTTAAGGGCTTATTCACATGAGCGTATATCGGCCGCTGTTTTCACGGGGTGGGGGGGCTGATATACGCTACCATCTGATGCATGGGATTCCAATGCATCAGATCACACGAGCATATTCCTGCGGCATAAAAGCAGCCGGCAATATAGCGCTAGGCTCTTTTACGCTGGCCAGGAAAGATAGTCCTGGAACTATCTTTCTGGGCGGAATACGTCGGCGAAGAAGGTAGTTAGAAGGGAGTTTAGCAGCATGACTGCTAAACTCCCACCCCCTTTCCCCCTCTCCGTCCCTTGCCGGCTATTTGTAATGGGAGGGGCAGGGCTAGCTGCTAAACTCCCGCCCCCTCCCATTGCTGGCTGCCGACAAGGGGCGGAAAGGGTGGCGGTGCTTAGCACACTAGCTCCCGCCCCGTCCCGCCTCCTCCCATTGCTGAGAGCCAGCGACGGGGAGGGAAGGGGGAGACAGCTTAGCAGAATTGTGAGCTTGCTTTATGCGCTGGGCCCGGGCTGTCTGAATGAAGACACAAACGTTCCCTTTGTGTGCCGGTTCACATGTTTTTACAGTGCCGGCACGACGATGCCCGTGTGAAAGAGCCCTAAAGTCCAAGCAGGAATTGAACATCGGGGACCGGGTTCCTTTCTATTTTGCACAATGGACATCCAGACAGCATTTGTGACTTCTATACCCAAATTAGTATTGTACAGTATAAATGTTAAGTCCCCGGCTTATATTTCTTTGCATCCATTTTAATCATTATTTTCTCTTTGTCTTTCTGTGTACTTCGCAGGGTAATAAATGCTGGGAAGAGCACGCACAATGAAGATCAAGCCAGTTGTGAAGTTATGTTTGTGAAGAAGAAAGCCGGCGTACAATACACTCCCAACAAGACCTCTTCAATCAAGCGAAGATCATCTCTACCGAATGGCGAAGGCCTACAGCTGAAGGAAAGCACTGTAATTATCACTATGTTTTCAACTTTTATTGCCTTTTACATTGTTGTCAGCCATGTTATTATAGAAACAGGGCGTTATTGAGCTGATTTAAGTGGCGTCATACTCTCTTATGTCACCCACTTCTTGGTAATCTAACACATGTATGTTAGCAAAAAGTAAGGCACAGGTGTAAAAAAAATATTAGCAAAGGATCAGACTACATAGAGTTTTTGTATTCTGTTACTATGGAGATGCACAAGTCTTCATGTAAGCTGTAGACACAAAAAGGTAGGACATATACTCTTTAAAAGATATGTTGGCTTTCCTGACATGACTGTTTTACAACCCTAATTTCCAAAAAGTTGTGATGCTGTGTAATATGTGAATAGGTGTTAAGAGAAAAAGAATGCAATGATTTGGAAATCACATATAATCTTATTTTATTCATACTAGAACATATATTAGAAGGTGAAAGTGAGACATGAACTCATCTAGAAATTGATGCCTGCAACACCTCTCACAAAAGTTTGGACAAGGGTAACAAAAGGCTGGAAAAGTAAGTGGTACTAATAAAAAACAGCTGGAGGGTCAATTTTCTACTAAGTAGCTTGACTGTGCATAAAACAAGCATATTAGAGAGGCAGAGTCCACAGAATAGAATTAACAAGCGGCACTCGATGATATCAAATTCTATAGCAGTACTTTATTCCATAACAAAAGTGCTGGAGTAAATATGATGACGTGGTGCACACAGAAAGGCATCAGCTGTTTTGTGTCACATCATACTTTCTCCAGTCTTTACCAGAGAGGCAGAGTCTCTCAGAAGCAAAGATGGTCAGAGGGTCACCAATCTGTGAAAAACTGCATCTAAAAATTGTGGGAAAATTCCAGAAAAATGTTCCTCAATGAAAAATTGGGAAGACTTTGAATATCCCACTATCCACAGTATATAATATCATCAAAAGATTCTAAGAATCTGGAGAAATTCATGTGCGCAAGGGACAAGGCTGATCGTCAATATTGGATGCTCGAGATCTACGGGCCCTCAGGAGTCACTGCATTAAACACAGACATGATTCTATAATGCAAATCACTGCACGGGCTCAGGAATACCTCCAGAAATCACTGTCTGTAAAAAACACAGTTTGCTGTGCAATCCACAAATGCAGGTTAAAGCTGCATCATGCAAAAAAGAAGCCGTATAGCAACACAATCTAGAAACGCTGGCAAAAGGGAAAACTGTTCTGTGGTCAGACGAATCACAAATTCTTTTTGGAAACCATGGATGCTGTGTCCTGTGGACTCAGGAGGAGAGGGACCATCCAGCTTGTTATCAGCACACAGTGCAAAAGCCTGCATCTCTGATAGTAAGGGGTTGCATTAGTGCCTATGGCATGGGCAGCTTACATATGTGGAAAAGCACTATCAATGCTGAGCGGTATATAGAGGTTGTAGAACAACATATGTTCCCATCCAGACAATGTCTCTTTCAGGGAAGGCCTTACATATTTCAGCAAGACAGTGCTAAACCACATTACTGCATCCATCACACCAGCATGGCTTCACAGATGAAGAGTCCGGGTGCTGAACCGGCCGCCTGCAGTCCAGACCTTTCACCAATAGAAAACATTTGGCGCATAATAAAACATAAAATTCGTCAAGGACGACCGGGACTGTTGAGCAGCTAGAATCCTACATCAGCTGAGAATGGACAACATTCCTCTCCAAAAACTCTCACAATTGGTCTCCTCACTTCCCAGACATTTGAAGACTATTGTAAAAAGAAGAGGGGTTGCTACACATTGGCAGACATACACCTGGCCTGCCCTGGCCCAACTCTTGTGTTGCTGCCATCCATTACTAAATGATTTTTTTTTTTTAATTAAATGGAAAGCTGTCTCCCTTTCACCTTCCGATGTGTGTTCTGTCCTCTATTGTAACTAAATTATGGTTTTATGACATTTACAAATCATTGCATTCCTTTTTTTTATTACAATTATTTACATATTACATAGCGGCCTTGCTTTTTTGGAATAGGCGTTCTGGTAAACACTTGTATGGCTCTTGAAATAATCGTTCTGGAGTATCTTTTCTTTGAAATCTGCATTGTTGTTCCTCTATTGTTCTTGTGAGTGGAACATGTTTCTACACCCTCTGACACTGGTTGATACTATCCAATCAGTGGTGTATATGTAGAGATATGCCCCATTAACAAGGGAATTTGTAACTCCTAGTTGCCAGTGGATTTATGTATCTCCAATAGGAATAACAGCGATATGAACATGTCAGTCGAGTCGATAGGTCCTTTAACTCAGAGGGTTACAATGAGTAGTTAAAATGATAGCAGTCCCTCAGCTGTGACATTATTACATCTGTATAGATTTTCAATCACTGTACCCACTGGCAGCCAATGGGACCTTAAAATATTAATAAATTGAAACCCTGAGGAAGCTATATGAAACTGTCTAAAAGAAAAATTATTTTTGTTACCTACAGCAACCAATTGTAGCATAGCTTTCATCCTGACACATGTGTTTACAACTGGACAACCCCTTTAAAAGAGATATTCCAATCTAAACTATTAATGGCCTATCCTCTGGATAGGCCATCAGTAGTAGATTGGTGGGTATCTATTGTCTAAGACCAATGCCGAACCACTGTTTACAGGGCTGGTGCACTGAGCTGATTCTGCAGAAAGCAGACATCTCCTTTGCCATTGCAGTGGACAACCTTGGTATTGCAGGCCATGTTATCATTCATTTCAATGGGAACTTTGACTGCAATACCAAGCCTGACCACTGCAGTGGGAACGAAGCTGTCTGCTTCCTGCAGAAATCAGCTTAGTGCATCAGCCTAGTGAACAGTTGATCGGCAGGGCTCCCTGGCAACAGACTCCTACCAATCTACTATTAATAGTTTTACAACAGGACAACATCTTTTATGTCATAAAGATTTATTATCTGATTCAATATAACTGACTACTTTGTTCTTAGGAAGTCGATGGAATCACATTTCAATACTGGGCATTATTTGATGGACATGCAGGAGCTGGAGCTGCCGTTGTAGCATCCAAGCTTCTTCATCACCACATCGCAGAGCAACTACAGGACATTATAGACATCCTGAAGAACTCGGCAGTTTTACCTCCCACCTGTTTAGGGGAGGACCCGGAAACCACAACTACTAACAGCAGGACTCTAACTAGAGCTGCATCACTACGTGGAGCGGCTGGTGCCCCGGGCTCGCCAAGCACACCTCAGACACGATTCTTTACGGAAAAAAAGATCCCACACGAGTGTCTCATCATTGGCGCTCTTGAAAATGCATTTAAGGAAATGGTAAGGGAAATTCAGAAACCTATGTTGGTAAATTGATCTTCTGGCACTTTTTCAGAACTTGTTATAGCCTCAGTATTAAAGGGCCACTAAGCTTAGAGGGGTGGTTTGTGCCAAGGGGAAGCCCATACATGGACTCATTTTTATTTGCCAGAGCAAAGAAAAGAGGCTTCCACGGAGGAGGACTTGGTGGAAGCACGTATTACAGGACCATCCACTTATTTCAATGGGTGCGGTATAATACATTGCACCGCAGTACACCAGGAACACAAACAGGGGTTCCAGCAGCCAGAGCCCTGTGATCTCTCCATCGGCTGAGCTGTTTGGGGAAATGGGGATCATGTTAGTGGACAATCCATTAGTCAAACTTGACAAAAGTTGGCATCTGAATGATTCTAACATATTTACTATTCAGGTAGATTTCTGGTGGTTCTCATTAATGCTGATGCATGGAGAATATCTTTTCCTCCTTATTCGTAAAGCCAACCTGTCCACACATTGAAGCACATTAAGGGCTCATGCCCACAGACGGAGCAGGATATGCCAGCGGTCTTACACCGTAGGAGTAAATTAAAAGTCCCCCTCAGGCGATCGTGAAAAAACACGCTTTTTACCGCTTTTTCCGCGGTCTCTATTAATATATTAATGGAGACCTCCCGTCGAGGAAAAACGCTGTAAAATAGAACATGCCACAATTTTTTTTCCTGGGGCGTAAATCCGCGGCAGAATCCCACATGTGGTGACTGAGCTTATTAGGTTCAATAGAACCTAATAGCTGCGGATTTACGCCGCGGTGAAAGCGGCATAAATCCGTCCGTGGGCATTAGCCCTAATATTGTCAGAGGTCCCAAAAATATTGAATTATTTAGATGCATTTGTACAATGACAATGTTGCAAGTGATGTACCCCAAAAATCTGTCAAACAGGTCCACTAGTTTTAATTAAAATTGCTGGTAAAAAGTGGTCAACAGAGCGATTGTTCTTCAGGTGGAAATTATGTACAGAATACAAATGGCTAGGATATAACTTTTTAAACTGACGTGCCAAAAATCATGGGATAGCAGTATGTAAATTAATGATGGAGTGCCATTGGCTTCAGATATCGGCTTGGGAACACAGCAGAAGTTGTGAGTTGTTTTCTTGTGAGTGAAGTTGAACACTGGTCGGGGTGCTCATGGCAAGATGTTGTGAGTTTTTGGAGTTTGAATGAGGAATGATAGTGGGTGCCAGATGGATGGCACACGCCATTTCCAAAGATGTGAGAGCTTTAAACATTCTTTGATCCACTGCGTCACGTTTGCCCTGGGAATATATCATAAAAGGCATTACCGCCCACAGTGGACAGTGCATTGGCTGGCCAGCAGCGTCTGGATAAAATTGTCTGGACAAACAGACTAGAGACTCTGGCAGAAATCACATCCTCATTCAGTATGGGAGGTCTCACATATCCTGCAGGTCACTGTAGCATACTTTAGCTTCCAAGACATATGGGAGCAGAAGACCCACCAGAATGCCTCAGTAGGTTCATGAGGTTGCTAACTGGAACCAAAGGCCTGGCAGCATGTTTCGGACTGATGGTAGGGTTTGTGTGGTGTGCAGACCCCGTGATGCCATGGACCCTAGTTTTCAGCAAGGCACTGTGCAGGCTGGTGGTGGTTCCATACTGGTATGAGGTGTGTTGACATGGCATGGGTTGGGTCCACTGGTCTGACTGAACATGTTATTGAATGCTGCCCACTACGTTTCACTGCTTGGTGACCATTTGCAGAACTTCATGGGCTTCATGTTACCCCCACAATGATGGGATATTCCATCTAGATAATGCACTGTGCCATCAGGACCAAGTTGTCCAGAACTGGTTCAAGAAGCATTCTGGAGAGTTCCTACAAATGACGTGGCCTTCACGTTTGCCCAATATTAGTCGTATTTAGCTTTTTGGGATGTGGTAGAAAGGTCCATTTGCACCTGAAATCCTGCGCATACAAATACTACAGAGCTGTGGGCGGCTATGCAGACGGCATGGCTCAACATCTGTCCACCTGTGGAACTGATACCATATCGTGTTGCTGCACTTTGCAAGGCTATAGGGGTCCTACACGATATTCGTTTATGTCCATGACTTTTATTACGTTGGCGTACTTTGTTTTTTCGTTTGTCATTTTTAATTGAGGGGGGAAGAAGGGCTGTTGCACCAAGTCGTTATTAGTTTGATTTTTTTATTTTTTTTTTCCAACTTCCATAGACATTAATAAAAGTCACTCAAAAAATTATGTATCTCCTTCCACTGAACATTATTTACACCAATTTACTGATGTATGAAGGTCGCAAATTTTGAGTTTTACCTGTTCTTGCCACTTCTGAGGCTTGCCGAGCAGTGTCGATTAGTTATTTTGCTGAAAATAAAAGCATTTTTATGAAAAAAAAAATGTATATACATTATCGGCTCATCTGATCCAAACTGGTACAGTAGTGTGTCAGTTTGAATGTAGTTGACACCCACTGCGTATGATAGGACTCAGTCCTGAGTCCACTCTATACACTCCTGCAGATATCAGGAAGGGGTTAAAAATGAATAAAATATTTTTCTCTATGGAAAAATGAAATTTTTGATAGAGGGAGTTACTTTCTTAAGTTTATAAAACTTCGTTAAACATAATTTTGTCTATTCTTTCTTTCTTTTGTCCCATTAGGGTACTCTTAGACCGGATAGCTATCATTCCTGTGGTTTCACACAGCAGCGTTAGTCGTTCAGTGAATGGAAGTGGAGCGCGCTGGAGATCTCTTCCAGCCGCCCGACTCCATTTATTGTAAATAGGCAGTCGGTCATAGATTGGGTCCTGCGTATACACCGGACTACTATCTGTGTTTTTAGCCGATAGTTGGCCCATGTTAAAGGTACCCTTAAGTTGCATTAATACGCAGCTGACTTGCTACAGATTGTGTTGCTGATTTTAGTGCAGATTTGCAGCAGATTTCACCCCTTCAATTTGTATTCCGTTTTAAGGATGAAATCTGCAGCAGATTTGCAAGGAAATCATTTGTGTGTGAACACACTCTTGGGCCCAATATCAACGGGTGGATTTGATTGGTGGAATCCACCTGGGGTTACCCACGCAGAAGATCTGCAATTCAAAGTGCCCATAATGAAGCATTGGCATCAGCAACTGAATTTAAGCATGTGGATTTGATTTGTGGACCGTTTGGTGCAGAAAACAAATCGCAGTATGCTCCATTTCTGTGCGGATTCCGTGCGGACGGGCTCAATAGAAGTCAATGGGTGCGGGCGATCCACAGTGCATCCACAAATACAATTGCGGGTGCACTGCGGATTTGAAGGTTAAAATCCATAACGGAGATGGGGAGAAGGCTGGGAGGTGGGGTTGCGGATTTTTATTCAGCGTGGATGATCCGCAGTGCATCAGTGTGGAAAAACCATTACATCCGCGATCTCCCGCAAATGGTTTCTACAGGTCTCCCGCTGCGGAAATAAGCATGCAGAATGCAATCCACCCGTGGACGTGAGGCCTTAGAGAGGACTAAAAGCTGGTGTAATGCTTGGTATGTCTATTGCCCATCAGCGTCAGACTTGGACTGCCTCTCTAAGGCCTTTAGGTACCATTGCAAGCCAAGGGCACTCCGCGATTGTCACAGAGGGCCCCTTCTGTCTGTTTTGGATCCTTCAGATGCCACAGTTTGTGTTGGAGTTCTCTTGACCCCACACTTTTCCGCAACGGAAAAAAAAGAATGGACATGCTGTGGCCGACGAATCCGCGCCGCAACGCCGGCTTTGCCGTCCTGTGTGAACGAGGCTTCTGAGAAATCTCGTCCACATTGCTGGCTAACCACGGGATTAGCGGCCACGGGCGGTTTTGCTGCTGCGAAATCCTAGATGGAATTTTTGCAGCAAATCCGCCCTGTGTGAACCCAGCTTAATAGTAGAAAACTGCTTTAACACAAACATCATATAATAGTTGCTTGCTGTCATCTGCTTGCTGGACATTAGGTGGCAGTGTTGTGCAGAAGATCATTTGTAGCTCAGGATTTTGCACAGTTTGCTCTTCAGAGATGCCCTGTAGTTCGGGCTTTAAGAATGCTGCATTTTTGCTTGTTTTTTCTTCTTCATTTGCTGGAATCCATAACTTAATGAACAGCAAATGGCTATTCTGGCACTGCTTTTTTTTTTGTTTCTGTTTTTCCCCCTCAGGTTCAATAGAACATTATTCTTAAAGGTACGGGTTGTTACAGATGAGGCAATGCCAAATACATGTACTTCTTTCTTTTTTTTCATAGGCATACCTATTTTGACAGTCCAAGAATCCTTGGGCATAAGCAGCATCAGACAGCACATAGAAGCTGTCTACTGGCCATTTTTCATGACTCCCTTACATTGAAGGGGCTATTTTTTTTTTCCATGGAAGGAATCAAAATGGCAAATGCTGTGATATTTTCTCCCCCACATAGACCATTGGTCTTTGTGAAAAAATTGCATATAGGAATAACTTAAAGGGGTCGTCCAGGAAGCTCCTGCTGTCAGCTTCGGGATACAAAGGTCCGAGCGGAAGCCACTGTTCCCACCCCTTTGTAGCGGCTGATGTTCATAATTGCAGGCGCAGCTCTAATTGAAATCAGTGGGAGCTGCATCTGCAATTACAAGCATCGGCCACTACACAGGAGTCAGAGCAGCGGCTTCTGCTCCGACCTCTGTGTATCATGCTGCTGCCTGAAAAAAAAAACTTTTGATTGACACTGTTGGCCCTCTGTGCTGTCCATTGGACAGATGTACAGCACACAAATGTGACTAAGCCCTCATTTTAATTTTTTACTTGAGTTTTTTTGTTTTGTAAACAATTAACTTTTTTTTTTCTTTTTTTTTTTAAGTGCCACTAGGGGATTTGGCACTGTGTTGCTATGATCACTTCAATAATATATTGCATTACTTCTGTATTGCACTGTATTATGCCTGGCAGCTCCTGTGCCTCCCCCATCCCCATGCTGTTAACTTTTGTTACAGACAGGAAACCGCATCCCATCAGCACCTCAGATGTATAGAACAATGGATAAAGCAAGAGGTAACATAGGGAGAAAATGTTTCCATATGTACGCTCAGTCACTTATTATATATAGAGAGAGACTGAGCGTGCATGAGGAAAAATGTCCCTTCTATGTTACC
The DNA here is from genome assembly GCF_035609145.1 of Eleutherodactylus coqui. NCBI lineage: Eukaryota > Metazoa > Chordata > Amphibia > Anura > Eleutherodactylidae > Eleutherodactylus > Eleutherodactylus coqui. The sequence goes on from NC_089838.1 coordinate 121,902,391, forward strand.
TATTGCTTTATCCATGGCTTTGTATATTTGCATTACTGATGGGATGCACCACAAATACATATATTACTTTTTCTTTCTTCAGGGAGGTTTCTAGTGCCCAGAATAATTTTTAGATTTCTCAATACCTTTAATCATCTTGCAATTTTGTTTTATTGGGCAATTCCTGTTTTATCTGGTAATTATATCAATTTCAGCAATTTTTTTTTTGTCTAAACCCATAATAAACATGAAAAAAATCTTGATTTGGCTTCTGGAAAGAAGAAAGCCATTGAGTTTGATAACATCAGATTTCCATCAGCAGCAAGTTAATTGCTCATGTACCACTCTTTCAACAAAGAATTTCAATAAAAAATGATTTTTTTTTTCCCCAGGACTTCAGAGGATTTTAAGATGTAAGATTATTAGATGATGAATAAATAAATGCATACATAGAGACTGGACACATGATCTACACAAGAGACTACTTGTCCCTGATTGGCTGTGTGATCGGTAAAGGTCAACATCCATTTAGATGATTGGCCGCTGATCTCAGTAAACCTTCATCTTATGTGTTCAGGATAAGAGGAGGCACAATGTCAGATTAGGTGGGGAAGTTTAAAAGCAATGTCAGAAAACTTTACTGAAAAAGTAGTAGATGCTTGGAATAATCATCCAGCGGACGTGGTTGAAAAATCATCAGTAAGTGAATGTAAGACGCCTGGGATAAACCTATAGCTATCCTAAACGAGAAAGGAAATAATGGAGGGGCAGACTAGATGGAACACGGGGACCGTTTTTGCCCTCAAGTGTTCCATGTTTTTTATTATGGGCAATTTTTACCTTTTGTGGGAATCTTCAAGATTCTTTCATGTCATGCAGATTATAACTGCAATATATCACATCTGGTGCACAAAATGAAACCTATGAAGTTCACCATAAATATAAGGTCATTCACATGGGTAGGATAAATGGATGTCACCAATATACACTAAATGGGGTACTGCTAGGGAAAAGTGAGATGGAAAAAGACCTGGGGGACTAGTGGACTATAGACTAAACTGGAGCAATCAATGCCAGTCAGCTGCTGCAAAAGCACATAGTTTTGGGATGCATTAAAAAAGGTATAGGAGCGAGGCACAAGAATATTATTCTTCCACTATATAAGGCACTTGTCAGGAATACTGTGTACAGTTCTGGACACCGGTGCTCAGAAGAGATGTTGCAGTGCTTGAGGGGGTTCAAAGAAGGGTAACTAAATTAAGAAATGAGATGAGAGGTCTAGAATATCCAAGAGAGGCTATCGAAATTGGGATTATTCACCCTGGAAAAAAGACGGTTATATAGGAAATCCTTTGCATCCTCATGTGGATAAGCCTTTTACCAATTTGCTCCAACATACCAGTATGGAGGTGCAGGAGATTGTGTGCTGCGGTACAACTGGCTGTGCCTATGGCTTAAAGAGCCATTCAGGTGACATTGTTTTCTGGTTCATTATATAACTAGTTATTCTTTCCTATCTGAAAAGTCCTGGAGACCTTCTCTTCAGATGGATCATGTGATCTCATTCTGACTACCTGAGATTTACTTGGCTTTGTTATCTCAAGGAGTCACTTTTTGTCAGTCAGCATAATTCCTGTGTGATGGACCCGACCACACAAGCTTTTTAGAGGGAGACACAAACCCCTATGATGATTAGAGGCTCCTTCACAGTTATAATGAAGGAGATGACAGTTCCGCATCCCCATTATACACTTGTGGTCTGCGACGGTCCTCCCAGCAGGCAGAGATGGTTCAGGCTCTAGTTGCTCATGTGATGATGTGTGTTGATGTATCATGGGATTTATAGCACAGAGTAGTGAAAGAGAAACAAGGAGCAATCTTTGGATCAAAATGGTGCCTGCTAAGCGTCAAACAGGAGGCTGCACTGAATGGAAGGGAGTGCAGTATACAGAGGAGACATCCAGTGTGTTACAATCAGATGAGAGGTGCAGGAATAGTAAAATTTACGTTCCTCAGAGTGGCCCTTTAAAATTGTTATCCAGACTCCAAAAAGGTGTTAAAACCTAGTCAGTGAGGTGAAAAAAAACATTTAAAAAATACATACTCTTCAGTTCTGATCTCGGCTCATTTTGGCTAGTCATTAGCTTCAATGCAGTCACATGTTCCATCTTTTGGGTGTTATTGCTGCAGTGGGCACTGGGCACCATCACGAATGGAGTGGCAGGAATTTAGGTGAGGTGAGGAACTTTTTTAAAAGTTTTTTTTCACCATGCTGAGCAACTTTCAAAAAAAACTTGGTGGCTGAATGACCCCCTTTAAGGCCTAAGGAATATGGCTTGTCATGTGTACATATGTTTACTATGTTGATTACATTATTCGTGTTTGTAGTCACTTTTGAACCATATTTTATTTTACATACTCAATTTTTTTTTAATGCACTTTTAAATCTGTAACAATCTGTTTAGAAGGTTTTCAGATAAAATGCATAAAAGTCACATACAATCATAGGAAAAGTCACTTATACACAAGTACAGGGGCAGGTACAAACCCCAATTCCCAGCAGCATGGAAAGCCAGAATGTTATATGGGAGAGGGGGACACAGGTTGAAACCCCATATGAAGAGGCGGTCTATGCGTTGTATTGTGCAGCTTACTGACTAATACCTTACCTTTCATTCTTTCCTTAGGACCTGCAGATTGAGCGAGAAAGGAGTGCTTACAGTATATCTGGAGGCTGCACGGCGCTTATTGTTGTGTACTTACTGGGGAAGATTTATGTGTCCAACGCTGGGGACAGCAGGTATTTCACATTTACTGGGCCTTTTGCGTTCAGTAATAAGTACACCGCCACTCACCAATATTCTGTCCGTCTGCCAGTTTGTTAATTAGAGCTAAATGACCACTTTTGTTTTATGATAATGGTAACTAGCTTTTTATTAGCAGTTGTATCTTTTTAGAGTGCTTTAATGAGGGTAGACTTGTTATCAGTTTGTGAAATTGTGGCTTTAATGGGTTTTTTCCCTCCTTTTACCTTGCAGTAATTACTACTGAAACCAACTGACTTCAGTAGTCAATGACTAATTAAAGCCATTATTTGCAAAAAGTGTAAACCGCATTGGGCCTAGTTGGACGAGTACAATGTTATTTATTCGGCTTCTCTTCCTTATTCCACAACTATGATTGCTCACTTTTAGTGAAACCTAAAATCCAAGCAATAAAGTACCAGTTCTTGTTGTACTCAGCTTGTCTTGTTAGCAGTAGGGAATGTGAATCTTATGATTTAGTTACATGGATGAGCCCAAGAATAGGAGACTGGAGTATTGCCAACGCTGCATGAGTTGGAGGGATTTATCTCTGTCTAAACATGTAGAAAGTGGTTTCATAGGTAAATTACTGATAGATATGGTTGGCAGACATTGGGTGAGGCTTACTTTCAATGTGCACAAAAGGGAAAAGTTTCCATTCAGATCAGTACTGAATATCTAGTGGAGTCAGTATTAGAAACCCCAATCAGTATTGCATTACTTTGAGTTTGTAGGAAATCTGGTCATAAAAATCTGAAGCTAAAAGGGAATTAAAGGGAACGTCTCATGTACTTTTACGCTGCCCTCGTTGAGAGCAGACTCGCTGATTCCAATGTTTTATAGTTTTGCTCATTTTGCAGCGCTGGCAGTAGATGGGTCCAACTTACCGTATATACCGACTTTTGAACCCCGAAAAATCTGCTCTGAAGTCGAGGGTCGTCTTATACGCTGGTAACACAAAAAAAAGAAAGTGTCAAAAAAAAAAAAAAACATTACTCACCTCCCCCAGCATTCTGCGGGGCTGCTGCAGGCTATCGCTCCCTCCTGGTCCCTGGCAGAGCATTGCTTTCTGGACGCAGGGCTTGAAATCCCCGCCTCCAGAAAGCTAATACTGTGATTGGCTAACACACGCTGTCAGCCAATCACAGCCATTCAATGACATCATTGAATGACTGTGATTGGCTGAAGGCACGTGTGTTTTAGCGAATCACAGCCATTCAATGATGTCATTGAATGGCTGTGATTGGCTGACGGCGCTGCATCCAGAAAGCAATGCTCTGCTGGGGACCAGGAGGGAGCGAGAGCCTGCAGCAGCGCCGAAGAACGCCGGGAAAGGTGAGTAATGATTTTTCTTTTGCTCCACTGTATTCCCGGCGTATAAGGTGACAGTTGGGGGGTCGTCTTATACGCCCCGTCGCCTTATACGCTGGAATATACGGTATTCATGAGGCTCCCTGTCCTCCCACTATTTACGCTAATAGGGGTCTTGAGCACACGAACCCCTTCTAACCCCTCCATAGGCCCTAATATGTAGAAATGTTTTCATGAGCTGCTTTGAAGCCTTTGGTTTGGAGCTAGATATTCAGCAAGTATATAATGGAGGTCATGTTTGAATGTTTATATACTTTTCCATATGTACTCTGCAGGTATATAAACACATTAATATGAGAGCCTTGTGTGGTGCAGAGTGTTAAGGCAGCATAAATGCAGCCCTAAGCTCTTGCTCACAACCTGAAGGTTGCTAGTTCAATCCCCAAATGGTTTAGCTAGCCAGCACAAGGTTGACTCAGCCTTCCATCCTTCCGTGCTCTGTAAAATAAACACCCAGCTTGGTGGGGGGGGGGTAACAAATAAATTACCTGAAAGGCTGTGGAATATGTTGGTGCTATACAAGATTTATTTTTTTATTTTTTTTTAGATGCATTTTTTAATAGTTATACATTGGTGTGACGAAAGAATCCTTTTTGGCCTCATGTCCACGGGGAAAATCAGATCCGCTGCAGATTCTACATGTAGAATCTGCAGCGGGTCCCTCCTGCCCCGCGGACATGAGCGCTGAAAAGAAGAATTTAAAAGCATTTACCTATCCGTAGCGTGCGGGGAAGGTCAGCTGTTCCTCACGGCCGGATCTTCATTTTCGGCCGGCGGATGAATTCCTGACGCCGGCGGCACGTCGCCGGCACGTCGTCGACGTGCCGCGCGCATGCGCCGGGCACATCCGCCGAGCCGAAGCAAGGGAGATGCGGCCGTGAGGAAGAGAAGAGCTTCTCGGCCCGCTGCGGTGAGTAAATGCTTTAAATTCCTATTTTAGGTCTCCCGCGGATCCGGACGGCTTCCATAGGCTTCAATAGAAGCCCGCGGGAGCCGACCCCGCGGGAGACCCGCACGAAAATGGAGCATGGTCCAGATTTTTTCATGCTCCATTTTTTTTTAAATGCCTTTTATTGACGATCCGCGGGTATTTATCTACCCGCGGGTGGTCAATGCATCCCTATGGGGTGCGGATCCGCGCGCGGGAGATCCGCTGCGGATCCTAAATCATATTTTGCCCGTGGACATGAGCCCTTTGTCTTTCCCCAAATCGAACTTCTAAAAGTAACTGAAGCCGTAAAGTGTAATACTATACAGGTTTAAGCACACAAGGACAAGATATTGAAGCATTATAGCTCTATAATATATTTTCCTAATGATACATTGTCATTTCCCATGATGCACTAGAAAGGTCACTTTTTCCTTCCCTTTTAATTGTAAGTGGAGCATGGTAGCTTTACTAACTGTGAAAGATGTAGCAACTGAGTATCTGTAAAGCTGACAAGTATCTTGGCTGGGTGTCATGTAAATGAATGTGTTGGATGACTACTAATTTAGTCGAACATCTGCTGTTGCCTATTCCTTGCATTCCAATGAGGAAAGCTTCGTTGATATATCTACCTCTGTCTTAACTCAGTAACCACTCTTGCATTATAATATTGGTGTACCGTATTCTCATTTTCAGATTTACACCCAGGTTAACACAAGTACTATTCATAATACACATATCACGTCTTCTCTTAGCAAAGGTAATGTTACTATCCTTTTAAGGGTTGTCAAGGACATCTTCTGCAGTGAGATTCCTAAAATGTTTTTCTTGTCTTTGACATATTCACAGCAGCTTCATTTTAAGGGAAACATTTTCTATAATTGTATTATACAGTGTGGGTGAAAGCTCGATTACCCTGAGTAACCCAAATAAGGGTATATGCATTGCTCCACTAAGAATACGTAGGAGCCCTACACCAAGGGTCCTGTGCTGAATACAGGAGCCTCGGCGACTCTGAGAAGATTTCTACATGTAACATGGCATAGCAGTTCAGACTCTTTAAAGCAGTTTCTCGGGACTAATTTATGACCTATCTTAAAATAGATTATCCATATCGGATCGGTGGAGATCCACCACTTATGACCCTGCCGAATAGCTAATTGAAGAGGCCACAGCGCTTAGCCTCTTCTCAGGCCTGTGACACCACTTTTGTCGTCTACCTTCATAAAAAAGATTATATTTAGTTAATATTTGCTGATGACCACTGTCCTATTAAAATAGGGTAGTGTTTAATAGTGTGTTTATTGAAACATGGGTAGAGGTCCACCCATGTGAAACTGGCATCACCTTAACTCATCAAGCCGTGTGACCTGCAAAAATACTTCTGGAATGTCTTGTTTGACCAAGTATAAAGGAACCTGGTTCTTGGACGCTCCCGTGTTGAGCGAAGAAAATGGGCAAATCTAGCATGCTTGCCTGCACAGGAGGACTTGCAGGACTTCTATTTAAATCAGTGGATGCTGTAGACACCCAAAAATAAGTGTATAGTACCACATGAGCTAATACGCATAGGAAAGAATATTCTTTTAAAAGGATTGTACCTTGTCAATATAATTGGGAAGACTCCTTCTGCAAAGTGGAAGGGACCATAAGAAAGGACTATATTGTCAGCTGCCAGAGGGGGCAGGAGACTGATACTGTCCAGCAGCACAAAGGGGGGGAACATGGAACTAAAACTATTAAAAAAGGTACACTGAATTGCTACTTTATAGAGACACCTGCTATTTCATGATTGGAGCTTCCCTGTATGGAAATTAGACACATGACTCAGGAGCAGCAGCATAAAATCAAGGGAGGGAGTTTTTCTTGGATCTGTTAGTGTGAATCCATATTTGAATTGGAAAATAACACTATCTGAGGGAATTTTCACTGAAAGGAGACAAAGGAAGATGTCAAGAATAGTTTCTGCAAATTGATACACAGTCAAGCAAATTGAAGCTGAATACAAAATTTGTGTTTCCAACTAATGTATCTAAATGCAAAACAGCTCTTTTTTTTTTCACCATAAATAGGCTATGAAAACAGGGGACCAGTTTGAGTACTATTGCTATCTAGGAAAAGCTGATGGGCAAGACTTCAGTGTGCAAAAATAGGATCACTGAGCAGTGAAAAATCCTTGCCTGGTCAGATGAATCCAGATTTCTATTGCACTGTGCTTATGGGAGGGTCAACATTTGGAGCAAGCAACATGAATCAACAAATCCTTTCTGTCTGGTGTCAACAGTTCAAGCTGGTTAGGGTGGAGTGTGGGAAATTTCTTCTTGGTATACCCCAAGTCCAATATTCCTGCAGAATGATTTCAACACATAGGCTCTATGTCTTGACAAACTTCTGCGTCTCTGAAAGGCAAAGGAGGTCAAATGCTTACTAAATGGGTGTCTCTTATAAAGTAGACATTTGGGTGTATTTTTTTAATGCTACAAATACTGCAAACTAAGGCCGCCTGCAGACGGGCGGAAATTCCGTGGCGGGATTCCCTGCAGAATTTCTGCCCCTGGACGCCTGCATAGGATTGCATTACAGCACGCAATCCTATGGATACGGCCGTGGTTTGTCTGCGCGAAATCACGTGCGGCAAACAAACCGCGGCATGCCGCTGGCCCCGCTCTACGTATGCGCCGGCAGCCGGCACATGAAAGAGCCGGAGCTGTGGGAGCGGGTAAGTCCGCGGTGCTCTCTGCAGGTGCTCGGGTAGGGTCCCGCTGCGAGAATTCTCGCAGCCGGATCCAACCTGGCCGTCTGCAGGCGGCCTAAAATGACTTTTTTTACAATTTATGACCTAAACTCAGGATAGGACATCAATAGTTGATTGTTGGGGTCTGCCACTTGGGATCAGCTATTGCCCTGTCGAGGGACGTGTGGACACTGGCCAACGGTCGCCCATAATCGCTAGCTTTGAGTGATTATTTGGGTGACTGTTGGCCCAGGCAAAGGTACCTTAAGTCCAAAAAGCCACAGACAACCCAGAACAATTGCTATGAAAATGATTTGCAGGCTAGCCCCTTTGACTGCTACTGCAGTGTTTTTTCTTTATTTGGTTGCTTTTTTCTTTTAAGAGATTGACATCCAGACAGGAATGCTGTACCTAAAAGACAATATATGTTCCAAGTATTAATATAGACATATGGTATGAGGCAGGCGCAGATGCCGAGTAGGAGGACAGGAGAAGATTTCTACTGTCTAAACAGGCAGCTAAAGATAATGTTTTGGAAGAAAATAAGAATCTCAAGATCACGTCTTTATTTATGGGTTCACAAAGTGTTAAATGTCATAGAACAATCTGAATGCTAAAAATCAGTCAACAAATAGTTGCTCCAAGGGCAAAATCATTTGTCTTGAGCATCAAACACTAGCAAGAGATACATAGAAATGGTAGGGGGTGGGGGAGATTTAGTACATCCACCTCAGAAAGATAACTTTTTTTAAATTAGAATTTTAAAAAATTGCTTACTTGAATTGTAATTTTTTGTTTAGTGTAAATGATTGTGCTTTTATATAATAAATAATTTTAATTTAATGAATTGAAAAAAAATCTGTGACTCAGCACTGTCTGCCAGATGATCGGCGGCAGTGCAAAATGTAGGACTCTGTGCAGAATTATCAGAAAATAGAGTATAAATGCCTTCTGTTAGGATATCATATTTTCTGTGCTGTTTTTTTTTTTTTTGTAGACGCTATAAGTTACACCCAGTGAAATGAGACAGATTTATCGGTCATGGGTTTAAAATGTTTCTATGAAGTTGGGTTTGCACTTTTTGTAATGTGAAATGCTTTCTTTCAGGGCTATAATTATCCGAAATGGAGAAATAATACCTATGTCTTCAGAGTTTACACCAGAAACAGAGCGTCAGAGGCTTCAGTATCTAGTAAGTCAAACGCATGTTTATCATGAATACTGTAGAAGAAAAAAAAAGACTTTTGAGGGATTTTACTCTCATTTTGGAATGTATATTGATGAAAAATAATGAAAAGAAGGTAGCAAATTTTAATTGTAATTAACATAACTCACCAGTAAAATGTGTTATTGCTACTTTCATAGAATGGTAGAGTTGGAAGGGACCTCCAGGGTCATCGGGTCCAACCTGTCTAGCCGCTGTTTGAAGACTTCCATTAATACTTTTTTGTATCAAGGGTTTCTTTCTCTTTCCTTTGTTCCACATAACAAATTTGAAGGGCTCTTTGGATCTTCTAAGCTTGGTAAAAGATGTTTAGATGTAATATACTGCTAAATTGTACCATGATCCCTAGTCTTTATCATACTCAAGAATAACACAGAACACTTCTTAGGTTATTGAAACGTCTAAATTATCTTCTCCTTTGGATAGGTCATCAATAGTTGAGCGACAGGAGTCCTTCTTTTAGGATCCCCACCAATCAGCATATACTCCGACCTGCTGTCATTGCAGCTGAGCCAGATATGCGCATTGGTAGTCAGAGCTAGGAGTGTAAGAGAAAGACTTTGCTCCCTTTGAAATCAATGAGCGATGCCTTCCAATATACTTTGGCTCCTCGTTGCAGAGCGGGAAGTGTAAGAGAAAGACTTTGCTCCCATTAAAATCATTAAATGAGAGCAGAATGATCCGCGCCACCCAACATGGAACGATGCATAAATGTATAATAAATGAATTGGACTCACCTGGTGCTAGGCGGGAACCTTATAAGATAGGGAGATAACCCACCTGCACCAAAGGATTAACATCAATAAGAGCGATGCCTTTTAATACACTTTTGGCTCCTCATTGCTGACAGAGTTGGAAGTGTAATAGAAGGCATTGCTCCAATTTCAGTGGGAGCAATGCCTTCCATTATACTTCTGGCTCCAGCCACAGTGACAGCATACTGATCGAATCAGCTGATCAGTAGAGATCCTGAGTGGTGGACCCCCACCAATCAACAATTGATGACCTATTTCAAGGATAGGTCATCAATAGTAAATTCCCAGAAAACCCCTTTAAAGCATTGCATAAGAAACATTATGCAGCTTTCTAATATACTTTGTTTCAATTTAAGATCTTTACTTGCTGTCCATTAAAGCAAACATTCTTGTTTGAACCCAGAGGTTAAACACCTATTACGATCATTATCAACAAATGACACAACTGCATGACTTGTAACAAAATAGATATCTGATACACAGAAGAGCTTATTCACATGGGTGTATGAGTACAACAATGGGAATCTCGTATCCCCTATGTTCTGCCAGCAGAAGAGTCAGCAGAGATCGCGTACAGGCTGTGATAGGCACTGTGCATGCACGGGATTATAACATCACGTACAGGCGCAGTATGACTTTTTTTTTTTTTCAAATCCCCCGCTTTGTGCAGAAAACGCAGGCATTGCAAAGGGGCAGCATTTCAATGCTGAGCCCTTGAAGGGCTCCGTATAAACCGGGAAGAAATAGAGCATGCTGCAATTTATTTCTCCCGCGTTTTATATGGATGTCCCCTCACAGTTCCAATGCAGGTGTGAATGGAAGAATGAAAGTCCATAGACTTTCATTGCCTCCATTCACTGCATGTTACGCACGGAAATACGCGGTGACAATATGCCCGTGTGAATGAACCCTAAAGTACATCTGTCACCTTCTTTATGCTGCAGTCTCTGTGGGCATAATGAAGTAGTGACAGACACACGGACTTCCGCTGTGTGTCATTTATGCATGAATATGGTGTAGTTTTGGTAAGTTTACACTTTTATTAGTTGCAGCAGCACAGACTGGCCCAGATTTATTAAAGGGGTTTTCCAGGCAGATACTATTGATTACCTATCCTCAGGGTAGGTCATCAATAGTTAATCAGCTGGGGTCCACTGATTGGGACCCCAGACGATCATCCAATCGGGCACCTGCTGTCAGTGCCACAACACACAGGAAAACGGAGCTTGCGGATCTGAGCTATCTGCTTTCCCTATATCTTTTATCTATGTTAATGTAGTCAGAATATCACTCTCTATATAAAGTTAAATATGGAGAGAAAGAATGTCAAGCATGCCAATCTCAGTGGGAGGTAGATAACAGTTATTTCATATCGACGGATGTGGCTTTTTCATTAAGGCCAGTGACTAGAGATGAGCGATGGTACTCGCTAAGGCAAACTACTCGAGCGAGTAGTGCCTTATGCGAGTACCTGACGGCTTGTCTCAAAAGATTCGGGTGCCGGCGGGGAGAGCGGTGAGTTGCTGGAGTGAGCAGGAGGGAGATAGTGATTTCCCCCCCCCCCCCCCCCTCGTTCCTCCCTGCTCTCCCCCGCCCCCTGCCGGCACCTGAATCTTTTGAGAGGAGCGGGTAGGTACTCGCTCTAAGGCACTACTCGCTCGAGTAGTTTGCCTTAGCGAGTACGCTCGCTCATCTCTACCGGTGACCCTTCATCATATTTGAGATGCGATTTTGCATCCATAATACAGACATGTGTCCTGGTCTGACCGTGGGTCCCCTGACCCCAAATCCATGTATCATTAGAATCTATGATGCTTGGGGGTTCAGGTCAGGAAACGGTTGTCAAGCCGGGACACACGTCCGTCCTAAAGCTCATATGTGTACCAGGCAATAAGACAGTTTGTGAGTTCTTTGTTGATCCTGTTGGAATGTAGACATGACACAATGGGTTGTACTCGGAGACATGTATTGTCTGTGCCAAAGGCATATTACTATTCCGTATATTAACAAGAATATGTAAGCTGATGGCAAAGGGAAGATCCAAGGACATAGAAAGTGGTCTTCTGCTAATGCATAACATTTGTTGGCATTGTAAGATTTCATTGTGTTTTCTGTGCCTCAGGTGGCAGAATGAAATGAAGAGTCATTTAATACTACATTCAACTCACATCCAGCCTAGAAAGTCATGCCCTACATAAGGCTTTTTTGGCTAATAGGATTTAAAATGCTTAGATTTCAATTATTCCCAGATGCATCCTAAGAATCTATACAATGTTCCATCGAAGACTCGATCTCTTCAAACTTTAACCCTTGTTTACCAACGACACCAGTCCCTGTTTTAATGTATTTGCCCCTTAAATGCATTCAAAATGGTTTTATTTGATTGTAGTCCTCCATGACATTCAATGTATTATATGATATGCAATAAATCAGGAAAAAGTCAGCCTCCAGTCAAAGCTTGACTATGAATCCTTATGTGAAGGGTTGGCAAGCAGAATTTGAGAGTCGAGCGGTTTGTGTGCTAGAATTCAGTTTCTGAGCTGTAATCGGAATGAATTACTTGCATTTAGACTTTGGATGCCATACACCAAGGAGCACCTTTTTTGTTCCCAGGTTGTAACACTTGGCTCCTGATGTCCTATGTCACAAATGTTAAGAAACTGTCTGTCAGTAGCTTTAAACTTTGGGTTTGTGGCCAGGGATATTTATTCAAAATATCCCTATTTAAAATAATACTTGTAATTTTATATCAAATCGATTCAATGGAAACATTTCTCTATCAGGAATGCAGTGAATTAATCCAGGATTTGGTTCACAGTGCTGCCTAATCTCACATCCAAGTCACAGTCAGATTATGTAAACTATTCATACTTTGATGCAGGACACGGCTCAGATATGGCATCTAATCGTTATAATGTACATTACATGGATTTCAGTCTCTGAATATTTCATTACTTCTCTTTTCCTATTTTTGTAGGCTTTTCTGCAGCCACATCTACTTGGAAATGAGTTCACACATTTAGAATTTCCTAGAAGAGTACAACGTAAGGAACTGGGCAAGATGATGCTTTACAGGGACTTTAATATGACCGGCTGGTGAGAAATTTTACATTTGGACCCCTTCGTGCTATTAAGTTGGTTGATGAATGCTATTTGACCTAAAAGGAGGTTCCGTTAACAATGAAAACAATTTTTTTTTTTTACGTATAGATTAAAAATACATTTTACACCACGTTTTAGAATACCGTATATACCGGCGTATAAGACGACTTTTGAACCCCGAAAAATCTGCTCTGCAGTCGGGGGTCGTCTTATACGCCGGTAATTCAAAAAAAAAAAAAGTGTAAAAAAAAAAAATTCATTACTCACCTGCCCCGGCGTTCTGTCGCGCTCCGGCAGGATGTCGCTCGCTCCGGCAGGCTGTCGCTCGCTCCTCGTCCCCGGCGCAGCATAGCTTTCTGAATGCGGGGCTTGAAATCCCCGCTTCCAGAAAGCTAATACACACGCCGGCAGCCATGACATCATTGAATGGCTGTGATTGGCTAAAGCGCACGTGGCTTCAGCCAATCACACTATTCAATGACATCATTGAATAGTGTGATTGCTAACACGTGTGCGCCTTCAGCCAATCACAGCCATTCAATGCTGTCATGGCTGCCGGCGTGTGTATTAGCTTTCTGGAAGCGGGGATTTCAAGCCCCGCATTCAGAAAGCTATGCTGCGCCGGGGACGAGGAGCGAGCGACAGCCTGCCGGAGCGAGCGACATCCTGCCGGAGCGCGACAGAACACCGGGGCAGGTGAGTAATGAATTTTTTTTTTTTTCTCCACTGAATACCGGCGTATAAGGTGACAGTTGGGGGGTCGTCTTATACGCCCCGTCGCCTTATACGCCGGTATATACGGTAGATACAATGCATTCTGATAAGGTGGTGTTCTCCCAGCACTCGCCAAACCCAGACTCATCATAATAAGATTGCTGTACACCAGTGTTTCCCAACTCCAGTCCTCAAGGCACCCCAACAGGTCATGTTTTCAGGATATCCTATAGTAAGAACCCCTGTGGCAATGTCTGAGGTACTGGCCATTATTCCATCACCTGTGTAATACTGAGAGAATCCTGAAAACATGACCTGTTGGTGCTCCTTGAGGACTGGAGTTGGGAAACACTGCTTTACACCACTCTAGCAGACGCTTGGCATTGTGCATGCTGACCGTAGGCTTGTGTACAACTGCTTTTCCATGGAAACTCATTTCATTAAGCTCCTAACACTCAGTACTTTTGTTGATGTCCCTTCCACATTCAGTTTAGAACTCTGTAGTAAGTGATGCAACAGTGAATAGATGACTTTTACTTGCTGCTCTTTTCGGCACTTGGTGACCCTGCTATTGTTTGCATGGTCTTCCACTTCATGGCTGAGTTCCTGTTGTTCATGTGTGTTTCCACAGTACGTCACAGTAATAACACTTACAGTTGTCCTTGGCAGGTTAGAAATTTCACAGTTTGATTTCTGTTAGATGTAGGTTCCATTCTCTGATGTATTAAGTTGCTAAACTTTTCAGAACAACTCCTGCTACTACCCTTCTTTGACTATGGCTCTGTGCTTGTACCTGTTTGCAATGGTTTGGGCTAAAACACCTGAAGTCAATATGTAAGAGGGAGATCCACATAATTTTTTAAAACACGCATCACTGTAGTTTTGCTGCAGCACTGGAAAGAAGTAGGAAATTTTTACAAATCTTTATAAAAACAATTTTAAAAGTTTAAACCACTCTTTGTACTCCAAGGTCTGTATGGAATAGAGATAAAGGGCAAGTTGTTGGTAAATTTGTTGCACAGTTAGACACTATTTTGGGCAAAATGTGCCAAGATGAGGTGCAAAAGATCAATTTGGTAGTGTTGTACAGAATAGGTTAGCATTAAAGATCACAGAAAATATTCCTCCCTCAGCAGATTGCATATATTTAATCAAATTAGAAAAAAAAACTAATAAATTCAGATCTTTTATTCCGCTAATTTTCCTGTAATTACCTGTCCCTCATCCTCATTTCATATTAAGACCCTCCAGTTCAAATTAAAAAGTTGACCGTACATCACCAGTACACATACCTGGTGGCCTCTCTTGCGATATTATTCGGTGTTAGGTATGTGTACCTTACTATCTATGGCCAAGTTTTCAACTATTTATGCCCAACATAGTGGATGGCTTTAACCCCTTGAGGACCAAGCGCGGTAAATGTATAGCACTTAGTCCTGGGCTTTAATCCTGCCCGATCGCAGAAATACGGTGCAGGATTAAAGCCTCTACTCCTGCAATCAAGCAGGAGGTTATTAACCACTTCTCCTTTCCCGGGTACATAGCGCTTCATGAGCACTATATACTAAGAAGTGGAAGTGTTTCTTCCACTATGTGAGCCGGCGGTCACATAAATGTCGAGATCACCTGGCACAGCACAGCTGCAGGGTTCTACAGACCCTGATCAGCTCTGCCGGTGGCTATTTTCACTACCAGGGGGATGTTTTCTCCTGTAACTGGGACTCATACAGATGACCAGCTACAGTGGAAAAATGTGTAATAAAAAAAAAACATGTGAATGTCCCCCAGAGGTCATAGATGGTGTCATGGGGGAGATAGATGGTAAAAAAAATAATTACATTAATAAGTAAAAAAAAAATCAGAATAAAATAAAAATGTATCCATAAAAAAGAAAATGACCCAAAGCAGACGGCAACCAAAACCGTCCCTGTATACACCCTGTAAAGCGAAACCATGCATATTATATGTCAAAACATCCGAAACAAAATGAGGAACCCGTTCCTATACTTTTATTTTAGCGTAAATATACTAATTTTTAAAAAATCTATGAATGTTACAAAATCAATTTTTTTTAGCTTTTTACCACCAATGAAAAATAACAAACGGGAAAAAAAGCCAGTGAAAAAGATATTTTAAAAAATAGCCCTACAGGAAAAAATGCGGCAAAAATAATTTTGGTGGCTGAAGGAAAAAATATAGGGCAGTAAAACCACCACATGGGTAAAATCCCTAAAAAGTGTCTGGTTCTTAAGGTACAAAACAGCCTGGTCCTTAAGGGGTTAATATACATATTGGTGTGATACCTTTCTATTTCTGTCTGTGACCATTTGCCATTGAAACAAAAATGCTGGTGGTGTCAATACGTATCACATGGGCTTTATTAAATGGGATTTCCATGACTTAAGATGTGGATTACCTATGCTCAGGATGGATCATCAAAATCAGATCGACGGGAGTTCACTGCTCGGGACCCTCGCTGATCAGCTGATTGAAGAGGCTGCGATGCTCAAGTGAGGTCTGCAGCCTCTTCTCAGGCCTGTGACGTTACATTCATCAACTGCAAGGAGTATTAAACCAGAAAGTTTACAATTTCATGCCATCCATTGTGATTAATGCTTTATTGGTGCACATTTCATCATTTAGTCAGACCTTTAGCAAACATCTAGCATACCTCTACGGAAATTCAAGAAATGTGTTTGATGGACACTATTTACAAGATATGTTTGACATGATGAAACTTTCTCTACACCAGTGTTTCCCAACTCCAGTCCTCACAGACCCCCAACAGGTCAGGGATTTCAGGATTGCCTCAGTGTTGCACAGGTGATGTAATTCTTGTCAGCGCCTCAGACATTGCCACAGGTGTTCTTACTAAAGGATAGCCTGAAAACATGACCTGTCAGGGTCCATGAGGACTGGAGTTTGGGAAACACTGCTCTAGAGCCTTTATAGTGGAAAGAGACCATCATGTTCCAGCAAAACCTACTGACTCGGGAGTTCCCCTTCAAGACCACTGATGGCGCACCTACTTGACTGTAGAGACCAGCCTGGTCAAATCTATTATGATAACTCAGTTATTTATCTCTTTCTGGACTTCTTGGCATATCTGCAAAAACAGAGGACGTCCTTTGACGGAGTCAAACACAAGCTCCAGGAGTTAAAGGGGTCGTGACCTACCTCGCTCGCTGGCGATTGATCTATGGTCAGCGTACCAGGTTCTTTGCCTCTGTAGCTGAGGCGTAACAATGGATCTAGACTAAACGCCGCACTGTGAATGTAGTACCCACCAGGATGGATCTTTCAGTTTGTATAGCCCTTACGAAAGTGTATTGCTCATTAGGTGGCTAATATTTAGGAATTTTGCTATTTTTTTCCTGTTGATTTCTGGGATTTAACCCTGTGTAAACCCCAAGATGAGCCCTGCCATTTGTTATCAATCCTTTTACTGTTATTTCCTACATGGTATTAGTATATACACATAAGGGGACTTAGCACTTTCGTAGAAGATAATGTGAGGGTGTATATACTTAGTAGCCTGTTAATGGTAGTTTTTTTTCCACCTTAATACCTCATGTGTAGCTAAAGTATATGTAGGCAACTGAGGTATCCCCCCGCAAATTCTATAGCCACACTGGACATTGGTTTTTGCACTTTGCTCGGTTGTCTGTTCCACAGCCAGTTGTGGCTTTCTCTACCTATTTCTATATACTATATATAACTATGTCACATTGTTTGTATTACTTGAATTGTTTTTTTGCAGCTAAACTTCCCTATAATCTTATTATTTGTCCTTGTTCACTGTACCATTATATTGAGGATTTAAATTCACATCATCCTGGAAGGGTGGATGAAGCCCCAAATTTCCACATAACGGTATTCCCTAAGAAAAAATGACTGGAGTGACTTTTATGTCATGGAAGGTTTGGAGTATGGACTCTGCTAAAAAATGTTCAGTGACTTTTTCACAAATACGATTACAGATGTCCCATATTCTCTGTTTACAAGAGACATACCTTACTTGAGCAACTACTCAAACCATACTAAAACCATGGGTACAATGGTCCTATCATATGTGCCATACATATTACTCCATGGGGTGTCCCTTTTAATCCGCAGTTGCATTCAGCAGGATCCTGAACAGACTTCTAGTGGATCCAGAGGGTAGATTTTATACTTGTGAAAGCAAAGATAAATAATGTACCATATGTAATTCTTTGTTTCTATAAGTGACCACCAGCATCTGTGGTCCTCATTGTGAAGAGTACATCTTTTGTTACTTCCTACCTTGCTGGTGTAGTGTGCATGGGGGACATGAAGATGATCATAGATTCCCAACTGGACAGGTTCAGGGTCAGGGTCTGGTACTCGGGGGGGGGGGGGGGGGATGTGGCAATCAGGGGGGGACAGGCAATATGGGGCTATTCCTGGAGGCCCATGCCACGTATCTTGATACTGGTATGAGACACTTTTAAATCTTATTTACGAGGGTGTTTGAAGTCATCCATCTCTTTTATTTAAGAGCACCATGGCTAGGCTAGAGGAGAAGTTGGGGACACAATTCATTGACTTGGAGGGGCTTATCTTGATGATCACATTGACAATAATAGAGTCTACTGGTTAAAGGCTGGTAGAGAATACGAGCAGCTCCTGAAAGAAAAGGCGCAACACAGTCTTTTTTTTTCTGTAAACAATGTTTTTTTTCTTTAGCTGTTCGGCTCCTTAGCTCTTCTGACAATCTTGCACTCTCTAAACCCCTGGATGTGCTTGACAGATTCAGACAATTTTAGAGTGCCTTATATGAATTACAGGTCATCTATACTACCAAAGAGTTGCGGGCTTATTTAAATACCATTATTTTCCCACAGCTTGCTAAGGATCACGTGTCTATTAGAAGTCCCTATCACTTCAGACGAAATAGCAGAAGCCTTGTCATCTATGGCTAAAAGCAAGGCACTAGGCCCAGGTGGTCTTCCAATTAAAGTTTATGTGCAATACAGCGATTTAGTAATCCCGCAGTTGCTCTTTCTTTATGGGAGGGTATTTGCAGACAGTCGCTTTCCAGATTCACTTAATGAGGCCACCACAGATTTTAAAAAACCCTGAGCATTGCGACTCATATCAACCCATTTCACTATAAAATACAGACTACAAGGTTATTACCAAAATCCTGTGGACTAGTATACATGACCTTATACACTCAAACCAGTAAGCCTTCATGCCTGGAAAGTCTACTTCTGACAATATCGGAAGGGTTTGGTAGTCACTCATACTGGTTGGAAACAGAGTAATTGGGCACTGGCACCCCTTGCAGCTGCTAAAGCCTTTGATTCCATTGGATGGCCTCACCTGCTGGAGGTTTTGTGATATTTTGGGTTTGGAGACTCATTTTATTAGGTGGATATTTATATGTAACATGCCTATGCCCAATGTCTTAGTAAACAGGCTGCTCTCTACGTCTTTCCCTCTGAGCATGGGGATGCAACAGGGTTGCCCACTCTTGCCCCTCCTATTTGCTGTGGCAGTTGAGCTCCTTGCCTAGGCTGTTCTACAGGACCTTGATTATCTGGGTATTAACACTGGCCCTAGGGAAGACCACATTGGTTTATATGTGGACGATCTGATTTTATCCCTATCTGACCCACAGAAATCCATTGCATATGCTGTCTTCCTTATTGATAAGTTTGGAAACTTCTCTTGTTTGTATGTAAAATACCAAAAGTTCACCTTTTTTACCCCTCCACGTAAGAGGATAGTTTATAGGTAAGGAGATATGGCATCTTGGTATTTTTCCCAGCTCTAAGTACTTTGGTGTGCATGTCTCTAGAGACAATACACATAGCTATGACCTAAATATTACCCCATTACTTACCTTTTTCAAAGTATAGAGTCCCTTACCTCTGTTGGTTGTGAGGAGAATTAAAGGGGTGGTCTCGCGAAACCAAGTGGGGTTATACACTTCCGTATGGCCATATTAATGCACTTTGTAATGTACATTGTGCATTAAATATGAGCCATACAGAAGTTATTCCACTTACCTGCTCCGTTGCTAGCGTCCTCGTCTCCATGGTTCCGTCTAAATTCGCTGGCAGCTTGCTTTTTTAGACGCGCTTGCGCAGTCCGGTCTTCTCCATTCAGCACGAGCCGCTTCAGTGTGCTCCCCGCTACAGCTCGTCTGCGCATGCGCAGACGAGCTGTCACTGCTCGGGAGCGCGCTACAGCGGCCATTCTGCACCATCCTCTGTTAGAGGAAGGTGCAGAAACTGGAGCTGCCCAGCGGAGAAGCCCAGCCCAGCCCAGCAGCCCCGAGAAGCCTCCCAGGTAAGTGATTTGTCGGGGGGGGGCTGCCGCTGCGCCGGGCTGCGCCGGGGGGGCTGTCGCTGCGCCGGGGGGGCTGTCGCTGCGCCGGGGGGGGCTGTCGCTGTGATGGGGGAACTAGCGCTAGGCCGGGGGGGGGGGCTGCCGCTGCGATGGGGGGGCTGTCGCTAGGCCGGGGGGGGGGGCTGCCGCTGCGATGGGGGAACTAGCGCTAGGCCGGGGGGGCTGTCGCTGCGATGGGGGGGCTGTCGCTAGGCCGGGGGGGGCTGCCGCTGCGATGGGGGGGCTGTCGCTAGGCCGGGGGGGGCTGTCGCTAGGCCGGGGGGGGCTGCCGCTAGGCCGGGGGAACTAGCGCTGGGCTCCGGGGCCTTCACCTGGGCTGAGGGTCTAGCGCTGGGGAGCCGGGGGCTAGCGCCGGTTACCTGCTGTCTGGTCGGCGGCTGCGGGGCGTCTGGTCGGCGGCTGCGATGCGTCCGGTTGCCATGGAGACACAGCTGGCGGCGTCTCGGGAGCGCGCACGTCGGGCTGCAGCGAGCGACGGGGAAAGAGCCGGCGGCCATCTTGAGGAAACTTTTATAAGTTGCTGAAACGCTGGAACGGTAAGTACGAACCAGCTAGAAATGTCATTTACAGGGGTAATTAGTAATGTATGTTTAATGGGGGGGACTGGGCAAAAAAAAAATTTAACTGCTTCCTCGAGACATCTCCTTTAATCTCCTCAAAATGATTGTGCTTCAAAAATTCCTATGTAGTTTTTAGAAAAGACAGACTGTGTAGTAGTGCAAAGGTTTTAAATAGTCAATTCTTTATTGTCCTTTTGTGTGGTGGAAAGCACATACCAAACTATGGTTATTATAGACCCTTCAATGTTTTAAAGACATGGCGTGCACAGCCCTACTCAACTTTAGGCTTTAGTAGATGGCAGGTCAGTTAAGACATTTACAGCACTGGCTCTTGGAGAGCCCTCTACCGAACACCAAGCACCACCTGAAACTGATGAGCCTTGGGCACACAGGGCCCTAAAGGCCTAATTTCTGTATTATATTCTCACCTTATTCAGTCCAAAATTGCTTTTGAGGTTGGAAGACAATGGCAGCAGATAGTAAACTTATTCAGCTATATATCTTGCATCAGTGTTACTTTATGCCTACTAGGATCTATAAAATAGGTAGAATTCCAAACTCACAGTGTCATTGATGCTTAATACCTAATGCAAACTTTGAACATTTAATGTGGAATTGCCCTGTAATCCAGGACTTAAAAAAAAAATATTGGCTGTTTTATACACCTCAGCTCCCAAAACCCACAATGGTCAAAAAGTAATCTGCACTTCAGAATGGTACCCCGAAAGTATAAGCTTGTCCTGCAAAAAAGCAAGCCCTTCAATAGAGCTCCATACACTAAAAAATAAAAAGTTCTGGCTCCCAGAATATGTTGACACAAAATACAGAAATAAAAAAGTGATTTTTTTTTTTTGCCAAACTAGTAAAGCATACAATTATGGTAATACCCAACTTCTATGGTTTTTGTATCAACCCGCAGACAAACTTAAAGGGGTTGTCCCACGCCGAAACGGGTTTTTTTTTTTTTCAATAGCCCCCCCGTTCGGCGCGAGACAAACCCGATGCAGGGGTTAAAAAAAAAATCGGATAGTGCTTACCTGAATCCCCGCGCTCCTGTGACTTCTTACTTACCTTGAGAAGATGGCCGCTGGGATCTTCACCCTCGGTGGACCGCAGGTCTTCTGTGCGGTCCATTGCCGATTCCAGCCTCCTGATTGGCTGGAATCGGCACGTGACGGGGCGGAGCTACGAGGAGCCGCTCTCCGGCACGAGCGGCCCCATTCAGAAAAGAAGAAGACCGGACTGCGCAAGCGCGTCTAATCGGGCGATTAGACGCTGAAAATTAGACGGCACCATGGAGACGAGGACGCTAGCAACGGAACAGGTAAGTGAATAACTTCTGTATGGCTCATAATTAATGCACAATGTACATTACAAAGTGCATTAATATGGCCATACAGAAGTGTATACCCCCACTTTGTTTCGCGGGACAACCCCTTTAACATGTCACTTATATAGCAAAAGAAAGCAAAAAAAAGTCTTTATGTGCTCTTGTTGTGGGGCAGGTGACAATAGAGTACTGACGACCCAAAGGATGGCTGATGATCAAGTGATATTTTCCAAAGTTCTTTTATTCTGATATGGAGATATTACACTGAAAAAACTATAAAAAAATACATGCAACGCGTTTCGGTGTATACAAAACGCCTTTATCAAGCTTGATATTGTCACCTGCACCACGACAAGAGCACATAAGTCCTATTTTTTGCTTTCTTTAGCTTTGTACTTCCCCATCTTGGGAGTCAAATTTATGGCATTCCTATGTGCTGCTCTCCATGCCTTATGGATTGTTTGTGGAGGCAAAGAAACACTGGTTGAGCCTATCCTGAATCTCGGGTGCAAGCGGGGATCTCTGATGTTGGAGACCCCGCTTGGCACCTGGTGAGTCCCCTCTACATTTGAATTTGCTGGATTACCTTTTGTTTTAAAATGCATCAAGGCGTTGTCTATTACAACCTATTTATGTCACATATTGCATAGTTAGGCCTTAGTCAGACGGGCGTTTTTAGCCGCGATTTGCGCATGCGCATGCGTCCGGCGATTTTATAAAACCATTGCTTTGCAATGGTATCGGACACATGAGCGCTTTTTATGCGCTCGGCCGATAAATTATAGAACAGAAATCGCAGATCGCACCTATGTGCGATCTGCGATTCCTGTTCTCTTCTCTATATGTGCTCAAAGGGGCCGGCGGCAGCAGCGCCGACCCCATTGAGAACATATAGAAGACAAATCATTCTTCTCTGCCACAGCTGTAACAGCTGTGACAGAGAAGAACGATGTTTGCCCATTGAATTCAATGGAGCCGGCAATACAGCCGCTCCATTGAAAGCAATGGGCTGCCGGCGTGCGCGGGGTGAATTGTCGGGAAGGGCTTAAATATATAAGCCCTTCCCTGCAATTCATCCTAAAATGTGTTAAAATAAAAAAAAAATGTATACTCACCTTTCCGCTGCAGCCGGAGTCCAGCTGTGGCCGCTGTCAGTTCTCCTGAACTGCTTCTCGGCACTATTCAGCCGGCGGGGCTTTAAAATCCCCGCCTGCTGAATGATCTGCCTCTGATTGGTCACAGCCCTGACCAATCAGAGGCAGGTTTCACTCACACATCCATTCATGAATTCATGAATGGGTGAGTGACTGCTGCCTCTCAGTGCTGAGCCAATCAGGGGCAGGTCTGACTCATCCATTCATGAATTCATAAATGGGTGTGAGTGAGACCTGCCCCCTGATTGGCTCAGCGCTGAGCCAATCAGGGGGCAGGTCTGACTCACACCCCCTTCACACCCACTGCAGGACGGCCGCGCGGAGCTCCGGCTGCCGGGAGAAGGTAAGTATATATATATTTTTTATTTTTACACATTTTAGAATGAATTGCAGGGAAGGGCTTATATATTTAAGCCCTTCCCGACAATTCATCCCGGGCTCGCCCGCAGCGCATTGCTTTAAATGGAGCCGGCAGTATTGCCGTCTCCATTGAATGCAATGCGCTGGACAGCTCCGGCCCGTTTCTAATGAAACGCGGCTAGGAGCAGATTTTCGGGCGATTTGCGGGCGACTTGCGCGCACCGGTCACGCGATTTGCGGATGCGCATCTGTCATGCGATCCGCAAATCGCGTGAAAAAACGCCCGTGTGACTAAGGCCTTAATGCTGTAAATTAAAATCATGCCAGAACTTCTGTTTTTAATCACTGCACCTTAACTTCAACAAACATAACAAGAGAGCAATAAGTCACATGTAACCCAAACCGCTGTTAAAGTAAAAGTAATATTGAAATCTGCTGTGAAAGTAAAACTTTCAATTTTGTGCTCCACTTTGCTTTATTTCCATTTGCGTTTGCTGTGAAACGTCTCAAGAGTTAACAGACCTTCTAAATGTTTTTTTTTTTTTTTGAGAGGCACGGTTTTTAAAATGGCTTGATTTATGGAGCTTTCTAGCATATAGGCTTCTCAGTCACTTCATAACTAAATTGGTTAAAAATAAGATTTTCAATATTTTCTTCAAAATTAGAGAAATTTTCCCTATACTTGGAAACTTTCTGATGTCCAAAATAAAAAGGAAACTTATAAGATTATGCCAACATAGGATAAACAGTAGAGTTGAGCGAACATACTCTGGCGAGCTTGATGCTCGTTCGAGTATTAGCGTACTCGATGGTGCTCGTTACTCGAACGAGCATCAAATCGTGTTCGACCGCACCCCAGTTTTTGGCTCCTCCCCGCTGTGACGTGAGAGAGAGAACGAACCAAGAAGAAAAAAAAAGCTTGGCACCCGACGTCCCACATACAAAAATGGTCGAGTCTCCCATTCTAGTCAATGGGGTTCGTTACTCGAGTAGAGCTCTCGAATTTTACGAAAAGCTCGACTCGAATAACGCGGACCGAGCATTTGGGTGCTCGCTCATCTCTAATAAACATATGGTAAATGCTAATTATTAACTAACTGTCTTACAAGCAGAAAAAATCATTTTTGAAAACTAAAATTTTGAAAACGTTAAATTTTCACAAAATTTTAGGGTTTTCTTTTTAATGAACACAAAACTTATCAACCAAAATTTTATGACCAAGTCCTGTGTATGTGCATGTCCATCCAAGAGTTGTGCCTTATTCCCAGTTTTTTCTTGACCTTAATCACTACATAAAGTATAATGTATCACAAAAAAAAGTTTTCAGAATCTTTTGTATCAAGTAAAAACATTCCAAACTTATTACCGCACAAAATGATACATGTCAAATCAGAAAGGCCAAAACTGGGTTGTAAGGGAAAGAGGTTAAAATACAACGTTATTTATCCAGCTAAGTAAATGCTGTAAAAAAAATCAAGACCGTTAACCTTAATTTATCATCTCACTTACAAAAAAAGTAATAAAAAATTAATCCTGTACTACAAAAAACAACCCTTCACTTTCCACCATTAGTAGTAAAACAAAATATGGGGCCTAGAATATAGCATCTCAAAGCTATTTTTTTTCTTTTTAATAAAGTTTTTTTTTTAATATATTGTAAAAGTAGTAAAACCTTTACAAAGATTCTATGAATTCGGTACATTAAATGACACCATTAAAAGAGAACCCAAATGTCACAAAAAAAAACAAGCTGTTGTCAAGGGAAGTATAAAAAGTTATATCTAGAGATGAGCGAACCTACTCGTTTCGAGTAATTACTCGATCGAGCACCGCGGTGAAAAGATTCGGGGGGAGGCGGAGCGGGGGGTAGCAGTGGGGAACAGGGGCGAGCCCTCTCTCTCTCCCTCTCCCCCCCACTCCCCGCTGCAACCCCCCACTCACCCATGGCACCCCCCGAATCTTTTCGCCCCAGTACGGAAGTACTCGAAAATCGCGGTGCTCGGGCGAAAAAGGGGCGTGGCCGAGTAGGTTCGCTCATCTCTAGTTATATCCCATTACAGTCAGGGATTCAAGATGAAAACGGAAAATGACTACGACCGGAAAAGGTTAAATATCTGTTTAGGTAACCGTGTATTCTTTAATCTTTTCTTCTTGGTTGACTGGTTTGCATTATTAGTCTCATTTTAACACAAAGCTGTCAAATATTTCAAATATTAACTTGAATATTCATTACTAGCTTTCCACCGATAGGGTAAAACTGCTCCTCTTAACTTCCTTCCCTAAAGAGATGTGTCAGGATGATATACCTCTAAGCATGTTTGATTTGATTGCATTTAATTAAATGTATTAGTATGCAAGAATATATTTTTCTTTCATTGGCGCTTTGTTGAGTTCTGGAGCTCTGCCAAGCGGCTAAGCATTAGGGAATTACTTTATTTCCCTCTTCCAGCTAAGAAGGTCTTTTACTCTCCAAGGATCTGATTAAAAGAAACTTCACTTTTCAGTGCATCTCAGATGCCTCGCAGTGACCTTTTCTTTGTGTGAATCTGTTTTTTCTCTTTACTGAAATATAAAGTGCTTATTAATCTCTGCCAGAATTAGAAAACAAGACAAAAATTGATTAGCTGGTTTTTCATTATGTGACTTCCAAATCATATGTAATGAAGCGAGTTGGGTGTCTGTCTCACTGATGATTTATTATGCCTTTTAATATACTAATAAAAAAGTTTGAAAAGTTGAAATGAATGAACTGATCCAATTTAATTAGATACTTGAATTGCATAACTTTCAAAGAAGTTACCAGCTCACTCAACTTGATATGGACCAAGGGGCTTTCATCTTTCGCCATTGTAAAAAAAAGGGCATGGGATTAAAACTCCTGCAGTCTAGCAGGAGCAGGTTGGGTCCTGAGCTGGAGGAGAAGACAAAAGCAGTATTTACCCACTTCTGCCTTCTCTTTTGCAGGCTTCAAAGCACTTAATGAGCGCTTTACAGAGAGTAGAGCGGGTGGCAGTGCAGTTTCCGGTACCCTCTGGCATGGCAGAGTTACCCAGTCTTAGGAGCTCTGTCAGTGAATATTGTCACACTAGGGGAATGTTTCGCCCTGTGACTGTGGCTTCTATGGGTGCCCCAATTACAGGGGAAAACTGTGAAATTTTTTTTTTAAATGACCATCTGGAGGACTTATGGAAAAATTGTTACAAAAATAAGTGTAAAAAATTACAAAATAAAAAAAATTAAGTAAAAATGTATTCAAAAAGAAACTGACCCACTGCCCACACCAATCTAAACCGTTGCAATATCCGCCCTGTAATCTGAGACTACAAACTTGTATATCGAAAACGTCCTAAACAAAATACGACGTCTAGTGGCGCTAGGCCACCATGTTAGTAGTTAGTGAGAAAACTACTGTTGAGTTAGTTTTATTCTACGGCCCCCCTCACACAGGCGTTCGGCAAAGCGCTTCGCTTTCGATCGTGCCACTTTGCCGCGATTTACTTTCATTTTTAGTTGCAGCATTGCAGTAAATAGAACAGACTCTGATCGAAAATCGCGGCACTGGAAAGCGCCGGAATCAAGTGCTTATCTGAGAGTCTCCATTGAAAACAATGGGAGCGTTATACCGCGATTGTGGAAAAAAAACACCTGTGCGAGGGAGGCCTAAGGCCACTCTTATACAGGTGTGTTTTTCTGCGTTTAACGCTGCAAGTTCAGCGCAGTGCTAAACGCGGTGAATCACTACCATTGATTTTAATGGGGCTTTTTAGACGAGCATTAAAACGCAGTGTTTTTCAAGCGCTGTCTGTTCTATTTTCATGCATGTCTGCATTTTAAAATGCAATGCTTTGCCCATTGAAATAAATGGGGTACATTTTCAGCGGTGCTGAAAACGCGGTAGAATATGTTTACCGCGTTTTTGACTGCATTTTCAGCTGCGCTTTTTCAGTTTTGGCATCATCCGCTTGCTTGGGTGCGTTTATAACTATGCTGAAAATGCAGTCAAACGCTGTCAAATTCTCATGTCAACGCATCTGAAAATGCAGTAAATGCAGCATTTTTACAAGCGCATGTGTGAGAGTGGTCTTACATACATCACATAAAGTTACTTGCAAATAAGGGAGATGGAACAATACTTCTACATCGCCACCTATTAGAAAGCACGATTCCTGCAAGTCAATGTTAGACTCTTTATACGAGCCTTGTAACAATGACTGGGAATTGAAATCCAAGCCAGAATCCATACACAGATAGCTGTTTCGGGGTGTTTGCCCCTCATCAGTGTGCAGTAGGTTTCTGGCTTGGCTAGTGAGCGGCCTGTGATGTGGGTCAGGAACGCTATCTTTTCTCATTAGAGAGAGCACTTAGAAGGTGAGTGAGGAGACTAATATGGCTATTCATGCTCCTCTGGTTAATATGCAAATAAGGGAGATGGAACAATACCTCTGCAGCGCCACCTATTAGAAGCCAGCATTTTTGCAAGTCAACGTTAGACTCTTTATACAAGCCTTTGTACAAGAAAAGATAGTGTTCCTGACCCACATCAAAGGCCTCTCGCTAGCCAAGCCAGAAACTTACTGCACACTGATGAGGGGCAAACACCCCGAAATAGCTGTCTGTGTATGGATTCTGGCTTGGCTTTCAATTCCCAGTCATTGTTGCAAGGCTCGTATAAAGAGTCTAACATTGACTTGCAGGAATACTGCTTTCTAATAGGTGGTGCTGCAGAGGTATTGTTCCATCTCCCTTATTTGCATATTACCCAAAAGAGCATTAACAGCCTTATAAGTCTCCTCACTCACTCACCTTCTAGGTGCTCTCCCTAAGGAGAAAAGATAGCGTTCCTGATAACGTTGCTTAAATTTAACAATCTAGCTAAGGGTGGTTTCACACATTGTTTTTAGGTAAAATGTTGACTTTGTGATATTTTTACATTTTTGTTTTCAGTTAAAAAACAAAAACAAAACCACTCAGCAGCCAGATGTTGGGTGTAGATCAATAAGGAATTGCGAAACAATACAAAAATTGTGAGTTTTTTTGTTCAGTTCTCCATTTTTGATGCCATACTTGAGCCATGGCTTCTTTTCACAAATGCAAAATGCTCTAGATGTGGGAATTTTCTGCAGTAGCTTCCCCCTCCAGACTTCTTTATGGGTGAAAAAAAGCTGAAAAAGTAGGTCTGTGTTTAACTAAAGAAAAAGGCACCAAAAGAGCAAAAATAAAAAAATTATTGTAAAATGTACTTAAAAAGTCACAAAAAGCCTAAAATATGTGGAAGAAGCCTAATAAAGTAGTTGACCTCAAGCCATTTACTCACTAAAAATCTAAGCAGCTTTCAAATGACACGGTTAACAAATGCTGAAGAGCAAACATTAAAAAGCTCATATATTACATAACCTTGAGCTGACTTTTAAGCAGTGCAGTTTCCATTGAAGGTTACTGGTTGTGTCCTTGAGTAAAATTCATTCTGCTTCAATCAAAAATTCTTTGTTCTACAAAGCATTAAAGATAAGCTAAGAGTAAAACAGGTAGATGGGAACACTTTTAACAGAGCTCTGGGAATTTTTTTTTTTTTTAACACTAAATATCTGAAGTAAACATTAGTTGAAGAGCAGCACTGCCATAGTAGAGAGAAATTCTAATTAACTCTGATTACTAGAAATGCATTGCATAGGTTATATATCCTATAGGGCTACAGCTTAAGTACAATTAATATAATACCGTAATTGACATTCGCAAAGCAAAATACTCTTTGGAAGGGAATTCAAATATAAACCTTAAAATAAGTTAAAATACTGCCCCTTTTCATAATAGTCCAGCTACCCTCTACATTTCAGTTACATCAGCTTGTTTAATTACCTTTATCTGAAAAATATATAAATTATAGTTCAATGTATAGTTTGGATAACTGACGAACCCGACGAAAAATGTAAGACGCTTTTACAAAATTATGCATTTAAAACAAACAGTAGCTGGAGTGGGGGCCTTAGAGTTAAACTAACTCAACAGTAGCTTTCTCACTCGCTACTAACATGGTGGCCTAGTGCCACTATACATCACAATAATGCACATACATGTACCCAACAGTGTGTCCGTTTAGGGGCATTCTTCCCTGTCAGACTTGTGGCCATACTGCAGCCTGGTCTACCCAGATGTCAGGCTTTCAGCCTCCCTCTCAAGTAGTAGCTCCAGCTCTCTCTCAGAGCCTTGCCTAGCTCTGGCTTTCAGCAGCAGCACTGTTCTGGCTAGTAGCAGCTCTTCTGTCTTAGAAGCTTTCAGCAGCAGCTCTCTCTCTCAGCAGCAGCTCTGCTCCAGCTTTCAGCAGGGAAACTCAATTTGTCTGGAGTTTTCACTCCAAACACACCCACACAGCTGTCCCTGCTGATCAGCACACAGTCAAGCCCCCTTAAAGACCATCATGTATACTGTACTTTTACATAGATCTGCATGCTTGCAGTATTCTCCTCCATTTTCTTTTCCATAGGTGACACCTGAGCCTGAAGTGTGTAAATCTGCTTTGATAAGATTCTCTTGGTTTCTGTATCTTCCTCTAATTGCTCAAGGAACACTTTCCTCTCTTTGCGACAGACGGCCCTTTAAATTTCTGTAATCTGCAGCAAAACACCTCTGCAACATACACTGGCTCTAGACATCAGCACATCATTTGTCCCTTTGGCGAAAAGTCCTTAAACCTCATCTGGATATCCTGCTGTTGCCGCAAGCAACCAAACATGGCTGCATCCTCCACCATATGTGGCAATCTGGGGGATTATCACCTGCTCATGGTCGCTGTTTTTCATCCTGAGACAGCAGCACCCCGAAGAGCCACATCCAGGCCAGTTTGTGCTGAAAATAAAGCAGGGCCAATTATTTTGAACATAACACAGGTATCAGTACAGGCTTTAAGCTATTATTACCATCATAGCATACACATTATGCACAGTCCATCATTATCATTCTATTCAAGCAGTCCTCTCAGGTGCGTCTTTCTCTGCCGAGATCTTCAGCCTCTAGTACCACAAACATATGTTCATTCCAGGAGTTATCTCAGGGCAGCCGGTCACTATATACCCCTCTCTGGAATCTAAGATGCCATCTGAGTTCTCCTTAATGCTGGATGAGACTAATGTCTCTGGCATGAGGACATGTATATAACTAATTGAATCCACTTTCCATATAGGTGATGGCTACCTTCCCCCTAAACCCCCCATCCCTGTACAATGACTTCTGCACAGGTCAAAGACGATCCCTAGAACAGACTCCCATAGAAGTTAATGTGTCAGTTCCTGCCCATTGTGTGAATGGCCCATAAGGCTGCTGTAAATTATATCTCTAAAAAGCAGGATGACAGCCACAATAATTATGTACAGACAATGGTATAAAAAAAATTACGAACAGAAAATTAATGAATTAGAAAAATGGAGTACGTTTCACTAGTTTGTTTTAATAAGTAAAAAAAATATATATATAGAGGTGATACATATCCTTTAACACCTTCCAGCCTATATAAATCGCGACATGTCATCTGACTCTTGCAATATTATTGCGGAGAGACCGACGCATTGCCATGGCAACAGGACACCAGATACAGGCGTCCTGCATAGCCATTGCCCATGATCGCGGTAAAAAGCGATAAAGCATTGCAGGACAGAAGTCCTGCAATGCCTTATCATAGTGATCATAGGTGCTATGCTGTAAGTTCCCCACAGGGACACAAATAGTGTAAAAAGGAAAAAAAAAATGTGTTTTTTTTTTCCCATATCAGCATTTTTTTTTTCTATTAAAATCCCACATATTTGGTATTGCTGAATCTGTAACAACGCATAGAATAAGTCAATCATGCTTATTAGCCTGCACAGGAAAAGGTGTAAAAAAAAAAACTCCTAAAAAACGGAGGCAAAAATGATAGTTTTTTTTTTCATTTTGTCTCTCAGAAAACGTATATGTAGCCCAAAATGTTTCCAATAAAAACTACATCTTATCTCACAAAAAATAAGCCCTCACAAGAGCTCTGTCTATGAAAAAATAAAGTTATAGAACTTTGAATACAGTGATTTAGAAAAAAATAATTTCCAAAAAAAAGGTTTTTATTGCAGAAAAGTGGAGAAAACTAAATAATATATAAGACTTTTGTTATCATTGTAATTGTACCGTTCCGCAGAAAAAATGTATTGTGTCGTTTATGCTGCATGATTAGCGCTCTAAAAACAAACCCCAAACATTTATTTCAGAATTGGTGTGGTTTTTCTCCCTGCTATCTTAAAAAAAAAAAAAATGATGAAAGTTTTACAATATAGTCTATGTACCCAAAAATGGAACCAATAAACACTACAGTCTGCCTCACAAAAAACAAGCCCTTATACGGCCGCGCCGACGGAAAAATAAAAAAGTTATGGCTTTTGAAAAATGGAGATGAAAATTCACCGAAAATCATTGCGTCCTTATGCCCAAAATAGGCCATGTCCTTAAGGGGTTAAAGAACCCCCATAGGGTAATGGGGTAGGGTGTTGAGCAATCTATTATGATTTATGGTTTCTGGTGGAGGTTGAGTGATATGGAAAAATGATCATGAATTAGGTTTTCTGCATGTTGAGTTTTAGCCTGGGTTCTCACAGGGTGTATTCCCAGTGGAAATCTTGCAGTTTGGCCGCAGTGAAAAACCGCAAGATTTCCGCCAGGAAAGCGCTGCTTCAAAACCTGTGGCACTTAGCTGCGGGTTTTGAAGTGGCCCGGCCACACGCTGTTCTGTTGCGGCCGACGCTCCCATAGAGGAGACCGCAGCGGAATAAAAAAAAAATGGACATACTGCGGCCGGCGAATCTGCACCGCAACGCCGGGATTAGCGGCCGCAGGCGGATTTGCCATGGCGAAATTCCGGACGGAATTTCCGTGGCAAATCCGCCCTGTGTGAACTCAGCCTTAGAAAGTAGCAGGTGGGTACAGCTGATGGACACTCTGGGGTTATGGACAGTAGAGCGTAACATCTGGTCTAGAGAAGTAGATTGGAGTGTCATAAACGTAGAAGTGGTGTATAAAGAAGCCTTACTTTCTTTGAGCGCTAATAGTTCCTGAATGCTGCTATACATGTAGGGCATTGGTTACAACTCAGAAGCTGAGCTTTGCATAACCAGAGCTGGATCTCTGCTGTAACTGACAGCTATTGGGATCAGAGTTAACCAACTTAACCCCTTACATGTCAGTGGTGACTGCGACATATAAGTGGGAGCCCCCTCCCAACCTCTCCGCAGCAATGTGATTTGGGAGCTGTCGACTTGTTGCATTGGAAGATGAAGGCCAAATAATGGCCTCTGGGACTGCCATCTATAGTGAATGATTAGGCCTGGTCTGAGACCAGACCTTATAAGCCTTGGGGTGTGTTCACATGGCGGTTTCTACAATCCGCCTGTAAACCCACAGCACAAATTCATGGCTATTCTGCTGCAGATCCATACACTGATTTAGCCCAGTCAATGGGTAATATGTGTGGCATTTCCATGCAGATCCACATGGAGAAGTGACATGTCATAATTTCATGTGGATCCATACAGAAATCTGTCAGAAATTCCAC
This sequence comes from Eleutherodactylus coqui, assembly GCF_035609145.1. NCBI lineage: Eukaryota > Metazoa > Chordata > Amphibia > Anura > Eleutherodactylidae > Eleutherodactylus > Eleutherodactylus coqui. Next base: position 121,935,350 of record NC_089838.1, read on the forward strand.
ATTTAGATTTTGGCAGAGCTAAAGCCGCATATGAATTCACGGCACGATGGCTGCAGATGTCTGCCACAGTTTTACAGATAGATTCTCCATGGAAGATTCTGCAGCGGAATCCACTGTGTCAACATACCCTTACCGTGTGTTACGGAAATGACCGTTTGAGATGCTACACTGCTCCACTTTAACACTACAGTGTATTATCTAAGCAATTGCATCTTCAAGTCTCCTCGTGGGAAGACTAAATATGGTAATAAAGTGCGAAAAAATCATGTTCAAAGAAACACCAGTTTACCAATAAAACATGATCTATAATTGAGATAAATACAGTAAAAAGGGCTATATCATGTATCCCTGCATTTATACCTGATACTATAAAGTCACTGTTGTCTATCCTATATGGTGCACACCATAAAATAAATAAATAAGAATAGAATAGCTATAGAAAAATAACTGGTTTTGATCATCTGGACTTTCAAGCAGAATAAAGAGATCAAAAAATTGTATGCACCTCAGAATGGCAACAATGAAAGCGTCAACTCATCCCGCAAAAACAAAAAACAAGCCTTGCTTACCTCTGTAGATGAAAAATAAGTCATGGCAATGCTAGAAAAAATGCAAAAGTGGTAAAAGATTCCCTGCTCTGTCTCACCCTTGTTCCATGGGTACTGGCTGTTGCTGGAGCGTTTTGGGCTTTTGTGGTGTTGTCTTGCTGCCCACCCATCGGAGGTACCAATTTTTCTAACCCTTTATTTAATTTGCTTTACTGTTAGTCTCTCTGCACTATGAAACACCTTTCTGTTTTAACGTAGCATGGTATCCAAAAATCATTCTAGCAAAATCTGCACTCCAAAATCCAAAATAGCGCCCCTTCTCTTCTGAGCCCTCCCATTTGCCCCAACAGCAATTTCCATCCACATATGGAACATTTGGATCCTCAGGAGGAATTGGGTAACAATTTCTGGGGTGCTTTTTCTCCTATTGCCCGTCATAAAAATTTAAACCGCTTGTGAGGTCAAACACTCAGTATACCCCTTGATGAATTCCCTGAGGGGGTATAGTGTCAAAAATTAAGTCTTTTTGAGGGATGTTTCTTGTATCTTGGCACCTCAAGTCACCTGCAAACCTAGAAAAATATAAAAGACTCTTCTCAGCTGAAATGTCACTCCTGCTTCTGCGGAATAAAAAGGACTATTTTGACACGGCATCTTTAAAGCTGCCTTCTATTTCTTCTGATGATTCATATGGTTGAGTAATCCAGATTTTTCCCACAGAGGAGGCGTAAATCCACGGTCTTTATACACTTAGAGTGCCGTTCAGCTTTGCCTATACATAAATCCACAGGGTGCTCCTTCATTTCTGATGCCTGTTTTTGAGTCCTGTTGCATACTAGGGCTTCATGTGGGACATTTCTAAAAACCGCAAATTTGTGGTAATATTGAGTTTACTTTATCTGCTAAGCTACTGCTGTTAAATTTTTTAAAAATTAACATGCCTACAAAAAAATATTTTAGAATTCTCACTTTATTTTTCATTTTTGTGAATCGCCTGGAGAATTTACGGACTACATAAAGACTTTTGTAAACGTCTATATAAGATCTATATATTTGAACCCAACATGCATCATCCCATCCGAAAAAGTCACTTCAGAATTAAATTGGTGCCTTAAAAATAGTTTTTGAATATTTTCTTCACAATTAAAAAAATTGCCCCATTATTTATAAACTTTTTGACATCCAAAAAATAAATATGCCAACATAAAGTTTATATATGGCAAATGCTTTTTATTAACTACATTGTGTGGTATAAGTATGTGACTTACAAGCAAAAATCGCAGCATGTTCTATTTCGGCACTCATGGCTTCCATTGAAGTCAATGGAAGCTGTTCAATCAGCAGCCTATCCACAGCTGTCACTGCGGACAGGCCGCGGAATCCGTATCATCTCCTAGCGAGAGCACGGCATCGTCTGTACTGCGCTGGTGCGCCGGCCAGCAAATCCGCATTACAGATAAAGTACACTGCGGACTGGTAAGAGGAGGTCACCGGACGGGCATCGGGTCGGATTCCGCTGCAGGATCCCACGAATGCAGAATCCGACCTAGCCGTATGCATTCGGCTTTACTTGTATATGCTAAAACATTCAAAAGTTTTTACCAGACACACTAACAGGTATCAGATTTCAACAATGGGGTTTGGTCAAGAAAGACAAAACTGGCTGCAGCGGGAAGGGGTTGAAACACCCTAAGATTGGCCAAAAGAACTATTCAGTGATTTGAAATAAGTGTGATAAGTGGGCATTATTTCCTACTTTTAGTTTTTTAGTTGCATTGTTAATCTAATTATAGATAGCAGCTACAAAGTACTTGATTTTGAAATGTAAGCATGATCTGATGTGCGTTCCAGGCAACAGTCTGTACTTGCTCTATACAGTATGTCAATAGTGGCGTTGTTGATAAAATCTGAACAAGAAATGCCAAAGCTGAATAATTAAATCACATGGTGCAATTGGATGTTTGCTTGAATAATCAACATGGCTACCTAGTATGTTGAAGCTTTTGAAAGCCCGTTTCAGTCTATACAGTGTTTTCTAAACCCTCCTAAAATATGCAATACTGAAAATCCTGTTCTCGAAGGAATACTCAGGGCAAAACCTTTATACTCTGCGAAATGTAGGGCTGGAGTATGTTTTACATGATACAGTGATCTTTTTTTGAATCCATACCCTTACCCCCCAAATCTTACAGTAAGTAGACGTTGTAACAGGACCTTACACCTCAGTAACCTGATTATGGAACTACAAATCCCCGTACTACGTTGTTTCGAGTCATGACAGGTAAAATAAATAAATCATGTTATTTGTATAGGGCCAACTTAGTCCGCAACGCTTTCAGGTAATTTATTTATTACCCCCCCCCCCCCCACCAAGTTGAGTACTTATTTTACCGACCTCGGAAGGATAGATGGCTGAATCAACCTTGAGCTGGGTACTTGAACCATGCGGTGATTAAACTCGCAACCTTCAGGTCATGAGCGAGGGCTTAGGAGTGCATTTCTGCTGCCTTAACACTCTGCGTCACACAAGGCTGTGGTCTGCGCCACCCGAGGCTCTGCTTACTGCATAGTATGCCCTGTTCTTATGTCTCTCTGTGTATATATAGCCTGTATGTCACGCAATAATAAAAATGATGTGACAGAGTGAGAACATAGAATCACATAATGGAAAAGTTGGAAGGGAGCTCTAGGGTCATCTGGTCCAACCCCCTGCTCAATACAGAATCACTAAGTAATCCCAGACAGTTGTCGGTCAGCCTCTGTTTGAAGACTTCCATTGGAGGAGAGCTAACCACTTCCCATGGCAACCTGTTCCACTCATTGATCACCCACACTGTCAGAAAGTTTTTTTCTAATAAATCTGTGTCTCCTCCCTTTTAACTTCATCACATTGCTTCTACTCTTTCCATGTGCTAATGAGAATAGGGCTTATCCGTCTGCACTGGAACTTAAGGCTGATTTACATGCAACGATTATCACTCAAAATTCATCTAAATGACTGCTTTTGAGCAATAGCTGTTGCATGTAAATGTGTGCCCATCGTGCACTTACCATGCACTTTTCATCCATTGCTGAGTTCAGCTCAGCAAAAAAAAAAAAAACATTAGTCCCTAATAAGAGAGACCGCATGCTGTCGGCAGCGCTGATAGCATTGTATGCAGCCTCCTGCCTGTGGCAGAATAAAAGCAATGTATTTAGAGAACAGACCACCCTCTGTTCTCTAAATACATGCAAATGAAGCTAGTAAGCTACTAATGGGCTGATTAGCCCATTAGTACCTAATGCAAAATGATCATTCAAAACTGTCAGTTCCTGAAGAATTTTGAGCAATCATCTTTGCGTGTAAACGGACCTTTATACTTCGCACTCACTCTGGCTTACAGGGATATGAGTGGTGAATGGAGGTGGGCAGGGAAAATAGGTTTGCATTAAAAATTAACCCATTGTTTTCCATAGGGCTTACAAGACGATAGAGGAGGAAGATTTAAAGTTTCCTTTAATATATGGAGAAGGAAAAAAGGTAATTGTTTTCGCATTTATTTCGTAACCTCAACTAACTAAAAATGTTTACCTTGCTGACGGTATACTAGAGAATAAGCTATCCCTAATTCACTTTTGTTGTCCTTTTTACTTCAATGAGAGAGCGCAATTTGTCAGAGCGACCGTTAAGAAAAGTAAAACGTTCTGAGCACGAACCACAATGCAGCGCCCATTCTTGCGACTGCTTTAAACAGAGCATGAGCGGGGGTTCGGGGAATTTCTATCCTCCTGGATAACTTCTTTAAAATATCTCACACTTTATTACAAACTTAGAAATATAGTATTTCATTTACTCAGTCGCTGATTTTATATTATTGTTCTAATAGATGTCAGCCAGAGAACATTGACAGTGAGCAGCAGAGTAAGGATCCTTTTACATGGACAGATTATCTGCTCATGCAAATGAGTGCTGAAAGCCAACGAACATGGCGGTCAGCACACTTTTATATTGTCCACAAAGGACATGTGTTTTCTGTATGAGGATGAACAATCGTTAATACATTTGTTAGCTAATTTGTCTTTTTACACAGTTTGATGATCAGGCAAATGTACATTTTGGTTGAATATTATTGGCTGATAATCGGGCCGTGTAAAATGCCCTTGAAGTGCTAATGTGAAAACATATGGGCTTAATAAAAGATACCGTATATACTCGAGTATTAGCCGACCCGAGTATAAGCCGAGTCAGTAAGTTTTACCACAAAAAAATTGTAAAACGTATTGACTCGAGTATAAGCCTAGCTGTACCTGAGTATATAGTAGGTAAAAAAAGAAAAAAAAGCAATACTCACCTATCAGCCAGCGTCTGTGTCCCCGGCGCGATGCTCTTCCCGGCGGTGCGACTAGCTGCTGCAGTCTTCTCCCCGGCTTGCTTTTGAAATCCCCGCTGTCAGCGCTGTGATTGGATCGAGCGCTGGCCAATCACAACCGGCGCTCGATAAACCAATCACAGCCATTCAGAATGACATCACTGAATGGCTGTGATTGGTTTATCGAGCGCCGGCTATGATTGGCCGGCGCTCAATTCAATCACAGCGCTGACGGCAAGGATTTCAAAAGCAAGCCGGGGCGAAGACTGCAGCAGCTGGCTACACCGCCAGGGACAGCATCGCGCTGGGGACACAGACGCCGGCTGACAGGTGAGTATTGAGGTTTTTTGGTTTTTTTTTTACCTTACTCGAGTATAAGCTGAGGGGGCTTTTTCAGCACATTTTTTTGTGCTGAAAAACTCAGCTTATACTCGAGTATATACGGTAATTCCACCCAAACTTATAACACCATGTTACTGCTCTGTTGGTTACAGATTATGGTACATTATATACTGTATTGTTTTATGTTTTATTAAACAGATGAAAAGTATTGGGTTATCAGATCATACTGAGATTTATCTACTGGCTAACATGACATAACAGCTCTGTATTGACTTGGATGATCTTTTTAATGGACAAGAAATATATTCAGTAGAGATGAGCGAACGTACTCGGTAAGGGCGATTTCGCAATCGAGCGCCGCGATTTTCGAGTACTTCATTACTCGGGTGAAAAGTACTCGGGTGCGCTGTGGGGCGGGGGGTTGCAGAGGGGAGTGGGGGGTAGCAGCGGGGAACAGGGGGGAGCCCTCTCTCTCCCCCTCTCTGCCCCACTCCCCGCTGCAACCCCCCGCTCACCCACAGCGCACCCGAGTACTTTTCACCCGAGTAGTGAAGTACTCGAAAATCGCGGTGCTCGATTGCGAAATCGCCCTTACCGAGTACGTTCGCTCATCTCTAATATTCAGTTTTCATATGAAAGAATATTAAAAGAGTCTTCCGTGGAAATGCTGTTGATGACGTATCCTCAGGATAGGTCATCAATAGATGATCAGCTGGAGTCCACCGCTGGAGCCCCCTAACCGATAAGTTGTGCGGGCGTATGCTGTCAGCACCGCAGTAACAGAGGTCGGAGCAGAAGCCTCTGGACCAAAGTCCTATGCAGTGGCCGGCACTTGTAACTGCAGACACGGCTCCCATTGATTTCATCAATAGTATTTCCACGGAAAACCCCTTTTAGGTAATTTAATTGCTTTCTGTCATACATACAGCTGTATACATCCTAACTGTACATACCCCGAATATAGCTGTCCACGGCATATGGGGTGCTTCCAAGTGTCGTGGTACCCTGTATTCTATGATACACTATAATGCAACACTATAGGGACTAATAAAGTAAAAAACTTTAAAAGACTCTTAATTATAAAAATAAAAAAATGTTAAAAAGCTCTTCCCAGTTGGGCTAATAGAACCCATAATCAATTTGAGAAAACTTGGGGCTCCTGGACAGGAACTTAATCCACTTGTCCGAATAATTCCTCAACGGTAAAGAACCCACTTTCTGGTAAGCATAACACAATTTGATCCGCTGGCCGCATAGCGCAAGATAGCATCACCTGACAGGTAACTCTCAAATGCTCAGATATGTATTACTTCTAATCTCATAACCACTGGTGATTTCAAGATGCACTTACACCTACTCATCCCCCCCCCCACCCCTCTTACCTTTTCCCTCTCTACCTTATATAATTTCAGTGTTATTAAAACAAAATGAAAAATTATCAAACTTGTTCATTTATGCTGTTCAACTATGACTGTACATCATATTCGATGCATGTTCCATTACAATTGTTGATATTACTTTGCTTCTTATAATAAATAAAGAATATATAAAAAAAAAAAAAAAAGCTCTTCCCAGTCATCACATCAAAAAAAAAAGAAAGTCAATATAGCTTCATTCTTAGAGGCACAGTTTATGCACCCATTAAGGACCAAGCACTGTAAATTTACGGCGCTTGGTCCTGGGCTTTAATCCTAGTTGATAGTAAAAAATACCACGGGGGGATTAAAACCCCTGCTTCTGCAATCAATCAAAAGCAGGTCGAGTTGTCAGTTGACCGCGGGGATCCCCTGGCACAGCAGAATTACAGGGTCCCAGCAGACCATGATTAGCTCTGCCAGTGACTATTGTCACTACAGGAGAATGTTTTCCCTGTAACTGCGGCTCCTATGGATGCCCCAGCTACAGTAAAGAAAAAAGGCAAATGGAAAAAAAAAGACCATGTGAATGTCACCCAGAGGGTCTTATATGATGTCATGGGGGACATAGGTAGTAAAAAAAAAAAATTACATAAATAAGTAAAGCAAAATTACAGAATAAGATAAAAATATATACCATATTTACTCGAGTATAAGCGGAGTTTTTCAGCACATTTTTTTGTGATGAAAAAGCCCCCCTCGGCCCCCCCTTCTAAACTCAATCAGGGAAGGGTTAAAAAAAACCTCCATACTCACATCTCAGCCGGCGTCTGTGTCCCCGGCGGCGGTGCGGCAAGCTGCTGGAATCCTCCTAGCTGTCATTCCCCGCTATCCTCTCTGTTTGGCTCTGTCATCCTCCACCGTCAGGCTGTGATTAGATCAAGTGCCGGCTGTGATTGGTGAGTATACGGCAAGCTGTTTTAGAATTCTCCCTGCTGTCATCCCCCTGCTCGGCTTTCAAATCCCCCGCCGTCAGCGCTGTGAAAGGAAGCGCTGTGACTGGATCGAGCACTGGCTAATCACAGCCCGCGCTCGATCATTCACAGCCTATCACAGCACTGGCGGCGGGAAATGACAGAGCCGAGCAGAGAGGACAGCGGGGAGGATTCTAGCAGCTTGCCGTACCGCCGCCGGGGACACAGACGCCGGCTGAAAGGTCAGTATGGAGGTTTTTGTTTTTTACCCAGTATATACTCGAGTACAGCTCAGCTTATACTTGAGTCAATAGGTTTTACCAGATTTTTGTGGTAAAACTTATTGACTCGGCTTATACTCGGGTCAGCTAATACTCCAGTATATACGGTACATTAGAAAGACAATAACCCAAAGCCGACGCCAACCCAAACTGTCGTCGTATGCACCCTGTAATCCCAAACCATACATACTATATATCAAAACGTCCGAAACAAAAATGAGGAACCCATTCCCATAGTATATTCACGCTGAAATAAAGTAATTTTAAAAAAATAACTATAAATGTTAAATTCATTTTTTAACGTTTTACCCCCAGTAAAACTAAAAAATGGGGAAAAAAAGTCAGTGAAAAATATATAAAAAAATTAGCCTTATATGTCACGGAAAAAAAAAATACGGCAAAAATAATTTTTGTAGCTGAAGGAAGAAAAATAGGGTACTTAAACCACAACATAGGTAAAATCCCTTAAAAGTGTCTGGTCCTTAAGGAGTTAAAATATCACATTACCAATCGTGCATGGTTAACTGTCAGAAAAAAAAACTGTCTTCAATAAAAAATTGAATTAAAAAGTGATCAAAAAGTCGTATGTTACTCAAATTTGTACCAATACAAACTACAGGTCGACTTGCAAAAAATGAGCCCCATTGACAGAAAAATTAAAAAGTTATGGAAGGAATTCTTTAAAAAAAAGTTTTTTCAAGTACTGCTACATAAAAATAACAGAAACATATAAATTTGGTATTGCTGTAATCATACGGACCCACTGAATAAAGATAACATGTGATTTTTATGTAAATATGTCACCTGAAAAATAGTTATGGTTTTTTTGAAAGTGTGAATACTAGAACTGCCGAATGTGACAGTTATGTGACAGTTACAAGTGTGAAAGCTGCGCTGTGTTGGTCATACCGTAGCTCTAACTGCAGAGTTTTAACATTAACCTTTTTATGCCTTTCCATTTTTAGCTCAAATGCTGAGGATTATAAATAAAATCTACAAAGTAGTTCCTTTTAAAATACATTATAAAATATTAAATACCTAGTTTGCTCTCCTTGCAGGCCCGCGTGATGGCAACCATCGGTGTAACCAGAGGACTTGGTGATCATGATTTGAAAGTCCACGATTCAAATATTTATATCAAACCATTTTTGTCTTCAGTTCCTGAGGTGAGTGCAAGTCATGGGTGGTAAGGGTGGTGAGGGTGGTGGTGGTAAGGGTGGTGAGGGTGGTGGTGGGTTTTGTTTTTAAATTAATTCCTATTTAGGATCATAAAGAAAAAGTTAAATGATGGTTTTCTAGACTTTAGCTCAAATATTCTATGGTATCTGTACTCTGTAATCTCACCTGGTGTATTCTCCTAACATGAGTTCTATCTATGGCCTTACAACTAGCAGTGGTTTGGGGTCTTTTCACACTATGCCCTTATATCCAATGCCGGCTCCATCTGCGCTTTCCATGTTTTATGCAGAAAACTGCATAGAGATGGAATAATAGGGTTCAGTAGGTAAGACACAGACCTCTTTGCTCTTCGTTGTGCATGGTTTCCATCCCTGTCATTTTTTATATTATTTTTTCTAGATGGATGGAAAGCACAGAGTAAGGCCGCCTGCACATGGCAGAGCTGGACTCTGCATGCGGGAGCCCGCAGCGGAATCTGACCCTGACAGCAGCTGGCATCCACACGTACCTGTCTTTTTACATCTTCATCTGTACTGCGGATGGTTATGGTGAGCTGCTGTTGGACATGCGGAGTACAGGGGGGTTTTTTTTCAAATTTTTATTTTCCCCACGGCATCATGACATGGCATACACGACCTGTCCACAATGTTAATTGCGGACGGGCTGCAGGTTGGACAGCTTCCATGACTTCAATGGAAGCCGTCTGTGTGCAATCAGCGCAAAAATAGAGCATGTTGTGATTTTTCCTCCACAATTGGTTTTCGCCGGTTTGCAGGAACAGTAGATTTCCCATAGCATGCTATGGATGGCATTTGCTACGGAACTGCGGTAAAAATCTGTTTGTGTGCAGGTGGCCTAAGGCTGACAGGGTGGTCGCCATCTCATTTTTCTGTGTTTCCAGTATAGAACACGGAAATCTTGGACGGAGCCTGCGCTGGATAGAGGAGTAAAGTGTGAAAAGGCCCTTTCTTAGTAAATAGCTTCACAATTACGATGGAATTACAGCTCGTTCTAGAACACTTCTGTTCTAATACTCGCATTTTAAATTTATTAAGTGCTCAACTGAAAATCTAAAGCAAAACATCTTTCTGGATATGAGTGACGTTCTTAGCTTTTATGAATCTCCTGCAGTGAATGTTAATAGAAAAGTAAAATGAAGAAGAGCCATATTAACTTTACATGTATGACGCGTACTGGGCCTCATCAGTACTGGGCAACCAATCAGAATTATCTTTCATTTTACGGGAAGAAAAGTGAAATGAATGATGTTGATGAAAGCAGAAGTAGTCAGTTGGGCACAAGGATAATCAGCAGGTTCAATTAATATTGTAAAAAATGGTGATTCCAGAAATGTTGGGAAACTGTGTAAAATGGAAGTAAATGTTAAGATAAAAACAATGCGATGATTTGGAAATCTCATTCTAACCATATTTAATTCACAATCTAATACAGAACACATATCCAAAGGTGAAAGTGAGACATTTTTCCATTAGAATTTTTTTTTTTTTAATTAACTCGTTTAACAATTGATGGCAGCAACACAGCTCAAAAAAGATGGGACAGGGTTAACAAAAGGCTAGAAAAGTAAGCGGCACTAATAAAAATAACTGGAGGGTCACTTTTCTACCAAGTCACATGACTGTGTATAAAAAGAGCATGTTAGAGAGGCAGAGTCTCTCAGAAGCAAAGATGGTCAGAATTCAAGAATCCTGGGAAAAACTGCATCTAAAAATTATGGAACAATTTCCGAAAAATGTTCCTCAGCATAAAATTGTGAAGACTTTAAATATCTCACCATCTACAGTGCAGAATATCATTCAGAGAATCTGGAGAAATTTATGCGCGCAAGGATCAAGACCTACAGTCAATATTGCGTGTTTGAACTCTACAAGCCTTCATGTGTCACTGCATTAAAAGCAGACATGATTCTGAGAGGCTGAAAATAATCACACTTGCATATAAATGCGAGTTTGATACGATTTTTTTTTAATTATTATTCTTTTACCCCCTTGTGTTCTTACTAGTGAAAAAACAGGCACTTTTCACGTGCGAGGCATTTTTCTCACATAACACATTGCAATCGCAGGGAATAATTGCAGGTTTACCAGTACATTATCAGTCCGAGTCTCTTGCACCGATATCGCAATCACCCGTGCGAATACACTCTAGCTGGGTATTACTGTAGTGATCCATGTCAACAAATTTGGAGTGTTTAGTGTATTTTTATTATACATATAGAGTGTTTCAGGTAATCTTCTATACTGGCATATCTAGCATAGTGCTCTCCCATATGATCTACAGATGTAAGAAACAATGATTTAGATTGAATGTTGTAGGAGTACATTTTTGTTGTAGGAGGTTAAATAGTTTAGCCCAGTTGTTTCTCAACTCCAGTCCTTAGGGACCCCCAACAGGTCATGTTTTCAGGATATCCTATAGTAAGAACAGCTGTGGCAATGTCTGAGGCCCCGACAATAATTACATCACCTGTGCAATACTAAGGAGATCCTGAAAACATGACCTGTTGGGGTCCCTGAGGACTGGAGTTGGGCAACACTGGTTTAGCCCACCAGAGTTCAAATGCATGCTAACTAGCAAAACCACTAGAGGTTAGTCTGTACATAACTTGTATTGCGGTATTGCCCATAGTAATCATCCAGATACTTGTCTTCTTTTTTTTTTTTTGCCTTGATTAGTAAAATGGCATTTTGATTCTTTTGGTTTCTATAAGCGGCACACAGTTTTTTTCTATTTAAGGTATTTGCCTGTAAAGGGCCATTACTGGAATTTCATCCATCCGCTATTAGTAGACCAGGCTAAAGATGGGTGAATAGTGATTTAAATAATGAGTGATTGTAATAAAACTGAATGTTTCTTTACTACCCTAGGAAACCAGTTAAAACCGCTAAAAGTATTTCAGTGCAATTGAAAACTGACCCCATCGGTAAATAAAAATAAAGCTACTTCATTTCTGAAAACCCTTGGGGAAAATAAAGTCCCAACATCAGGAAAATGATCACATCAGTTTCTTATTATTTACATGTAAGATGTAGAACGTGAACATTCTCCGAATCCGCTTTAGGATGTTTGTGTTTGAAGTCGGAGATGGTTGATCCCACCTGGAAAAATACTGAGAGCTGCATTCACTGCACAGATGGAGCGCAGACACAACATGGGAATCGAAAGACAAAGGGTATTGAGAGGCAGGAGACCTTAGAAGGGAGAATAAAAGGAAAGGAGATCTGCTTGCAATCAAATTACTTTTCCTAAGTTCCTGTATCTGTTTTATGGTCAACATATCACTCAAATAGAACTGAAATTCAGCCTTAATTGTTCTCACGTTCCGTAATTCTTCTACAAATTGCATGAACATTCTTCAGCGCAACTAAACTGCTGCATAGAATCAGCCACTAGTACATTGTTTGTACCCAGCTGTAATTGTGCCCTATGGGAACACCGATAACAGAGCCGGAAAAGTAAAGCCTCGGGCTTTGTTCAATCCCACTAATCAGTTGTTCCTCGAGCTAGTTGTCTCCTGCAAAAATCAGATCCGTGCATAAACACAACAGCTCCCTCTCACTGCAGTGACCAGGCTTGGTATTACAGGCAGTGTTACCATTGGAGTGAATAGAAACCTTGCCTGTAGTACCAAGACAAATTGATGACAAAGTTAGAGAACCGATACTGTAAGTGCCATCTTTTGGGGGAAAAAAGCCTCAAATATGGCCAGTGATCATGCCAAAATAATAAGCCGTGTTCATACCACTGCCTAATTTCAGTTGTAAACAAAAATCAATCGGATCCGTCACATGACTGATACCATTGGTGTCCAACAGGCTCCATTGATTAGAGGTTCTATCATGGTGTCCATCATTTTGACAAGAATAGGGCCGAGGCTCCAATTTTAGTGTAAACAGTAGTCTTGGGTAAACTTTTTTAAAAACAGTTATTTACGGAAAATGTGTGTGGTGCTTTTAAATATCTCATGGGAAGATTTTCAACAGTAACCGTAAAAATTATCCTATAATAACCTCTTGCCTACATACCATATCTTAAAAATGACCCTCTGCTTATGTCACAAAATTCTGCCTTGGGACTGGAGGGTGGAGGCGACACATAACGTGTACTTGATCTTCCCAGCCGTCCGTCTGCTCCACTAGTTCCAGGTCCCGTTTTCAGGTGGCCAAGATGGCTACCACTATTTTTTAACTGCACTGTGCACTGTTCTGTGATTAGCTAGCACTGATCACATGAGGAATGCTGGCCAATCACAGAACAGGTATAGTACATTGGTAGTCCTAATACTACTAATGTACTATAGGTGATTATGTAGTCTAAAGATGGTAGCAGAAATTGAAACTGGGGGAAAGGATGGACAGACAAGAAAATAAAGTCCAGGTAACATACCCTATATCCTCTCGACCCTTCTGTCCTGAAACCGGAGGGTCACTTTAACTTTTTATCTTCATTAAAGCATACTGTTCTATGTTGTAATTCTACAAGCCATTACACTGCCATGCTCTAGTATGGAATATATATAACCTAATGGGTCTGGACTCGTGTATACAGCTACAGTATATTCTCAGAGTGGGAGCTCCTGTCTGTCCCCCGCAGTGTACAGAGCGCAAGTGAAGCTTGAAGTAGGGTATTTGATCCTTATGCTAAACAGTGAGCCCATTCATGTAGACTGAATAGCAAAATGCATGCAAAGTAGTCATTCCTGGAGCTTTTTGTTTGTTCACTAAACCTGATCCTTGACGAGATGAATATTGGGCTGATGCTCTGATTGAACACACAGGAAATATTAGCATGACACGTATTAGTTATTATGTATGACTTGTTATATTAATGGACTGGAACACACAGACACGTAGTGAGGCGCTGGTCGATGAGTTTAGTGCAGGAGACCTTAATATGTACGATTTGCCAGAAGTAATTTAGTTGGGTCATTGGATGCATCAATCATTTTCATGTACCCAGTAAACAGCATTTGCATCAAGAAAGTGAGCCAGGAAAAAGACAGTCCCCCTAATTTCTCATGAGTTTATCCATGGCTCCTGGGCAGCTGGTTAACATTTGGATTTTCTTTGCAACCATTTTTTTAAATTGTCAAATTGCATCTAAAAGAAAAACTGACACAACTTTGCATTAGGTATTCAAACATTCCTTTCATTTTGTTTGTACAGCTCCTATGCAGACAGATATGTCTCCATGGTAACAGATAGCCATCCCTGTGATGGAGAGCCTGCTAGGCCATCAGACATTTTGGTGTGTGTCAGGCCTTGGGGCTATCTCAGCTTCCATTTTATGTTGGCCCATTCCGTGTGCTGGCTGTATGGCAACCATGTTGTGTGCAGTGGTGCTGTTGTATCTGGTCTCCACCAGAAGAATGGTTGGAAACAAGATGCACACCCACAACTTGATTGGCTGGCTATTTGATAGGGAAGGTGCTGGTGACGCCCCCAGTAGTGGATTGCCTGTTTCCCGCAGCATGTCATGTGCGGCCTCAGGCCTATGTTACAACTTAATGCCAAATAACAACCCCCCTGAGCTGTCAGCAGGTGTGGTCCCTGGTGGCTTACCGGTGTCGCTTGTGTTCGGCCGCTACAGCACAAGGGCCAGCGGCGGCGTAAGTCATAGGAGCTACCAGGGCACGTCTGACGGAAGGCTAGCTGGGAAAGTTACTACAGGCGCCAGGGGGAAAATTACACTAGGCTGCTGGAGACATATAAAGATACACGGGCTGGAACATTGTCAGCGAGTTCGGCAGTAAAGAATTAACGCGACCGGTTAGCCTGTTAATCCAGTGCTGGAGGCCATTCCAGCATCAGCAAATAAAGAGCTGGGGGCGTCACCAGCACCTTCCCAGTCAGTCAGCCAGCACAGCCCATGTCTCCACCCCTACATCCGGTGGAGACAAGATACCACAGCACCGTGTGCAGTTACCTAGCATTTGTAATTTGTCAGGACCCTGGGAAAGCTGAATGAATTCAATGTTCTAATCCCCCTTCCTTACCCTCAACTGCCTGCTGAATGTTTGCATGTAGAAACGGTCATTGTCTCATCTCCCCTGCACAAGAGCTGTGACGTAAATAACCTCCCTTTCTTTCTCTCCTACCTGTATTTGTTTGGGTAGTCTTAGCATGAAGATACCGAGTTGTATGGCCATGCACTTGTTAATGAAGTCTTAGATTAGGGAAACTTTTTTAATAAGAATTATGAGTTGTGCAGGGGTCATAGCCCGATATGAAATAGATTTTTTAAATCAGCGTCCCAGCTAAACAAAATGCACCCACACATGTTTCAGTATGGGCCTCGGAACACCGTCGACCTACGTATCCCCATACCTGGTTAATTTATTCCTCATCTGAATGGAAAGCAAACAGACCCCATTATAGTCAGTAGGGTTTGTTCGGTGCTCTTCAGTTCCATCATAAGACACAGCCATTCGGCCAGAGGATTCTCCTTTTCTGCTTCCTGAACAGAGCAGGAAACTGGCACCCCCAAAGCAGATGTAAAATCCCTCTTATGCAGTAGATGCTGCTATTTTGTAAAAATTTGTGATGGGTATTGTGTAAAAATAATAAGAAAAAGTTTCTAAAAAGAAATATGGTGAACAGCACTACATTCACTATACCTCTGCAGTACTCCCATGCTAGGATCATTCACAGAATATCTGTCAAACAGCAATTCTGGTCTATACTTTGTGCTTATGGATATAGCCAAGTACAATGCGGGATTATCTCCCTTAGTCCCATAGAAGTGAATGGAAGAGTGGTCACGCATGCACACTACTGCGGCATTAACATATTGGACTTGGGGACTGCTGTTCTTGTGATTGCTGGGGGTTCGAGTAGTTAGAGTTCAGGTAATAAATGTTTATGGGAAAATGCCTTTCAATGAGAAATTTAGGTTAATAAATCAAAAGCAAATGCCAGAATTCCAGAAACTCAATTTTTCAGGCAAACATTTGAAAACTGTTGCAAGAAAAAAAAAGAACGGGTTTATTGTATAAACATTGCCTGTTTAACTGAGAGTAAAGAATGCAGAGAGGAATATGAAAACATCCCAGCCATGCGCTCATGCCAAGTACAGTACATGTTTAGACGAGCTTGTGGACCACAGATGTATTGCTGAATTGAAAGGATTAACCAGCATGTCTGACCAGGCGTACTATTTCCAAATTGTAATACTAAATATGATTTTCTCTTGGCTGCCTTTGCTAAAGCCGTCATGCTTCTTTTAAATTACTGCTGTTCCTTAGGTTAATTAAAGTGCTCTGCAAGCTCCATCTGATGCCTATAAGGTTTAGACGTGAACTGGAGGAGTGCGCCGTGGAATGCCGGCCCAGAGGATACTGGGTGAATGTTTAACAAGTGTTTCATTTAGAAGCTTAGAAGGATCTCTACTACAAGCCAGAGACTGTCTCTGGATTGTGTAACGGCCACCAGTCATGTTTTATACTGGTTTATAAAATCACGCCATACTTGGCCTTTTGTCTAATTCTAGCATATTTGCCAAAAGAACTACGAAATGTGCAAAAAGAGCTTCAATGTAATAATACCAAAGGAGAAGCCATCCCTTTAGATAGTATCATGCCTTTCTACATTTGTGGATTGTCATAATAGATGGTATAAAGTTACAGTATTTGACCATCTTGCCTCATGCAAGAGGAATCATGAAACTTGCCTGGTTTTTCGAACATCGTAGACGTAGTCATAACAGATTGGGTTTCTGTGGCCAATCCACATGTAATGTGTAATGCCAGTGGTCAGTTGGCATGGTGTAAAACCAAACCTCCATTAGTTTTAGTGGAGGAAGTTGGAACATATTTTCTTACATGATGAATTTGCGCTTGGTTGCCTGGAGAAACTTTTTTCCCAAATGCATTGTACTAGGTGTAAACAGTACGAACGGTTTGCTTCCAACTTTGTGTTTCTGGGTACTAGGAAAACTTAATCCCCAAGTGTGCCCTTGCTTACCTCCAGGAGGTAATGATTGTGTGTAAAGGGTTTACAGTGGTAGTTTTGGCTGGAGTAGTTTAGTATTCGTAGAACCCAAAAAAAGCCCTTTCACGATGACTTTGCATAGTTTAGAGTAGCTTTTCTGAAAGCTACTACATACTTCCATATTAGGATAATCGTTGCAGAAGTATGAGATATACAAGATCACATTTAACCCTTTACAATCCAATTTATATTCTGGTTTTCCTAGGGGGCTTACTCTTTTTCTGCTGTTATTCAATGGCGCTATATGCTGGCTAAAGCCAGTACTGCATGAGGTGACACATTGGATAGGCTGCAACAGCAGAGAGGCTGGCAATATACAGTAAGAGAACCCCGACGGACGTCTTCCAACATCGGAGCTGTACAGCCTTAAATCATAATGTCTTTAGACGTCAGACAGTGGATTGGAGAGGGTTAATGACATTTCTTCTCAACATAATGATGTTGTCTTTGTCTTACTACAGGTACGAGTCTATGACCTTTTACAATATGAACATGGTGCAGATGATGTGCTGGTGTTGGCAACCGATGGACTCTGGGATGTCTTATTAAATGAAGAAGTGTCGGAAGCTGTTACAAACTTTCTAGCATGCTGTGATCCTGATGACCCTCACAGGTGTATATATTGGATGTTCTACTTTATAATTGCCGTGTATAACACAGGGCAATTGATTATATGAGTAAACAAGCATGGTAACGAACCATTTATACTCATTTCCAAGAGATTTTTTTCTTAATGTAAATTCATAGCCTATTTAGTATCAAGCTTCAATTTTTTGACTCTCGCTCATAACCTGAAGGTTGCAGGTTTCATTTCCCTTCATGGTTCAGGTAGCCGGGTCAAGGTTTAACTCAGCCTTTCATCCTTCTGAGGTCTGTAAAATGAGTACCAAGCTTGCTGGGGAGTACAAGATGACTGATGAAGGCAATGGCAACCCCACCCTACCCCACACAAAAACAGTCCGCCAAGAAAACATCACAATGTGCCGTTACCCTAGGAGTCAGTCATGACTCAGTGCTTGCACCAGGGGACTTTGCCTTACCATAACCAGTTTGACAAAGAATCCTGTCATGTGAAAACTGTTTGGTGAGCAAACCACTCCATCTAACCATGCACTTAGCAAGGCACACCACATCAGCATTGGGAAATACATGTAGCATAAAAAGGAGGTTGCTCTGGTACTCCAAAAAACAATTAAAAACCAGCTTTACTCCATTATATTGAAAATCCCAGATGTACTGCTCTGGACGCCAAATCACTGCACCTCAGACCTGCATGGTTAGCTATAGCCAGGCTATGGCCAGTGAGCATCCACAAATCACAGACATCTTTCATTGCCAAGTTCCAGAACTGTCATTTGTTATAGAACATTTTAGCAGGTTTTCGTGTTTTTTTTTCTTTAATGGGGGAAGGTTGAGGGTACTTGCATAAAGTTTTAGCGGGTCTGCCCGGGATGCTAAAAACTTTTAATATTTTACAAATAAAGTTAAAAACTGCAGTTTACAGTTTGTAGTAGTTGCATTAAGTACTAATTAGAGATGAGCGAGCATACTTGATAAGGCAAACTGCTCGAGTGGGTAGTGCCTTATGCGAGTACCTGCCTGCTCGTCTCTAAAGATTCGGGTGTCGGCGGGGGCTGGGGAAGAGCGGGGAGGAATGGGGGGAGATCTCTCTCTCACTCTCTCCCCCCCCCACTCCTCCTTGCTCACTCCCGCAACTCACCGCTCTCCCCCGCCGGCACGTGAATCTTTAGAGACGAGCGGGCAGATACTTGCTTAAGGCACTACTCGATCAAGTAGTTTGCCTTTGTGAGTATGCTTGCTCATCTCTAGTACTAATATCTTTTTGGGAATTGTCAGTCTTCTATTAATTTAACTATTTTTTTACTTAGGAATACTTGAACTGTATGTTTTTGAATGAATCGGTGGCCTTCTGAAGTCACTAGACTTTCTTAAACTAGTATATTGCTTTGTCACCTTGAATCACCTGAGCCACTGGCCTCTAACAAGTAATGTTCAACCACAAATGACACTATGGACTGTTATAATGTGGCATCAGGTTAATTTAATTTAAATGGGTTTGTCGTCTAAGAACATGGGAGGAAACTTAAAAACAAGTTTCCTGTCTGCAATTAGTTTTCGGTTGTGAAGGTTTGTTTTACACATTATAAGCCGGTTCATAATGAATGGAAATATGTGTTTTAGGTAAATCAAATGCCGTTTACTTATGGAAGTTAATTGACAAGAGTCCATTGTCCTGGTCCTCTCCAGAATGCAGAAACACTCTGTTAATTCAATAATAAATGATCTTGCCTTTAATCCCCCTAAGTGCCCACAAGATCAATACAAGGCATAGGTCCCAGAAAGTCCTATTTCTCTGCAGGGAAGTAACTTGTGGTCCTCTCTCTTCGCAGGTATACGCTGGCTGCTCAGGACCTGGTAATGCGTGCTAGAGGGGTCCTGAAAGACAGAGGTTGGAGAATCTCCAATGACAGGTTGGGCTCAGGAGATGACATCTCTGTCTACGTCATCCCATTAATACATGGCAATAACCTGACATGAAGGAATCGGGGGATGTTCATTATGTACTGTTAACATGTTGTGAATAAGAGCATATGTGCAAATGTCACTACTGAAATAAGGTATTGCACAATTTATTTAATTGTGCATTTGGAACTTTAGAGCAAATGTAAATGCTGCTAATGCCATATGATTTCTTGTGCTGTACTCTAAAAACATGAATCCTGTCTTGGTTTTCTTATGCTGTCATGTAGTTTAACATTAAAGTTCTGTCAGTACAATGGTGCATGTTAACATTTGGACTGGAGTGAAGTGTAGAGCGTGATAATCTACCTAGACATCTCCTCCAATATCCGTACCTTCAGTTAGAAGTCAGGATTTACACAACCTGCTAGATTGCACTTTTTATGATCTGTCTCTGTATGATTGTAGAGCAGGGCTGCCAACAGTCCATTCAACATCTGCAAAAATAGGGGCCCTTTAGTCAATGTCCATAAATTAAAAAAAAAAAAAAATATATATATATATATATATATATATATAATGCTTCCATGATGTTTTTGAACATGTAGGACCTTGAACAGGCCATTGTGATTATAATGATCACCAATTAGCAGTAAATGCTGCTCAGGCGTTCATATTTATATCTGAGCTATACATTATATCCCTTTTCGGTCTTCCCATTTTATAATTTTGACTATGTATGAAGGAGGAGGTTTAATGGGTTTTCCCGCAACCTAAAATTGCTTCCAACCACTCTGAGCAGGACATGTGACTGCTGCAGCCAATCTTTGGCCTCAGCAGTGCCCTTCTATAGCCAGTGATTGGCTGCAGCAGTCACATGACCTGGTCATCAGCAAGCAGGGAGGACAGAGGGGTTGCGAAGCAATTTTAAACCCCTTTAAGGAGACGCAGCAGTAATGTCTGTATGCTGGGAAGAGGTTCACACATGCTCGGTCTCCCGTGTTTCCATAAGCAAAACAGAACTTATGTTGCCAAGTTCTTATAGTTTCCACATTAATATAGAAATTAGGGAGATGAGTGTGATATATATTTTTCCTCTACGTCAACCCCAGTGCACAGCATCGACATTGGGCAAAAATACAGAGCAACGGATGATAAAATGTATTGAGAGCTGACCAAATATTGTACCGGCAGTGCGGAGTAATATTGTATTGTTTATCTGTAAGCTGAGTTTCACATTGTTTGTTTGTCTTAATTGAACCAGAAACCATTTTTTACATTCCTCAAAACCAAATGGACATTCATTAATGGGGGACAATGATTGCCGAACCCATCATCCTATACATAGAGGTTATAGTTCATAAACTTTGTGTGTTCTTTTGTGTTTAAAACCCAATAACTGGAAATTTGTAAGCTTACACATAGAATAGCTTGATGTTAAGCAGTAATATTTATAAAATATGTAGCCTGCACATAAGCACTAGAGAACAAAGGCTACATTGCAATTATGTGGCTCAAATGAATGCTATCTAGGGTAATTTTCATTACTAGGAGAATGTCAGACATTTTTCATCACAAATGACACTATGGACTGTTATAATGTGGCATTGGGTTCATTTAAATGGGTTGTCCATTTGTAAACTGTTGATTGGAGGTCTGCCGCCTTGAACTGCCAGCTGATCAGCGCTTGTGAACTGAACTGATTTCTGCAGGAAGCACATGGCTCCATTCCAACTGCAGTGGCCAGGATTGGTATTGCAGGCAAAGTTCCCAGTGAAGGGAATGGGAGAGAGCTGCAAGAGCAAGCTGGGCCACTACTGTGAGAACAGAGCTATCTGCTTCCTGCAGATATATGCTCATCACACAAGCACAGTAAACAGCTGATCAGGTGGTCCTAGGTGGATAGAGCCCTGCTGATCTGCTATTGATGATCTATCCAGCAGATAGGCTATCAGTAGTTTACAACAGGATCACCCCTTTCATGTCTGCTAGTGATATTTGTAGGGATTATAAATGATCTTTAAAGGAAAATTCCCGTAATTCAAAGTGAAAGTTATGTTTCATAAGGTGATAACGTGTAATTTTGCAATATAATGTTATAACTTGTTTTACAAAGCTGCAGAGATATTGCTTTACCTGTGCCTCCCCCAACCCCCGTCACTTAGTTCCCAATTGGTGCCCAATGGTTACGACCTGTATGTTCAGCTGTTGTACTGGTCAGGCATGCTCAGTGCTTACAAACTGGCAATACAGACCTTGAACAGCTGTGAATGCGCGCTTGGCGGTAACTAGCAATGGGGCATTGTGGGAGATGTAGCTTTTGCACTGCCTGGTGGCCATTTTAAATAGCAATATGGAAATCTGAAGCTCTCTGGAAAGCAGGTCGGCAAAAATAGGTACAGGATTGGCAATTTAGATGGATGTCTGGAATAATGACAATAAGTGGAAACTCTGGGAAAAGTTTGAACATTTTGCCCAGTCTCTGAAATACCCCTTTACTTACAAGATATCTGCTTCTCTTTGTGACTAATCATTTTATTTATGCTATATGCTAAGTCAGATTTGAATTCTTGCTGCACCCCCAGCCTTAGGTATCCATAGCATATAGAGCGCCCATTTAATCTTCATATACAAGCTGATGACGACCGAGTCATTTAGAGGACATAAGAAATGTGTCACCAAGCTCGCTGATTCCGGCAGTACCATTGAAGCCAAGTCTAGCTTCAGCCTGGACAGGATAGATTAGATTTATATTGCACTCAACATATCTTTGGCTCCAGCTAAATTACATTCAGCTGACAGATTATGGTAAGCTGCATTTCATCAATACTGCTAGCTTTGTGTTAATTTATTTTTCATTTTCAAATATTCATCCTCTATTTAACAAAGTATCTCCCTCCCGAATATTTCCTTATGAAGCTTGTGTTATTCATAATGAATAGTTGCTAATAATAATTTTAATGAAATTTACTTTTATGCACTGGACACTTCTATCCTGGGAACACCTGACTTTCTTTTAAGCTCTAGTATGTGCATCATCATTACGCGCCGTGAATCATCAGAATGTAACATACATCCTTGTTTTTCTGGCACAATGCCAGACCCCATGACTTAAACTCAATAGACCCCATGATTGTCAGTTGGGGCTCATTGGACGCTGTTGAAGTCCAGCATTTGAGGGATCCGCCATTGTCATCACTTTCATTATTCTGCTTCGAAAATGAAGACTGTAGGAGCAGTGTCGGGCATAATCTGCCTCTGGTCAAGTGCTGCTGACTAGTCCCCTCTGCTTCATCCCTTGCTGAAATAGGAATGATGACAACATGTTTGTCACCGACATGACTGCTGCAGCCGGTCACTGGCCACAGTGGTCATAAGTCGTTCATGCACACTTCACTGCAGAGGTCAGCGACCGGCTGCTGCTTGCAGGTTTCCGATGAACGTGCCATTGTTTTCCCGTTGGCATGGGGATCAGGTCATTGGCACTGGCACCCAAGGCAAGGGTTGGGGTAGGCAATGGTATAAAAAAAAATACATTTGGCCTTTGCTAAGGTATTTTTATTTTTTAATAGTGAAATCTTTGATTGAATAGACAATGACTGGGTGTTACCCGTTGGGGTTGTGTCCCTGGTCAATCACTGTTGTGTACGGACACTCTATTGACAAGTGGGTGTTACCATTTTACTAGTCCTTTTATTCAATAATTTTCTCAGATAAAGAACATAAATGGCACAACAACAAGTTATGAAAAGATGCTCCAGAATTGTTATTGCATAGGAAAAACAGGTTATGTATTGTGGGAGGACAGCTCGGTAGCGTGCGGGTTCGGCGGCATTCAGAGACGGAAACCAGCGGATGCAGTCCAAAAGCAGGCGTGACCTGCATTTATTATGTAACAGCAACACAAAAAGTCCAGCCTTAGTTTCAGGCAAACAAAAGAATAGTCCTAAAGTTCCGCTATCAGGCCGTCCCGGCCTAATCAGGTCGCCCTCCGCAGGTGCAGCGCACAGCCGGTAACACAGGCTGCCAGGGTCCAGCAGCCATCTTCCTCCCCCTGTGTTAGTCCACTGCTCTTTTATATGCACCCTTATGCTGGCTCAGCCTCAGCACCTGGGCTGATTTGACCTCGCCCACACCCTGGAGTGGAGGAGGTGGAATGGATGGCCCCACTACCAACCTGACATCCATTCCAAAAAAAAACAGGCCCGGATACTTTTAAAGAACAAATCTCCAGCAACTACTTGCTGGACACCACATTACGCTCCTGGTTTCCTACGTCTCCAACAGCGGGACGTGACCTTCCTCCAATCCCCTTATGCATAATACCGGAACCGAGGGGCAACGTAGTGACCATCCACTACTACGCCCCTCAGTACCTTACAGTATGTAAACATGTCAGGGCTGACAGCTCTTCAGTACTTACATACAGTCCCTGAAATATTACAAATTATAAAAAATGTGAACATACCAGTATCAGTTTTTGCTCCTAACAATAGATTGAGTCATCTTTATTACCCAGTTGCCAAAAGAGTTGTAATTTGATGACTGGGAGTTATAACAAACTCAAGGAGTATTGAGTGTTCAGCCTATTAATATTTAAATGGGTTGTTCAGTTATAGGACAACATGCCTTCATTAGGGCTGACTGTAGTAAAATAATCTGATTTGGCTTCAGAGGTCACCTGACTTCCAGTGACATCAGCTGTCGCAACAAACACCGGGACCACAGCGGCAATGGAGGACTAAGTAACACTTAGTTTGTTGTACTACAGTCAGCCCTGAAGGGATATTGTCCAGTGACTGGACAACTCTTTTAACATAGACTTTTCCAACAAACACACAATGAAACCTTATCGTAGTAGTGATCTAATGATGTGATCGTACAGCTATTCATTGCTGATAACAGACTACTATAATTTGTTTTCTATGACAGTCACAGAATGTAAAGGCCCATTTACACCAGCCGATGATCGCTAAAAGAAAAACGCCAATCGGCGATCATTTTAGCGATAATCGGTGCGTCTAAATGTGCGCCCATCGTGCGCTTTTCGTGCACTGCTAGCTGATCGTTAAATTCAGTCTTGCCTAAAAATCGTCCTTCACTCTTATCAGCAGTTCTCCACGGGGAGTGCTGATAGCATTGTTTCCCTGTGGAGAACAAAGGATCTGAGCGCAGATAAGAGCCCTCGGGCTATTAACTGCTTTCAGCTAAAGGCTTTATTTGCACACTTAATTGGTACTTAAGTAGCTGAGTAGCTACTTAATAGTTTATGCAAAATGATCGCTCAAAGCTGTCACTCAAACTGTCCTTTGAGTGATCATCTGCTCGTGTAAATGGGTCTAACACAGGTTTTAGACTTTTTCCCACCCATGTTTTAATATAAAATGAACAACCCTAAGGCCTCATCTCCAAGGGGAAATTAAGAATTAAAATCTGGAGCGTTTTTCCCGCATGCGGATCCGCGCCCCATAGGGATGCATTAGACACCCGCAGGTAGTTAAATACCTGCGGATGTCATTTTTCCCTGCAGGCGCCCGTCCCGCGTGCAGGAAAAAATCTGGACATGCTCCCTTTTAGTGCGGGTCTCCCGCAGGCTTCTATTGAAGCCTATGGAAGCCGTCTGGATCCACGGGAGACCCGCGCCAGAATTAAACTCACCTGCTCCGGACGGTACAGGTCTTCCCTTCTTCGCGGCCGGATCTTCTTTCTTTGGCCCGACGCATGCGCGCGGCACGCAGCCGACGTGCCGAGCACATCCGCTGGGCCGAAGAAAGAAGATCCGGCTGCGAAGAAGGGAAGACCCACACCGTCCGCAGCAGGTGAGTTTATTCTTATTTTAATGCCTCATGTCTGCGGGGCAGGAGGGACCCGCTACGGATTCTACATGAAGAATCCGCGGCGGGCCTGATTTTCCCCGTGGACATGAGGCCTTAGTGCACTGGAGTAAGATGTGCCAAAATTGGTGCATCTGTGCTTGTTCATGCACCAGAAATTCAAATGAACAGGTATATATTTAATTTATAATGAAACAGTCTGTGGGCGGCCTGGCCCCTCTTGTAAAGTCCCATTACCTTTTCTACCACTTTTGAAAAGTGATTAGAGAAAGTTAGTTGCAAATATAACGAGCACCAAAATTTGCAACTCTTTGTACGCCAGAAAACCTGCATAACTAGTCCAATAAATTTGCACGTTAACTAATCTTTTTTTCTTTTTAAACCGATCAACATTTATCACTAAAGTAAAACTTTGTCTTAATGAAGCACTTTGAAAACCATGCGCTAATGAACCATGAATGCATACAAGCCACAAAGCTTAAAGTAGCAGTAGTTTATGGGAATGTCAATAACAATTACTCTTACATACAGAAGAGAACTTTTTCTTTTTCAAATATTAATAGTCATACACACCACACACACGATTACTAAGTAATCATACATACTACACACATCCTACCTGGATCTGCATTTCTGTATGAAGATAACAGCACTGTGAATGTTTAACCCTTGTGCTGTACAATTGTGCATTCAGCCAACTTAGCAACTCTGGTGTTTAAAATGAATTAGCCAGAGGTGAATTAATGAAGAAGTACATTTCCAGACTCTTATATTCTAAACATATCCCAAGTGCAAACACTAGAAATGGTTGAAGCAACCAGATCATAATTAAAATACAAAATGAGTTACTTCAGAGTGTTAAAATCTAGAGTACAGGACATAATTACAAAAAAAAAAAATCACAAAAGTGGGCTCTTCAAGCAGAAATGCATTTCCTCCTAGATGCCTCTTCTTAGTATAGTTCACTCTTTGCTTCCCCATCATTCAAACAAACGTATGCTTGCATGTGCCGTATTATCAATTGAGCAGAAGCCTATAAGTTATACTGTAGATTCCAAGCAGAGTTTATTGATGCAATTTTGATAAATCTACCCTAGATTCTACCCTAGATTTAATACATCGTATTTTCCACTACTGTAAAGATTATATAATGCACATGTTTAAGCCAGTGCATAATGAATTCCAAGAGGCTCTTGAAATTGGATCGTGAAACGCGTTGGTAAAATGTGTTCAAGTTCCACAGCTGGCTTGTCTTGTTGGAATTAGGATGAGGCGGGATTATAAGAGCTGCTATTTTTTTTATTTTACTTCTAGAAAACACTTGAAGCATTTTCAGGTCAGGGCTGCCACTACTGGAAACAGTACAAGGCATTCAATTGTAGGAGCTACACCAATCAGCCATAACATTAAAAGGGGTATTCCCATCTCAGGACTGAGATGTGGACTTATCCACGCTGCCAGAAGTCCTTCTATGGAAAACACATAGAGCGCAGCTGTAGCTGATGGTCGGGAACTAGTGTGCATGCACTCCAGAGATCCCGGCCACCCAGAAGATCACCACATGAGGAGTTAGAAGAGCGTAAGCGCAGGCCATCTCTGCTCCCTAGGGGAGGTGATCACTTACACTAGTAATGAGCAGTAAACAACTGGAAAGAAGAATAAAGCTTTTCAAGAGAACAGGGCGTTTTAGACATTGGAATGTAATTGATGAGCGCTTTACCTTCATATTTACAGCACATTGGATTAGGATTCTCAAGATGGGAATACCCTTTGAAACAACTTTTATGTTCTGACACCTATCATAGCCGGCATTCGTTTTTCCAGCAAATTGTGTTACAGTAGCTCTTCAGTGGGCTCAGACCATATGAAGTAGCCTCACCTGTTGCGCATCATTGAGCCTTGGGTGCCCATAACACTGTCACCGATTCACTGGTTGTTCTTCCTTGAACCATTTTTATGTTCAAAAAGATTTTATTTATTTTGCGAGATTAAAACAAAACATAAAATTACAGCCTGAATTGAAATACAGGACATTAAATTGTAAAATGTTCTGTTAACGCACACAGTTCAGTCATATATAACATTATTTGGCTTGATCTCATCTTCCGTAGCTATAAATGTTTCACTTTCTTGACAGAAATAAACCTTTCCCCGTTAGCCTATACTGTGGCCACTGAACTCCCATCCAGCCAGTCCCCCAAGGCGTGTTAGATTAGCTACGAAAACTGAGGGAAAAGGAGTGGAATTTAGAGGGGGAGAAATTACCCTGGGATAATCGACCATACTCAGTTATGTAGGTTTCTCCAAATTTCCATATAGCGCCACTTGGTTTATTTCTCATAAGACCGTTTCACTCCTCACCCAAGCCTGGAGAGAAGGGGAATCATATAGCCCAGGTAGCATAAAATTTTGAGCATTCTGTGTCAGGCTCACTACATTTGAGCTCCTCTATGTGTTTTCCTTGAGCCATTTTTAGTAGGTACTAAATACTGGAAACCCCCCATATGCCCCAGAAGACCTGTTCTTTTGGAGATTTACTAACAGAGTCTACTATTCTTCACAATTTGACCCTTATGAATGTTGTTGACATCCTTCCTAGAGATGAGCGAGCACCAAAATGCTCGGGTTCTCGTTATTCGAGTCAAGTTTTTTGTAAAATTCAGGAGCTCTACTCAAGTAACGAACCCCATTGACTTCAATGGGAGACTCGAGCATTTTTGTATGGGACCCGCCGGTTGCCGAGCTTTTTTTTCTCTCTCTCTCGTATGCTAATACTCGAACGAGCATCAAGCTCGGCAGAGTACGTTCGCTCAACTCTAATCCTTACTCTTAGGCCTCGTTCAGATGAGCGCTGTTATAGCGCAGTATAGGCCCATGAAAGATTCCGGCTATACTGCACTAAAAAAAAAAAACAATCACATGAACGGGTGATTTCCAGCTATTTTAATTAGCTGTGAAATTGCACGTTCACGCGATCGGAGGTGCGCATTTTCAAACCCCCATAGGAGTCTATGAAAGCTCGCACCAAGGATAGGTCAAGTCTTATCTTTTCTTTCACCACAGACCTTCGATGCAAGCTTTGCAGTCGCTGTCGTGTCTTTGATTGGTGCAAGTATTTGGCGCATCTAAAATTCCTTCATGTGAATGCTTCTATAGGAAAGCATTATTTCTAATAGACGCGATCTTTTCACATGCCTTTCATGCACTAAACCAGTGCTCATGTGAACTAGGCCTAACCTAAATTTTCTGCTTCCAACACAACTGCACAAAATAACTGTTGACTTGTTGCCTAATATACACCACCATTTGACATGTGCCGTTGTCACAAGATAATCAATGTTCACTTTTCATTTTGGCTGGTATTAACGTTGTGGCTGATTGGTGTAAAAACTGTGTGTGTCTATAGATGGGATATGGTACATATTCTCTGTTAATAGAATTACTAAAAAATCTAAGCCCTATATTCATGAGATTTTGTTTCGTGAAGCTTTTCAGCTGGGCAGCATGGAGAATTCAGAGAGTATAAAAGAGAATTAGTGTTTGTACTGAATCTGTTGTAGCATATGTGTAGTAAAACATAAAAACTTGCATTAAATATGTTCCATCCACAGGACAACCGATGGGGCAGAAATGCTGCTGATTTTTACCCATAGATTTGCGCAGGTAAAATCCACAATGGAATACAGTAGGCAAGTGGATAAGATTTTACAAATCCCTTTCAGGTGCTGCAAGAATTTTCGACGCAAAAATTGACCTATCATATGGATTTCTAAGTTTGTAGCATGTGACTTCTGTTGTGGAAAGAGCATGGGTATGCTGTGGATTTTCCCCTTCATTGCAAATCGACAACTATGGCTTTGAAAACCATTGGGTTGTCATTAAGTGTCTTTTTTTTGCCTCCTTTTTCTATTCGGGGCAGATTTGCCGTAGAAATGATCTGCAGAAAATCCACACCGTGTGGACTTATCAGATGCTGCTAAAGTCGAAAGGAAAAAAGTTAGCTTTGCAAGGGTAAGTCAACTAAGAATTCCCTGTGCAAAGTAATATTCAATCATGCTGATCTCTATGTGAAAATCACTCCTGTCGTAATAAATTATCTATGCATATACATATATACACTGATCTAATAATGGTCATAATGTTAAATTAAACGAGGTTACATTTTTGTTTTCATGTATGGTTTACTACTGAAAGTGAGGGGAAATTACAGCACAGTCTTCAAAGTGCCATGGTACACCATAATGTAGGCCAGGCCATATTTGTGTGCCTATTGCATCATATTTGGGCTCTATGCATGTGGTTCCATGCAGATACCATATTTTGGTGCTCCAGGATCACTTCCTCAGAGACCAGAGAAGCTTTTCCAAAGCAAAGTCATAGAATACGATCCGACTCCGTCCTTGGCACTAATTCTATGGCTGTTGTATTTTGGCCATATGCAGAGAGCCTAGGTGAATTTCCACTTACTTCTCATTTAACGGTTTCAATATATTACTCAACGTTTTCCAGAAACTGTTTATCCACACCATAACCTTCCCCTTAAATGTTAGTGTTAAGAAAACTAGAACACTACCTAAGACAAATTTCTCAAGTCTGTTAATCTGTCAGTATATATGCAAAGTAGACCACAAGCACGAAATACACATCTAGACCAGGCAAGTGGATATTAAAATCTCATGAGCACCCAACATTCTTGTTCTCTTGCACTAAACAACTGTTTCTAGACAAGAAATGTGGGTCAGGAGGGGTTTGTTGTGTCTCGTTAAGGAGAGCACCCAAAAAGCATGTGGAGGCACGTAGAGGGCGAATGGGTAGGGAGACGGCATAGTCTCTCCCCAAGGAGAGCACCGAAAAGGAGTGTGGGGACACCTAGAAGGTGAGTGAGGAGACTTATAAGACCCTGCAAGCTCCTCTGGGTAATTTATGCAAATAAGGAAGATGGAATTACTACCTCTGCAGCGCCACCTATTGAATGGCAGTAATCCTTAATATCAATGTCCGGCATGGATATGAAGGAATGCTGCCATCCAATAGGTGGCGATGTAGAGGTAGTAATTCCATCTTCCTTTTTTGCACATTTAGACAAAAAAAACCATTTGTTCAAGCTCACCTCTAATAACTTTTTAGTAGTATTTGAAGATCTGATATTACAGCATCGTTATCACTGGGGAAACAAATTACAAGTTCCCATGTTTTGTTTCCAGGCCTCTTCATTTAGTCTGAGTTTATAGAAGTCCTTTCGGTGTTGATTAATCCTGAGGCATCTTAGGGATTCTTGCGTATGACTGCTATGCTCATATGTTTTATTCCATTTGCTCCTCTGTTTTACCTTGCTTGACCAAAACTGTAGCTGGTGGCTGTACTTTAAATCAAATCTATTTGTAAATGTTGTATTATGTATCCAATGGATCTAAATGAATGAACTAATGTTTCAGCCTCCTTTGTGACTGTGAAATATTAGTCTTTTGTAGCCTGGAGAGAAAAAAAAAAACTTTAGTACTTGATTATATATTTTGTGTGTTTAGAAATGTATTTAAAGTGATGCAATTACAACTGGAATAGTAAAATATATCAAAGTTTAAAAAAAAAAAATCTATAAAAATATAAATGTATATAACTAAACTTCCTGCAACTGTTTTTCATTAATTTTGGGCTGTATTTTGTGTTTGCTGTATGCATTTCTGAGAAGTGAAAACAGACCTGATTAACAAGGAAGAAAAGAAGTACTGAAATTAGAGATGAGCGAGCATACTCGCTAAGGACAATTACTCGATCGAGCATTGTCCTTAGCGAGTATCTCTCCGCTCGGAAGAAAGGATTCGGCTGCCGGCACGGGGGAGAGGTAAGTTGCGGCGGTGAGCGGGGGCGAGAAAGGGAGAGAGAGATCTCCCCTCCGTTCCTCCCCGCCTGCCGCGGGCAGCCGAATCTTTGCTCCCGAGCGGGCAGGTACTCGCTGCGGGCAATGCTCGATCGAGTAATTGCCCTTAGCGAGTATGCTCGCTCAT
Organism: Eleutherodactylus coqui; assembly: GCF_035609145.1. Taxonomy (NCBI): domain Eukaryota; kingdom Metazoa; phylum Chordata; class Amphibia; order Anura; family Eleutherodactylidae; genus Eleutherodactylus; species Eleutherodactylus coqui. Next base: position 121,966,707 of record NC_089838.1, read on the forward strand.
CTCTAGCTGAAATCTAAACCTTAAACGAAGATGTGGAAAGAATGATTACATGTACAACTCATATGTCTCCATACATTGTATTTCTTCACATGTAAAATATTTGTATAGACAGAACATAGTTAACCCATGGTTTACATTATGAAACTAGCACATATTGCTGGTGGTACAATAAAATATAGAAAAGTATACATTCGAAGTTTTGGTTTTTTGTTCAGAAATTGGGATGAGATTCTTCAGATGAAAATTTAAAAAAACATATGATTCGCAAAACATGTAGATTTATGGATAAGGATAGTCCAGAAAAATAGTTAATTCTGTAGTTTGCACTACAGGTTGCTGCAGCGGCCAAATTTCCCACGAAGACCGAAGACCTCTTTCACATGGGCTACAAAACCATGGGCTTCACCTACATGCGTTTTGTAGCCCGTGTGAAACAGGCTTTATGCTTTTGTGTTATGCCTAGTGCCAGGTTTAAAGGAAGTGGTGCATGAAGCTGGGATTGAATGAACATCAAAAAGAAAATTCATTTGCCATGCAGCTTTCTCTCAGGCTCTTCAATAGGAATAAGTCAGTAAATCAGCTTTGAAGCAGTGACAGATGAATGTGTTAGAACAAGTTTCGAGTTTCACCGTGGGTATCCTGACCCAAGGTCAGGCCGAGACACCTGTCTATATTATGGATGCAAAAATGTGGTTGGAATACACTTGTCTGTCACAGGCCTAATCTGTATTATGTCATTCACAGGTTTCCAGTCTCCGTGTAGTACCAGGGCCCTTGTAGACTACTCTTGAAAGAGTTGGGCAGGATGATCTAAAATTATAGCATTAACTTGTTGATGTATTCTATTGGGAAGTTTTTTCTTTGTTCCTGCTTTATTATTTTGGTGAACTTCACCAATTTTCAATCACTTCACTAGACATGCAATCTTAAGTGCATTAGGGAGATAGGTGGGGCTCTCATTATGATCTGAGAGTTAATTGCCTCCTGTTAAGGGAGAACTACTTAGGAGAATAATCTAGCTATGAGAACCTCTCTGGGATCCTTAGCAACCGGGGTCTAACTTAGTGGATAGGGAACGATATTCCGAACTCGTTCCATTAAAAAAGAGATAACACCTCAAATACAACGCGACATTGGTTGCTACAGGAGTGTGGGGACTGTTGACCCACAGAGTTATTGCACTCCATACCCCAGATGGTCTATGATAAACCAGGAACAAGCACTGAGACCTAGAGTATAGTATAGGTCTCTCTGCATCTAGCCTTCATTATAGAGCATTTTTTCTTTGGCTCAATTAGGCTATGAATTCGGCTCACTTATGCTCCTGATGAGCCTTGCATACGGTAGAAACAAGTTGAGCTATACAATCGAGAGCCTAAGCTCACTATCTCTCGTTGGAGCCACATGAGCTACACAACTAAGAGCCTAAGCTTACTATTACTATTCAGATCTATATAATAACAGAGCCTAAGCAATTCTTTTTTTTGATCTAGTGCCAATTATTCTTTTGACACTATCTCAGCTATGATACATGGACATGGGTCTTAGTACCTAACCCTCGGATAAACCCTACATGTCTACAGATAATCTCTCTCTATGGGGACAGAGATTAGTATGGAAAGGAGTATGAGATCATACAACCATTAACTCTTCCATAAATATATCTGAATATAGATTGAGACCTCCTAAATTCTCTTCTATGTATGTTTGTCTCTTAGTTTAGTCAGCATTGAGCACAATAAAAGTTAAGTTTTATAGGAATTCTGCAGTGATAGACGTGTGAAAGCAGCCCTAAGGGCTCCTTCACACTGGCGATCGCAATTTTGCTGCAAGAAAATCATGTCTATGTTCCTGCGAGTGAGCATCAGTGATGCTTTTTCCTGAGAATAATCTTGCATAGTGTCGCTGCCATATGGAATTTTCTCAAGCGAATGTCAATAGGAGTTGCTAATGTTAAAAACGTATTGTACAAAAGACACAAGTTCATACGATGTGATAAAAAGGAGCCACCATGGGGAAACAGAGCTTTAAAAAAAAAAAACGAAAAAAACCCCCAGGAAGATAGGAAATGCTGTCACGGATGGGAGAGATGGGGAGACCCTGATCCATCCCACCTCTGTTACCAGTTGTCACAGGTGGACTATTCTGAGCGCTCTTACTGCTGTGAATACTTGCCATCACAGAGCCTCGATCGATCATGCTAGCGGGATTGCTAGCATGGAAGTCATTAGAATACAGGCAGATTTGTACCCAGCTTTCCCAAGCTTCTGCACGCATGCAAAACTCCAACACTCTTCAATACCCAGACCCACTCGCTGCCACCACCAGCTTTCATTTCCCAGGTAAGCTGGAACCCACACTTAAGGATTATGAACACAATCTTTGGAGTTATGGTTGGTTTTAAAATAGACAAGGTTTGACTAATAAATTGCAGATGTATTTTAATAAACTAGCAGTGCTAAATATTTATATATACACAAAAATATACAGAAAATGTTAGCATAGATAAGGTTTACAGGTAAACAACAACAGATGGTATTTAAAATAAAACAAGGAGAAAATAGATACCAGATTTAGGATGTTCAACCCAAGGTTCTGATTGTGCAGTCACTGGTAGCAAATGGGAAAGTCCTTACGCAATGGCGTACCTCCGAAGGTCTGACCACTGGGTCTCTCTGAGCCCCTAGTTTTAAAAGTTTCCCCAGAACACACCTACCCTCGCCCCCTCTGAGGTCATTCAGAGAAGGGAGGAGTAAATGCATATGTACCTGTGAAAAACCACAACTCCCCATTTCGGCCATATCTCTACAGGAAATCCTCTGTTCGGGAATATATGCCTGGCATATTTCCGGTCATGATTTTATCTATGCAGCGATACCAAACGTGACACGTAAATTATAACCAGGTACGCAGATACACGATTTGGAGGTGTTCTGGGCTCTCCACCACAATAAGTTTAGATGTGTTTTGTTCAGGTGGTCTGCCAGATTCTGAAAATATAATTCAGATTGGGCTAGGACCTTCACACAACCAAAAGTCCTTATTAAAAGATTTTTTTTCCCCAATTTGAATGTCGGAGCCAGAACGTCTGCGAGAACCTAGCTCCTAGGTAAATGATTATCCTTAGACTCAATTAACAAGTAAATGGTCACACAATTTGGTATCCTCATGCTGATTCTAAACCAAACAGACTGGTGGAGACCGGAGCAAAGAAGAAAGGAAGGAGCTCATTTACATCACAGGTTTTATCCAAGGTAAGGTGAGCCCAGTTGCCTTTCTAAAGCCCCATTTACACCAGCAGATGATCGCTCAAAAATCGCTCAAACGACAGTTTGAGTGACAGCTTTGAGCGATCATTGTGTATAAATTATTAAGTAGCTACTCAGCTACTTAAGTACCAATTAGGTATGGAAATGAAGCCTTCACTGAAGGCAGTTAATAGCCCCAGGCTATTATCTTCGCTCAGATCTTTTGTTCTCTACAGGGAAACAATGCTATTAGCACTCCCCTTGGAGAACTGCTGATAAAAGTGAAAGATGTTTTTTAGGTTAGCTTGAATTTAACGATCATCTAGCAGTGCCCGAAAAGTGAATGATGGGCGCACATTTACACACACTGATTATCGCTAAAACAATCACCGATTAGCGTGGTTTTTTTTAGCGATCATTGGCTGGTGTAAATGGGCCTTAAATGCGAATATTCAACAGGTAGGAGTGAAGAAATGGGTGAAAGGTCGACTGTAAAAACTACAAATGCAATCTAATTACATACGAAATGGATGACACACAGCAAAATGGCTGATGCCCCACCAGTTTCTATATCACAGCTGCGATTTATTTATTTATTTTCATCGCATGAGTGAAAACATCGCAAATGGGAATTGGTCATGGAAAAGAAATATCAGAAACGCACTCCAAAGCATATATGCCTTAGCGTGTCCTGTGTTGGTTTGTAACAAAACATACTGCCACTATATGGTTGGATGACTACATGACACAATAAGGCATTTATATATGAGGACCAGCAGACGGGGACTTGACTCATCATTGTTTATACTGTAAAAGACACTATGGTCCGCTCTCTGCCAGGGGGTGGGGGTTAAGGGAGAACAATGCAATGCCACCCACCAGTGTAGCGGAGATTGGTTCCTGCTGCACCCACATCAAAGCACTGTACAGGAATGTATAGCGTGATGTGAGAGGTACCAAACATGGGAGAAGCAAGCCGCCTCATCCAAACTCACTGCGTGCTGTACTCAGCAATGTAGCACTAACCTGAATATTTGGCTCAGCTGCTCCTGCTGCATTCAGTGCCCACATGGAACCGCTCTACAGGGATGTACAATGTGATGTGGGCGGTACCATCCCGCGGGTGGGCTGTGCTCGTCTGCTTCTGTGCCCTACAGTTCTTGCCGCAGTCAACGCCCACATCGAAGCAAAGTACAGCGTGATGTGGGTGCTAGCGAACACAAGGGCATTCATGCTTAGTGGCTCCTGTGCGAAGCAACCCATCTGCCAAACGGTTCCTACTACCTAAGCATGGGGAGGGGGTTGGGGGGCTGGTGGAGGACAGAACACTTGTCTATCCGTGTTACCAGAAGATATTTTAATGACGTGCGCTAATACTAAAAGAAAGGCCTCTAGAGGCTTAGAAAAAAAAACTTTGCCAGTGTCTATAAAAGTAGGCCAGTGGGGCAACACGCAAAAAAGAACTTCAACATTGCTTTGTCCTTGGCATTTTGTATATTCGTATTACAGCTATTAAGCCCAATTCCACCGAATAATTTTCACGAGCATGGAGATATAGAATATAGATTGCTGTCGTTTTCCTGGGACAAGAACTCTGCCCTTAAGTGGATGCATTTTCCATTACGGTCACCGTCCTGGGGCGGGCTATCTACTAGTTACTACATAAAATGACACAAATTTTAAAAATGGGGCTAAGTCATAAAGGCCAAAACTGGCTGCAGCAGGAAGGGTTAATTAAATATACAGGAAACTCCCTTTTAAAGAGCATCTTTCCATCTGTATGTTTTGATCTCTAAGCATGCCAATCATAGGCCCTGCAGTAGCATCCCTGCTCTAATTCTATCAAACCCAGAGTCATGTTAATTTTCCATAGATGAAAAGTCAATTTGAATCTTGGCAGCCGTATGGAGTTTAATTTTTAGTCTGTAGCTGTATTTACACAGGCGATTGTGATCGGTAAAAAACAGATTTTTCATGCAATTTTCTTGGACTTCTGTGACTTTTTACTTGCAATTTCCATTCATTTTTCACACATATGTAAAAAAAAAAAAGAAAAGCAGTAGAGATGAGCGAGCGTACTCGGAAAAGCACTACTCGCTCGAGTAATTTGCTTTATCCGAGTATCGCTGTGCTCGTCCCTGAAGATTCGGGTGCCGCTGCGGCTGACAGGTGAGTCGCAGCGGGGAGCAGGGGAGAGCGGGCGGGAGAGAGGGAGAGAAAGAGCTTACCTCCGTTCCTCCCCGCTCTCCCCTGCAGCTCCCCGCTCCGTGCCGGCACCCGAATCTTCAGGGACGAGCACAGCGATACTCGGATAAAGCCAATTACTCGAGCGAGCAGTGCTTTTCCGAGTACGATCGCTCATCCCTAAAAAGCAGCTATGTGATACAGCTATAAATTTACATGACCTCTACTTCCTGTTTCTCTTAATTTTTTGTTTTTATTCCCCATGGTTATAGATGAGCGAGCACCAAAATGCTCAGGGGCTCGTTATTCAAGCTGAGCTTTTTGTAATATTCGAGAGCTTGGTTCGAGTACTGAACCCAATTAAAATCAATGGGAGACTCAAGCATTTATCAATGGACCCGCCGGGCGCGGAGCTCTTTCTTTTTTTCCTCTCCCTCCCCCTCTTTCCCTCCCCCTCCATCCCCCTCCCAGACACTGCTGTAGACGTGCGTACGCTTGGCACGTCACAGCAGGAAGTGGTGAAGCGTGGAGGGGCCATAAAATTCTCTCGAACACAGCGTTGTGCTCGCTCGAGTAACGAGCACCATCGAGTATGCTACTACTCAAACGAGCATCAAGCTCGGACGAGCATGTTCGCTCATCTCTAGTTATATGCATTAAAAATGGATCACACTCACAACATGCGAAAAAATTTGACATGCTGCATTTTTTCCCCCTTGGAATGTAAAAAAAAAAAAAAGCACCCATGTGACTATCCCCAGCCAAATCAATGTGTTCTGTTTCCATGCAATTTTGTTCCAATTTTTTTGGTCTGAAAATTGCGCAGAAAAATTGCCTGTTTTAATACAACCTAGGGGCTTGTTCACACAAGGGACCTAATCGTGCAAAACAATTGTGGCTAACTGCGCAAAAAAACGCTTGAATGGACAAGTTTTCCGCACTGAAGTCCTGAGCTGTATCAGCGTTAAAACAACGCTGATGAGTGATGGTAAAAGTGTGCTGCTGTTTGGGGACGAGAGAGGGATCGCGGCAGCAGCCCTAAAGTCCCTCATTGTGGGGATAAGGGGACCCCACGGGGCTTTCCTTCATCTCCCCAAGAAGTCCCCTCATTTCTGAGATGAAGGGATTTCCCTGACACGGGGCTTCCTGTCACCCCTGCGGGGACACAGTGATTCTGTGTTTAACGACGTAGTAGAGCTCTCTCCCCTTCCCCTTTTTTTTCCAGCTTCCATAGGTGTCCATGGACTCTCCTGCGCATTGCACACCAAAGATAGGTGAAGACCTATATTTTCGCGCAGCAGGGAATTTCAGTCACTGATGTCCTATCTATGAAAGGTGTCTTTTTTTTTTTTTTTTTTTTTTTGCGTGGCTAAAATTCCTTCATCTGAAAGTTTCCATTAAAAAAACAACATTGGTTCTAGTAGTTGCTGTTTTTGCGTGTGTAACTTAGCTGCGCAAATTCCCTTGTGTGAACGGGCCCTTAGGGTATTTCTTTATGCTCATATTTTCCATCATTGTGTTCATCCAACGTATCCTTTTAGTTTAGTCTTATGAATTGGGGGGTTTTAGGGCTTGTTCCCACTTGTATATTATGGGTTCATATTAATTCTCTTTATTTTACTGAAAAACATTGCCGTCACATTTAGATTATTTTCTTACAGAAGAGCGTTACTCTTTTTGGAGAAGAAAGTGGATTCTTTTAAATTTAGCCCCGACAACCACTTTAAGCCCTGTAATTATCACGGCTGCATCTTGTACTAATACGTTTCTCCATTGAACATTCAGTAGTTTATTAAATTCCCTCTATTAGCACCATCAATGTAACAATTTATTAGTAGTTCTAATTGTTTTCACAAGGCAACCTTCAAGATCCATCTTGTTCTCACATAGCAAACTGTGCACCTAATCTGTCTAAACTGGAAAATGAGATATTCCCGAGATGCAGATCCTCCATCTGCCCTGCCAGCAGACAGCATTTACAGCAGAGGTTAGACTAGTGATTGCTGGGATGGAAAACTCATTTCTCACCCAGGTCTTATTTACACTTTTATTAGAGGTTTTCACTCATTTCGGAATGGCATCTAATGTCCACACCGAACATCTGGCTCTGCGCCAGACAGGGAAATTTACATGCCAATAAATGGAGACTGCTTCCATTTTAACCTTTCCATGTTCCTTCATTTGCATGAAGGTGAAAAATTATTATTGACAGTTGGAAGGTATCGTTGAGGGCAGAGGATTGGAAAATCTGTCTTTTCGGATAAGAACTGTCTAGAGCTGCAGGGAACAATATTGTACATATCTTCACAGAAAAGGCTAATTTATCTTTTCCCAATTGCTATCTTGTAAACATCTGTAATTATTGGAGTCTGGAGACATGTTTACAGGCACAAGGAGCGCATCTTCGTTTGCAATTTAGATTTTAATTTAAAAAAATTTGGCTTCAGTTGTTGTAATTTTTTTTAAGAATTACATATTCACACATTTTAAATAGAATTTGTGGCACATTCTTAATATTTGGTTACCACTGCAGTAGAAAACAGGTTTGTTCCAGGACAAATATGAGAGTGAGAGAGAGAGAGTGAGAGAGTGTGAGAGAGAGTGTGAGAGTATGAGAGTGTGAGAGAGAGTGAGAGAGTGAGAGAGAGTGAGAGAGAGAAAAAAAAAAAAAAGCTCGTCTCCTGGAGTCCCACATACAAAAATGCTCGAGTCTCCCATTGTAGTCAATGCGGTTCGTTACTCAAGTAGAGCTCTCAAATTTTACGAAAAGCTCGACTCGAATAACGCGGACTCGAGCATTTAGGTGTTCGCTCATCTCTACTTGGTACCCATTTAAGACCAACACCTGTGAGGAGTTTGTATGTTCTCCCCATGTTTGTGTGGGTTTCCTCTGGTTTCCTTCCAGACTCCAAAAACTACAGCCAGGTGAATTTAGATTGTGAGCCCCAATGGGGACAGAATCCATCAAGTGATGTAAAGCATTGCATAATATTACAAGAGATATCTTTTGTAATATAGCGCAAAGTTATTACATTTAGAATTAACCCCTTAATTATAACTGAATATCTGCTGGTCATCAATTCGCCTGGCCCCCACTAATTACAAACGCCCTAAGCCTACTCTCTTCCATTCAGTTACTGCACTGTGTCAGATATTTGCTAACACATCATTTGCATGCCTATATTCCTTTCTTCCTTTCCATTTCTTGTTCCTCCTCTCACTCGCTTTCTTTTATTTTCGTGCTTACAGTCAAGTCTTAGCATTTTGACACGATCATTAAGCCAGTTTATATCACTAGCCAGATTTCTGCTTATCTGCAATTTCCTGATCCTTTTTTATGAAGAGGATTACGATTAGTGCATTATCATCATTTCTTACTTAAAGGCATATACCCATTACATAATGTTGCTGCATATTTATAATACATGGCATAAAGTTACCCATCATTGATCCTAAAAATAAAGGAGTTGAAGCCCCTTTGGCTTTTTCCTTGTACAGCACTGCTACCACCCAACCCCTGTGCAGGAAGTAATACATAGCTCTATTCAAATAAATGGTTTGCAGTTTCTTGCACAATGGATGGTCATGAATATCAGTGGGCAGGAAAATAAAAAAATATATATATGAATCACAGCTCTGGAGGACCCTTTTACACAGAACGATTATCATTCAAAAATCGTTGGCTCATGCAAATCTGAATGATAATCGTTCAGCATAAACACGTCCAACCATTGAACGAAAATTCGTTTACTTCTTGTTTGTCCATTTTATGTAGGCATGAAAGTAATAGTTTGCAGGATGTTGAGTGCGAACACCAGTTGTTTAGTCGTTCACATTGACTGGTGCAGTGAATGTGAACGATATCTATAAATGCAATTCCAAATAAAATGGTGACCAATTTATCTGCCCATGTAAACAGGCTACTCGTGCAAATGATTCATCGTTCTGTTCATAAGCAGCCTAAACTTTAGGCTCATTCAGATGATTATCGCTCAAAAGCCATCTTTTGAGTGATAATCGTTGTGTCTAAACACGCGGCCATCGTTCACTATTTGCTCATCGCTAACTTTTAGCAAGCTAAAAATCAGCGGTGAACCTTATCAGCGCTGTGCACTGAGTTTTTAGTTGGATAGCACTGATCGTATTATATCAGCTTGTACCCGCTCAGAGCACTCAGCGATAGCTCTGAGAACAAAGCAGCTGTCAGCGCTCTGAGCGTGATACCAGCTGAGAGCTCCGAGAACAAAAGCAGCTGTATGCCGAAGACAGTGCTCCTGCTGTCTTCTGCATGCAGTGGGAGCCCTCATTTACACACTAATAAGCTCTTTAGTAGCTAATCAGCTACTTAAGAGTTTATGTAAAGTGATCGCTCAAAACGGTCACACAAACTGCTGTTCGAGTGACTTTTGAACAATGCACCTTAACACAGAAGCCCCTGTATTAATGATCAGTGGGGGGGGGGGGTCTCAACAAAATTACCTAACACTTGATTGGTCAGTGAATGGAGGCAGCCTGGGTTGGGACCAGCCTCTATTCACAATAAACAGGCAGTCATTCATTAACAAATGATTGCATCTTTACACGGGCCGACCTGTATTTGATTTTTATGCCTGCACAATCGAAACAACGAGCAAATTATCGTTTGTCGTTGAGATCCTGCCGGCATTTACACTGAATGATCATACCGATTCCTGTGCTGCATTGAGAATCTGAACGATAATCGTTTCATGTAAAAGAACCCTTAGGATTTCATCTACAAACTCATCCTATTATTCTTTTACTTAAATGCAAAGCAACAAGGGCATGTTTCTGCTCCTGCGTGTCTTACGTGTACATTACATACATATCATACATTTTAGTGTGCGTTTCTTCAGATATTTTTATACCAGCCAGATGGAGGATGCTAGGAAGTTTCAAAAGCTTGCTGTAACATCATCTCTTTCTGTTAGCCATTATGAATTATCACATCTACAAGATTTGGTTTCTCTTGCTGAGAGCAATAACATTTTTACTTGCATGTGGCTCACAGCAATCACTCAAAATTGAATGCGGCTCAGAAGGTATAAAAGGTTGGGGACCTCTGCTCTAGAAGTAGAGGATGTCCTGAGTTATAGTTCTGGGTGTAAATAGATCATGGAGGACACCTCTTGATTGCGTTAGGGCTCAGTTCAGAGTTTACGTCTCTGCTCTGCTTTTGGAGGAGAGAAAGTGAAATAAAACAGAAAGCAACTAATCAATTTTTTCCCCATCGATTTGAACTGGGGTTCAAAAACTGGAAAGCAAAAGGAAAGGCTTCAGTTTGCTTCCGTTCGGTTCACACTTTTTTGGATGGGGAAATAGCAGTCTGCAGCTAAAAAAAAAATGGAAACCTGACAGAATGGAAGGAAATGGAAGCCTTTCCTTTTGATTGCCATTTTTTTGAAATCCAAGAGAGTCAGGGGAATGGAAGGATACAGGCACATACAAAAAGGGGGGCCAAAGTTAGAAAAAGACCAAGTACAAGTCAATCAATGGCATGAAACAGACCTGTGAGAAGGGAGCATGGGAGGACCCAAAGCCGCCATAGAGCTGCTCGGTGATGGCAATGAGGAGTTGGACATGTGCTCAGTGTGTAATATTATACAGTCTGGTGAAGATACAGTTCATTACTTTGGTTCGTTCACCAATCCTATACTGGCTAAAATGCTATGTATTTCTTCATGTATATTAGAAGAGACCTTCATAGTGCAGTGTTTAGGGTGGATATTATGCAGCACTTTTCATCACTTGTTATTGAGTTCCCCATTAGGGGAATAGCGATTGCCTATATTAAGTCTTTTCTCATGACCACAAGTCTATGGTTAGTATTTATTGCAATAACACATGCACAGCTGTTTATATGCATATAACCTATTCCTATAGAAATACAAGGCAAAGTCTATGCATGAAAGTATAGATAAGCCAAACATTCTTCAATAAAATATGGAGTCTAGTGATGTAGTGAGTGATAGGCACTAGATATGGGGGTTACATTCTCTTTAAACGGATTTTTTTCTTTTTTGGGTGGTCTAACACAAAACAGTTAATAGAATCATCTATATTAAAAGGGAAGAGAGGGCCTCGTAGGAATCCATAGGAATAAAGGCATGTACAGCTTGAAAGCTGGTTTGGATCTCATACTTATTTGTGTAGAAAATGGGTGTAGTGTCTTATTAAAGGGGGTTTCCAGTTCCAACACTTGCGCCCTTCCACCGCCCCCCCCCCCCCCATTCTTTTGAGGAACTGACGAACTACCAAGATCGATACTAAACAGATTTCATGTTTATCACAAACCTTTTAATATTGCTCTGAAAAATAAGATATAATGAATGAAAATACAGTTCCAAATCCTTTACGTACAATTTGATGACTTATCTATACATTTTTCAATAGTGCAAGAAGCAATTATGTGAAGTGTCCACTTGCATAGACCATAATGTAACTGCACTTTATAGAACCTGAATAGGCTGCTGATTAAATTTCACCATATACTTGACTTTCAGTGTCCCTTTCTACTCATCTCAAAAGCTTAATTCTCTGCGAGTTTGCCTGCTTTCTGAGGCAGAGTCAGTAAAGCGCCCCTTGGGACCATCCCTTCCTAAAATACAGACCTACACCGTTTACATTCTTATCTTTGCTATCTAAGTCTTTGTTTCCAATCTTTTAACCAGTTGCTGATCCATGAAATTACTTTTTCACCACATGAACCGTTTTGTTTTGAAAGGCATTGTACGCTACGGCTTAAAGTTTGGTTGACGCTAATAGGCAAAGTAATAGCCTAGCGTTTGCTCAAAATGTTGGAAAATGTTAACTCTTGTGCTGCAGCCGCATCCCGCAGTTTATTGGGGAGTGTTGCCGGTAACAGCCGCTTCTTGTACAGGTTTTATTTTTAAAATCAGAATTTTTCCTGCCATTCCAAAGAAATGCTGCAAAAATCGTAGATATTATGCAGTCTGTACTGTATTCTCTTCATCGTTCCTTTCCGCTGCCTTTCTGTGGCTCGATCCCTCCTATTCAATCCCTCTCGTGTTCCACAACAATACACCATATAATATAAAATGCAACAAAAAGGAGAAACTGAAAAATGAAATTAAAAATAAATAAAAAAATTACACTGAAAAAAAAAATATATAATAAATATATATATATATATATATATATATATATATAAAAATTAAACACACACCAGCCATATTATTAACACCACATCCCGAATATTGCATAAACTCCATTGTACAATCGAACAACTTTTACTACCGAGACATGACTCCACAAAACTTTTGAAGGAGTCCTTTGTTATCTGCTACTAAGGCCGCCTGCAGACGAGCGGAAATTCCGCGGCAGGCTTTCCGCCGCTGGAAACATGCATAGGATTGCATTAACAAACGCAATCCTATGCAGACGGCTGCAGTTTGCCCGCGCGAAATCTTGCGCGGCAAACAAACCGCGGCATGTTCCATTTCTGTGCGGGGCTCGCAAAGCCCTGTACAGAAACGTCACTCACCCGCCGCCGGCTCCGGTCTGCGCATGCAATGGCTGCCCACCAGCCGGCACATGAAAGATCCGGAGCTGCGGGGCGCGGGTGAGTAAGCGCTGCTCTCTGCAGGCGCTTGGGTTGGGTCCCGCGGCGAGAATTCTCGCTGCCGGATCCAACCCAGCCATCTGCATGCGGCCAAAGACAGCATCATATCCTTCAAATTCTGTAAGTTATGGTGGTTGGCTTTCATGTACCACAGTTGTTTTTCCAGCACATCCCACAGACGCTTGATCAGATTGAAATCTGGGAAATTTGGAGGCCAAGTCAACAACTTAAACTCTTTGTCATGGTCCTGAAAGGATTATTAAAATATATTTGCAGTAGGAGTATATTATCTTGCTGAAATTGGCCACTGCTATTAGAAGAACACTGTTGCCTGAAGGGGTACTTAGTCTGTCGCAACGTTAAAGGAGTTATCTGATAACAGGGCAGAAGGGACTAAAATAAGAAAGTGCAACTAATATACCTCTCCACAGCTGCTGGGGTCGCTGATGTCACGGGAACTCAGGCGACCACTGCAGCCAGTAAGAGGCTACAATGTCACCACCGCTCATTCTCCTGGCATCGGCGTTCACATCCTGAGTGCCATGAGTTCATTAACATGACGCTGCAGCCTTTCATTGGCTGCAGCGGTGACTTGAGTTCCTCTGACATCAGCGATCACAATAATCACTGGGACTAGAATGGATCTGCAGCGCTGGATCCTGGCAGCCATGGAGGGGTAAGTATTAGAGATGAGCGAGCACCAAAATGCTCGGGTGCTCGTTACTCGGGACGAAATTATCGCGATGCTCGAGGGTTCGTTTCGAGTAACGAACCCCATTGAAGTCAATGGGCGACCCGAGCATTTTTGTATTTCGCCGATGCTCGCTAAGGTTTCCATTTGTGAAAATCTGGGCAATTCAAGAAAATGATGGGACCGACACAGCAACGGATAGGGCAGACAAGGGGCTACATGTTGGGCTGCATCTCAAGTTCCCAGGTCCCACTGTTAAGCCACAATAGCGGCAAGAGCGCCCACCCCCCAACAACTTTTACTTCTGAAAAGCCCTCATTAGCAATGCATACCTTAGCTAAGCACCACACTACCTCCAGCAAAGCACAATCACTGCCTGCATGACACTCCGCTGCCACTTCTCCTGGGTTACATGCTGCCCAACCCCCCCCCCCCCCCCCCCGCACGACGCAGTGTCCACAGCGCACACCAAAGTGTCCCTGCGCAGCCTTCAGCTGCACTCATGCCACGCCACCCTCATGTCTATTTATAAGTGCGTCTGCCATGAGGAGGAACCACAGGCACACACTGCAGAGGGTTGGCATGGCTAGGCAGCGACCCTCTTTAAAAGGGGCGGGGCGATAGCCCACAATGCTGTACAGAAGCAATAAGAAATATTATCCTGTGCCACCGCCATCAGGAGCTGCACACGTGGGCATAGCAATGGGGAACCTATGTGCCACACACTATTCATTCTGTCAAGGTGTCTGCATGCCCCAGTCAGACCGCGTTTTTTTTAAATAGTCACAGGCAGGTACAACTCCGCAAAGGGAATTCCGTGTGCACCCACAGTATGGGTGGCTACCTGGAACCCACCGGCTGTACATAAATGTATCCCATTGCAGTGCCCTGGACAGCAGAGCTAACATCAGATTAAATGCAGGTGGACTTCGGCCCACACTGCATGCCCCAACCTGACCGGGCTTTTTAATTCATAGACACAGGCAGGTACAACTCCCTATTGCGAAGTCCCTGTGGACCGACAGCATGGGTGGGTGCCAGGAAGCCACCGGCGGCACATAAATATATCCCATAGCATTGCCCATCACAGCTGAGGTAATGTCATGTTAAATGCAGGTGGGCTTCGGCCCACACTGCATGCCCCAGTCAGACTGCGTTTCTTTAGAAGTGGACACATGGAGTTACAACTCCATGTGGACCGACAGCATGGGTGGGTGCCAGGAAGCCACCGGCGGTACATAAATATATCCTATTGCAGTGCCCAGCACAGCTGATGTAACATCAGCTGTAATGCAGGTGGGCAAAAAATTAATTGGATTACACTGTAGGCGAGGGCCCCAAAAAATTGGTGAATTGGTTAATGTGGCTTAATTGGTAACTAGGCCTGGAGGCAGCCCAGTTAAAATAAAAATTGGTTCAGGTAAAAGTTTCAATGCTTTAATGAGTATTGAAACGTATAAAAATTGTTTACAAAAATTATATGACTGAGCCTTGTGGGCCTAAGAAAAATTGCCCGTTCGGCGTGATTACGTGAGGTTTCAGGAGGAGGAGCAGGAGGAGGAGGAGGAATATTATACACAGATTGATGAAGCTAAAAGGTCCCCGTTTTGGATGGTGATAGAGAACGATGCTTCCATCCGCGGGTGCAGCCTACGTATTGTTTAGGTATCGCTGCTGTCCGCTGGTGAAGAAGAGAAGTCTGGGGAAATCCAGGCTTTGTTCATCTTGATGAGTGTAAGCCTGTCGGCACTGTCGGTTGACAGGCGGGTACACTTATCCGTGATGATTGCCCCAGCCGCACTAAACACCCTCTCTGACAAGACGCTAGCCGCAGGACAAGCAAGCACCTCCAGGGCATACAGCGCGAGTTCAGGCCACGTGTCCAGCTTCGACACCCAGTAGTTGTATGGGGCAGAGGCGTCACCGAGGACGGTCGTGCGATCGGCTACGTACTCCCTCACCATCCTTTTACAGTGCTCCCGCCAACTCAGCCTTGACTGGGGAGCGGTGACACAGTCTTGCTGGGGAGCCATAAAGCTGGCAAAGGCCTTGGAGAATGTTCCCCTGCCTGCGCTGTACATGCTGCCTGATCTCTGCGCCTCCTCTGCTACCTGGCCCTCGGAACTGCGCCTTCTGCCACTAGCGCTGTCGGATGGGAAGTTTACCATCAGTTTGTCCACCAGCGCCCTGTGGTATAGCATCATTCTGGAACCCCTTTCCTCTTCAGGAATGAGAGTGGAAAGGTTCTCCTTATACCGTGGGTCGAGCAGTGTGTACACCCAGTAATCCGTAGTGGCCAGAATGCGTGTAATGCGAGGGTCACGAGAAAGGCATCCTAACATGAAGTCAGCCGTGTGTGCCAGGGTACCTGTATGCAACACATGGCTGTCCTCACTAGGAAGATCACTTTCAGGATCCTCCTTCTCCTCCTCCTCCTCCGGCCATACACGCTGAAAGGATGACAGGCCAGCAGCATGTGTACCCTCAGCAGTGGGCCACGCTGTCTCTTCCCCCTCCTCCTCATGCTCCTCCCCCTCCTCAACGCGCTGACATATAGACATGAGGGTGCTCTGACTATCCAGCGACATACTGTCTTCCCACGCCTCCGTTTCCGAGTGCAAAGCATCTGCCTTTATGCTTTGCAGGGAACTTCTCAAGAGGCATAGCAGAGGAATGGTGACGCTAATGATTGCAGCATCCCCGCTCACCATCTGGGTAGACTCGTCAAAGTTTCCAAGGACCTGGCAGATGTCTGCCAACCAGGCCCACTCTTCTGTAAAGAATTGAGGAGGCTGACTCCCACTACGCCGCCCATGTTGGAGTTGGTATTCCATTATAGCTCTACGCTGCTCATAGAGCCTGGCCAACATGTGGAGCGTAGAGTTCCACCGTGTGGGCACGTCGCACAGCAGTCGGAGCACTGGCAGATTAAACCGATGTTGCAGGGTCCGCAGGGTGGCAGCGTCCGTCTTGGAGTTGCGGAAATGTGCGCTGACCCGGCGCACCTTTCCGATCAGGTATGACAAGTGTGGGTAGCTTTTCAGAAAGCGCTGAACCACCAAATTAAAGACATGGGCCAGGCATGGCACGTGTGTGAGGCTGCCGAGCTGCAGAGCCGCCACCAGGTTACGGCCGTTGTCACACACGACCATGCCCGGTTGGAGGCTCAGCGGCGCAAGCCAGCGGTCGGTCTGCTCTGTCAGACCCTGCAGCAGTTCTTGGGCCGTGTGCCTCTACTCTCCTAAGCTGAGTAGTTTCAGCACGGCCTGCTGACGCTTGCCCACCGCTGTGCTGCCACGCCGCGCGACACCGACTGCTGGCGACGTGCTGCTGCTGACACATCTTGATTGCGAGACAGAGGTTGCGTAGGAGGAGGAAGGTGGTTTAGTGGAGGAAGCATACACCGCCGCAGATACCAGCACCGAGCTGGGGCCCGCAATTCTGGGGGTGGGTAGGAAGTGAGCGGTCCCAGGCTCTGACTCTGTCCCAGCCTCCACTAAATTCACCCAATGTGCCGTCAGGGAGATATAGTGGCCCTGCCCGCCTGTGCTTGTCCACGTGTCCGTTGTTAAGTGGACCTTGGCAGTAACCGCGTTGGTGAGGGTGCGTACAATGTTGCGGGAGACGTGGTCGTGCTGGGCTGGGACGGCACATCGGGAAAAGTAGTGGCAACTGGGAACCGAGTACCGCGGGGGCGCCGCCGCCATCATGCTTTTGAAAGCCTCTTTTTCCACAAGCCTATACGGCAGCATCTCCAGGCTGATCAATTTGGCTATGTGCACGTTTAACGCTTGAGCGTGCGGGTGCGTGGCGGCGTACTTGCGCTTGCGCTCAGTGGCGCTAGCGACGTCTGGACGCTGCGCTGAGAGACATTGCTGGATGGGGCCGAGGACAGCGGAGGTGATGGTGTGGGTGCAGGCCAGGAGACGGTAGTTCCTGTGTCCTCAGAGGGGGATTGGATCTCAGTGGCAGGTTAGGGCACAGGGGGAGAGGCAGTGGTGCAAACCGGAGGCGGTGAACGGCCTTCGTCCCACCTTGTGGGGTGCTTGGCCATCATATGCCTGCGCATGCTGGTGGCTCCCCAGCTGATCTTGGCGCGACAAAGGTTGCACACCACTGTTCGTTGGTCGTCAGGCGTCTCTGTGAAAAACTGCCACACCGTAGAGCACCTCGGCCTCTGCAGGATGGCATGGCGCGAGGGGGTGCTTTGGGAAACAGTTGGTGGATTATTCGGTCTGGCCCTGCCTCTACCCCTTGCCACCGCACTGGCTCGGCCTGTGCCCACACCCTGACTTGGGCCTCCGCGTCCTCGCCCGCGTCAACGTCCTATAGGCCTGCCCCTACCCCTCAGCATGGTGTATTACCAGTAGTGCAGAAACAGAACGCTGTAATTAAATGTGCCGCTTATTGGCCTGTGGTTGGAGGCTCACTTCGCTTACCGAACGCACAGCAGAGCCAGGAAATAATTTTGCGCAAGCCTGCTGTAACACTTAGCTGGCTGCGTATGAATTAGGAGGACAACTACACCCAGCACAGACCCAGTACACTGAGGACATTCACAGGCAGCCCAAATAGATTTTTTTTCCCAAATGTTTTTGGAAAGGCCCACTGCCTATATTCAATAAATATATGTCTTCTGTCCCTGCCTCACCACCACTACTGGCCCTGGAGTATGTATAATTACTGCAGGGTGCAATGCTCTGCACGGCCGATATACAAAGAAAAAAAAATGTGCAACACTGCATAAAGCAGCCTCCACACTACTGCACACAGTTAGATGTGGCCCTAAGAAGGACCGTTGGGGTTCTTGAAGCCTAAAATACTCCTAACGCTCTCCCTATAGCAGCTCCGGCACCAGCAGCACTTTCCCTGATCTCTGTCAGAATGCATCTGAAGCGAGCCGCGGGAGGGGCCGATTTTTATACTCGGGTGACACCTGATCTCGCCAGCCACTCACTGCAGGGGGGTGGTATAGGGCTTGAACGTCGCAGGGGGAAGTTGTAATGCCTTCCCTGTCTTTCTATTGGCCAGAAAAGCGCGCTAACGTCTCAGAGATGAAAGTGAAAGTAACTCGAACATCGCGTGGTACTCGTCACGAGTAACGAGCAACTGGAACGAGTATCAAGCTCGGACGAGTACGTACGCTCATCTCTAGTAAGTATGTTTCAATTTATGATTTTAACCCCTTTACCCTTATAGAAGCGGGGTTGGCCAGTACCCAGATGACTCCTATAAGATAGGATAAATGTCTCAAAATAACATCCATATGAATTTCAAGACCCAACATTTTCAAGCAGAACATTGTCTGTGTGAATTTGCTTTCTTCCCAGCGTGCATCCATGCATTATCTCTTCCAGCACCCAACTGTCCACATACCCTTTGTAGGTGCTTTCAGCTTTGGAATGGCAGGTATGGCCTATCTACAGCTACCCAGACCCGTACACATAGAGCTGCATTGTGTGTTCTGATACTTTTCTATCAAAGTCAGCATTAACTTTTTCAGAAGTTTCTACTACAGTAGCTGTTCTGTGGGATCAGATCACAGACTAGCCTTCACTCCTCACACTACATAATCTGCATTGTGAATTTAACAGTATCATCCCTTTATTAGAGTCCAATGATACCAATATATATGTTCCTGCTGTGAGCCACTTATTCCAAAACAACAAAAAAATTGACCTTACTTAGGGTGCCTGTCCACGGGCATGATTTCGGCCTAAGCTTTCCATAGCACCGCTATGGAAAGCACCGGCCCCATGGCCACGAGCAGAGAATCATTGCGATTCTCCGCTCGCGGCGGGCAATTCGCAGTGGTCAGCCTATGTATTAGAACAGAAATTTGTGCGCGGCTCCTGCTTGCGGACGGCGGCTCCAGCGGCGGCGATCTGCCGCGAGACTTTACATAGGGGGGCGGGGGGGGGGGGGGACAGGGGGCCTTTATAACTGAGACTATAATAGCATCATTTTTCCCACATTGGGTTACATTCATTCCAGGTCTCCTAAAGTATTGTCAAAGAATACAATGGGTTATGCTTTGTACAGCCAGGCAGATAGTTGGATTCCATGACTTGTACTCCAGCAATTTATCCATTCATTAAATCCTGCAGACCTGGGAATTTTCTGTAACAAATTTTAGTTGTCCATTACCATATGATAAACTGGAGAGCCATAATATGCGTCATTTACCTCCAATGGTAGATACATCATATATTGAATGATTCTGTACCATCTTAGAGAACGGTTTATGTACTTTATATGATCTTCCCAGTGTTCTTAAATTGTGGTATTTTTTGTATTTTTTGCTCATTGCACCGGTTTACACAATTTTTTCCTGTATTTAGTAAAATAGTGTTAATACTGTTGCAGAACGCTGGGACACTATTGGACGGCATTGAGTTCTTTCTTAAAGGGGTTGTCCTGTGCCGAAACGGGTTTTTTAAAAATTCAATAGGCCCCCTGTTGGGCGCGAGACAAACCCAAGGGATGGGTAAAAAAAAAAAAAAAAAAAAAAAAGGTTTAGTACTTACCCGAATCCCCGCGCTGCAGCGATTTCTTACTTACCTTACCAAGATGGCCGCCGGGATCTTCACCCACGATGCACCGCGGGTCTTCTCCCATGGTGCACCGTGGGCTCTGTGCGGTCCATTGCCGATTCCAGCCTCCTGATTGGCTGGAATCGGCACATGTGATGGGGCGGAGCTACGAGGACCAGCTCTCCGGCACGAGCGGCCCCATTCACCAGGGAGAAGACCGGACTGCGCAAGCGCGTCTAATCGGGCGATTAGACGCTGAAATTAGACGGCACCATGGAGACGAGGACGCTAGCAACGGAACAGGTAAGTGAATAACTTCTGTATGGCTCATAATTAATGCACGATGTATATTACAAAGTGCATTAATATGGCCATACAGAAGTGCATAGACCCACTTGCTTTCGCGGGACAACCCCTTTAATTCATGCCTGGAAAAGACATGTTTGAAGGATCAACAAGGACACTTGTACAATCTCAACTGACCTGCAACAAAACACCGATTGTTCTATAGAATCACTGTCATAGGCGCAGAGAAACAGAGGCGTACGTAGAAATCATAGGGCCCCATAGCAAAAGACAGAAGTCACCCCCAAAGCATCATTATCATAACTAATCAGAACAGAATGCATGAGTGCTCTTAAATTTAAAATAAGTCACAATATACCAGACCCCTCTCTTTACTTACTGCCCCTCGCTCTTGGATCCTCTTCTGCTGTGTCTAGTGGGGGCTAAATTTTCCAGTTGTTGGCCCTGTCACATCAGAACTGATAGGCATCAGAGCTGAAGAGGGCCTGAGAGTGATGGTACGGCACCTTTTGCTAATTAAATTTGATTTGCGTGCTGCAAATCAGAGACAGTAGATACCTGACAGGGTGGTCCAAAGGTATGGAGATACCTGAATGAATGGAAAACAGTGGTTGGGAACACTGTCCTGTGTGTGGCACGTTGCTAAGAAGGGGACAAATCTGTGAGGGGGCGCGTCTAACATGGCAGCCATTTTGAAAACCACCATATTGAACCCAAGTTGATATTTTCAAATGGGAGGCACAATACAAACAGGAAGCAGAAAGTTAAAGAAAGAATCAAGCCAACAGCCATGAAAAGAAGCTGTGCCAAGGGGACACAAGCTAAAATGCTTTACACCAGGGACTGTGAACCTTTAGTTATACCCCTGAACTTAGGATGGCCACAGAGCGGCACGGCACGGTACAGCTGAGATACTGCTGGGGGTGGTTTCAAATTTGTTAATTGGCTTCACAATTTTGCAGGTAAACAGTGGCTTCACCTGCACAACTGCACAGCTAGCAATCAGTTTACAAACTGTGAACATGCTGTTCTGCGCATTTTTCAGCTGCATCATGAATGCCCAGTAGCCACCCTGAGGGCCTTATCCCCCGGATGTCCAGATCCTGGCTGTATAATTAAAAAGTTATTATACATTACTTGGTCAGGAGGGAGTGCCGAAGTATCTTTGCCCTGGGTGCAGGAGAACCTAGCTATACCTCTAAGAGAGCGATACAAACATGGAGCAGGTGGCTATATCATAAAGCAAGCAGCTCTGGGGCAGATGGGTAGAGTCCATTGGGAGAAGATGAAGCAGCTGTTTGCTACACTAAAAAAAAAGTCTTACAAGTCACGATCAACACGTTAAAGAGATGCTGTTGGCTACCTTGGCTACCCCATAAACTAAGGTTGTGGCCTTATGGGCTCAAAGTAGCCAACATGCTGAGTTTGGGGTTGCAAGTTTTATACCTGCCTTCTCTGCTGTTCCCCCGTTGGCAGCATTCAAACCAGACATGAATGCATCAACAGGATTACATATATTAGGGGTGTTGAAAAAGTATCCAATCTTAATTCATAAAAAATATTTGTATTCACATACAATTTTACACTAATCTCCTTCAAACTAGTCCTGTTGGGCAGCCACACACGTCTCCCAACGCTTCTGTCAGAAGCAGTGCTGAAATGCCTCTTGAGATAACGCGTAGCTGGTCCGTCGCATTCTGCATGATGTTTTCTCTGGACTGAAATCTGGGTCCTTTCAGGGGCATTTTAATAATAATAATAATAATCTTTATTTGTATAGCGCCAACATATTCCGCAGCGCTTACATAGACAGGGGGGAATACAGAAAGACAAAATACAAACATTACAGAACCACGGTTACATATAGTAATCAGTTGATGGAAACAATAGGGGTGAGGGTCCTGCTCCAATGAGCTTACATACTACAAGTAATGGGGTGATACAGAGGGTAAAGGGGCTGGAGATGTGCACAGTATGGCGAGGTGGAGAGTGAGCGATGCTATACACATAGACAATGGTCAGACATTTAGCCGTGTGACGGCAGAGACGGTGTGACTGCAGGAGCGGTTTATGATGGCTAGCAGGGATTGCAGTCAGTAGGTCAGGGAGCATGTTATCAGGCGGAGTACCGAGAGGTTTGTTTAGGGAATGCGGTATGCCTCCCTGAAGAGGTGCGTTTTTAGAGCACCCCTGAAGTTCTGCGAGTCCTGGATTGCTCGGGTAGCCTTTGGTAGTGCATTCCAGAGGACCGGTGCTGCTCTGGAGAAGTCTTGGAGGCGGGAATGAGAAGTTCGAATGAAAGGGGCACTCAGTCTGGTTTCATTAGCAGAGCAGAGAGCCCGGGCTGGTTGATGGATTGAGATGAGGGAGGCGATATAGGGTGGCGCTGTACTGTGGAGGGCTTTGTGGATGAAGGTAGCGAGTTTGAATTGAATTCTGTATTTAACGGGCAGCCAGTGCAGTGACCGGCACAGGACAGAGGCGTCCGAGTAGCGGCTGGACAGGAAGATGAGCCTGGCTGCCACATTCAGGATGGACTGGAGAGGGTAGAGTCTGGTGCAGGGAAGTCCTATCAGCAACGAGTTGCAATAATCGAGCCGGGAGTGGATGAGGGCGACAATAAGCGTTTTTAACGTCTCCACAGTGAGAAAAGAGCGGATTCTTGCGATGTTCTTGAGGTGCAGCTGACATGTTCGGGCCAGAGATTGGATGTAGGGGGCAAAAGAGAGATCAGAGTCAAATATGACCCCAAGGCAGCGGGCGTGTTGTCTAGGAGTTATGGTGGCGCCACACACTGAGATGGAGATGTCGGGAGAAGGTCGGTTAGTGGAGGGTGGAAATACCAGTAAGTCAGTTTTAGAGAGGTTTAGTTTTAGGTTTCAGCTTGTGCGTCCATCTTTGTCCCACTCCTTTATCTGTGTGGTGCCCATTGCTTCATCCCCCAAGGCCTTTTGAATCTTGCGGATTATCTCCACTTGGGAATGGCCAAGCTTTACACAATTTAATGCGGTGGCGTTGTTCAAGTTTTTCCATCATTTTGTCAAAAAAGAAAATCAGACGGCGCTCACTTACACTTCCCCATTCATCGGCTGTCTGCCAGCGACTGGCAGCTTCTGCAGGCAGGAAAAAAAAATCCAAGCATGTGCTTTAGGGTCGCCTAAATACATGGAGCAAACCGCGCCGCCATAGTTTCATTTGTTTACGCACAAAAACTTGAAGTCAGATCCTTTTTGAACAGTTGACCACCACTCAATGCATTCAAAGGGGCATTTAAGAGCGACAATGGGAGAATGGTGTGGAAGGTAAGTATAAAACAAAAATCTGCGGATTCAGAATGGCAGCTACTTTGAGCCCATAAGCTTAGCTTATAGGGCTCAAAGTAGCTAATACATAAAAAGGAAATCTAAGTAAAAGATTCTACTACAGGCGGTAGGAGAAAGATTTTAAATTTTGGACATGGGAAACTTTTCCTTGACCACGTTGCATAATAAAGGTTAGACTTGGAACCCATTTCCTGCATTAGATCAGGAGGATACACTGGGCTTCACGTATCCTAAATGTTACCCATAGCTAGGCAATCCAAGTCTATCAGTTCACTCAACCAGTGTAGTTAAGATGTATGTGAATTGCTGACGGGTGGGTATGGTAAACAAGAAACTGTTTTGTAACATGAGGCAAAGTACATTGAGGCACAGGCATATGACATGGGCCCTGTTCATTGCCCTCCATAACAAGTAGTATTGGGACACAGATCCCTTCACTAAGCCATGCACTTTTCCCCTGCCCGTATATTAGAAGGATTTTCTGTTTTTATGCAAACCCATGTGAGTGGTATTAAAGGCCCATTTAGACAATGATTATCGCTCAAAATTTGCTCAAAAGCCATCTTTTGAGCAATAATCGTTGCGTGTAAATGTGCCCATCTTTCACTTTTCTGCTGAACGATGAATTTCAGTTCGGCATAAAATCTATCGTTTGGCAGAACAGCTGAAAAGCAGGACCGCACACTGTATTCTGCCCTGGGAGCGCTGATTCCATTGTTTCAGTTGTCAGCCCCATGGCAGAACAGGGGGAATTTATACAGAGAGCAGCGGGTGGTCTGTTCTCTGAATACAGCTCCCGGCAGCTCACACGCTACTAATTGGTACTAATATGCATCAGTACCAAGTAGTAGTTTATGCAAAATGATGGCTCAAAAGCCAGCTTTTGAGCGATCATCTTTGCTTTAGCTACCTGAGGGTGCATTCACACGAGCGTAGGCGTATTTACGTTCGCACGTGCGCAGCGTATAATCGCCGGAAAGAACGTTTTTCGGCGATCATGACCAGAGCTAGAAAGCGTATTATCGTTTGTTCCTACTTTGCAAACTATCTTTTCGGCCATCGAATATGCGTTGGCGCGTATTTCGGTCACGTATGTTCCGGGTTTTTTTCGGGTTGCCGTTTTTACGCGCCGTAAAATCGCCCGTGCGAACGAATACATTCGAAACCAACGCCTCAGATGGTCACATATATACGATTGGGCGCAAAAACGCGCCGTTTATGCGCTCGTGTGAACGCACCCTAAGGCTGTATTCCCACGAACGTATATCGGCTCTGTTTTCACGCCGAGCCGATATATGTCGTCCTCATCTGCAGGGGGGGGGGGGGAGGATGGAAGAGCCAGGAGCAGGAACTGAGCTCCCACCCCCTCTCTGCCTCCTCTCCGCCCCTCTGCACTATTTGCAATGAAAGGAGGTGGGACAGGGGCGGGGCTAAGTTCTGAGAATTAGCCCCGCCCCATCCGCCTCTCCCCATTGCAAATAGTGCAGAGGCGGAGAGGAGGCAGAGAGGGGGCAGGAGCTCAGTTTCTGCTCCTGGCTCTTCCATCCATCCCCCCTGCAGATGAGGACGACGTATATCGGCTCGGCGTGAAAACAGAGCCGATATACGTTCGTGGGAATGCAGCCTAAAGGTTTATTTACACACAATCACACATTAATTTAATAAAGGAAGCTAATTTGTTACACAAAATATGTACATAACTGTAGTAACATAATACACATACTTCAACCTCTTATAGTGTTGATCCAGAGGGCCACAAACAATCCCCGTGAAGCAGAAGCCAATTAACTTCAGATCAAGTTCTTGGAACAAAGACAGTTTTGCAGCAGTATATATGGAGCTTGTAGTATTATTTCTTTAATGAATTCCATGTTCTTTCCCCCAATCAACCCTCATTACACTGTATGGCAGATTCCTGCTTTGATACGTTTCTTGACTTCTCTTTAGTCATATGTTGCTTATATCTTTGATTTTTTTGTGAACTGACACCATTTTTTTTTGGATCTCTTGCAGCAGAATAATATCGCTTTGCCAGATACATATAATAGCTACATACGCCGACGCAAACATTAACAGAAACCATTATCGCATGAAAACTGAGGCTGATACAGAAATTGTGAAATGAGATCTGGATTCAGGGAAGAATTATCTTCTAGAAACAGTGTGTTTTGCTCTTGTAACCGAAAAAGTTTTATTTTTGTAGACCAGGGTCTACTGACGTACACAGAGGAACAAGCACTGACCAACACGTTCATTCTAGGTCGGTGGTCGTTAGCATGGACAGGTTATTTGGCCATATAAAAAAAAGGCCTTCAAAAAGTAAATCCTGTCCATCTAGAACAATTCAAATCACTACAACATACAATACAATGTATTCTAGTGAAAAGCTACAAAATATCCTTGTTTGACACCATAGTATAAAGTCAGGTCTAGGTTTTAATACATTCAGATGAGAACCTATATTTCCAGCATGCAGCAAGAATAAAATATAAAGAAACTGTTAAAACACAGAATCAAATCAGTCTGGAAGAATTGCTCCCATTTATTCTACTTGACTAGCAATCTACTTATCAAACGCAAAGGACTTCAGATTTATTACTTTTGTAGGATCAGTAAATGATATCATAAAGGGTGATTTATCTTGGTAGTTTTATCAAAGCACTAGAAGGGATAGCTACAGTAACTTATTGTTGCAGATAAAGCCCTCAGAACAACACTAGAGAGACCTGCAGATTCCAGACATTGATTTTCTCTTAATCCATTTAGTAGATGAAAGCATATAAAGAATGTTTTAATTAATTGTAAGGACAAATGGGCATTGGGTGAGGGGCAGCGATGACTAGCAACCAATGTGTAAATTATATATTATATGGAGTGTACACACATGTGAGTCTTGGGGATTAATTAAAAAAAAAACAAAAAAAAAAACACTTTCATTGTATTACAACGGAAAGGGAAGATTGTGTGCAATTCAAATGCCACTGACGCCAACCAAGCCGTCTTTTGCTGTAATGATCACAGTATGGACATGTAGTCAACACCAAATGGTCCTACCTCAGTTTGCAGTGGTGTCGTGAACAAAACTAGACTGGAGTTGAACCACATTTTCTTCAGATTTAAGGTGCATTTACACCACAAAGATGATTACTCAAAAGATGGGTTTCAAGCGATTTTACAAAATCTACTACTTGGTACTAATACCTATTAGTACCAATTAGTGGAGCATGAGCCGCTGGAAGCTGTATTCAGGAAGAGACCACTTTTTTTTTGCCATGGGGCTGACAGCTGAGACATTGTAATCAGCTCTTCCCAGGCAGAGCACAGCGTGCGGTCCTGCTCATCAGCTGTTCTGCTGAACGATGGATTTCATGCCAAGCTGAAATCCATCATTCAGCAGAAGAGTGAAAGATGGCACATTTACACGCAATGATTATCGCTCAAAAGATGGCTATCGAGCAAATTTTGAGCGATAATTGTTGTGTCTAAATCCACCTTTAGTTTGAGCACCAACAAAGTCCCTGTTTGTGTATGGAGACCTAGGGGTGAGCGCCTCAATCCTGCCTTTGCTGTGGAGTGCTACACTGCCCCCACTGCTGGTGTGATGGTCTCATGGGCCATTGCATATGACAATCGGTCACCCCTAGTAGTGGTACGAGGGACAATGACATCTCAGTGATATGTTCAGGACATCCTGCAGCCACGTGTTCCTCATGTTGGGTCCCAAGAAGCATTTTCCAGCAGGATAATGCTCAGCCGCACACACAAGGAAGGGGGGGGGGGGCACAGGAATGTCTCCACAACATTGCTACACATTGCCTGCACGGTCACCAGATATATTGCCAATAGAACATCTAAGGGGATGCCAACTTCGACCACCTATGAGTTTTCATCATCTAGAGACTCCGTTACAGCAAATGTGGAGTAACATGCTGCAGGATACAATACAGAACCTGTATGCCTCCATGCCCGCCTGTATCTTGTATCCAAGTTGGGGACGGCCCAACAGGATACTAGAGCTTCCATGCTCGCCCGTGTCACATCTTGTATCCAAGCTAGAGATAGCCTAACAGGGTACTAGAGCTTCCACGCTCGCCCGTATCACATGTTGTATCCAGGCTAGAGGCCGTACAACAGGGTACTAGAGCCTCCCTTCATGTGTTCAGTTTTCACCTGTAAATTCTCCTTTTGCTGAAATTATCATCACTTATCACATTACTATCACACATAGAAAGTTTCATTCCATTCAGACAACTCCTCTATGGTTCTTTGCCCCTGGTGATGGCATAACTCTGCCCCTGGCAACGTCGTAGCAGTTCCTACCACACTGAGAATACAACTAAGCCGTTATTATGTCAGACACAACTCAGCGGGTCCCGACAGGAGACACCGACCTACCACCAGAGAGATCTGGCGGGCTGAAGGACCTGTGGTGACGTTACTGTTGTGGGAGTAGCTATTCTGGAGTTTGCTTATCCAGTATATACAGTACTACCAAACAGAAACTGCCAGGACCTGTAATGACGTCACCATCATGTGATCACCTGTGTGGGTGGAGTAGCAGTGTAGCAGAGCTGAATTTGCAACATGTGCATATACTGTGGCACAGCTGTCAGTCACACGCATATAATGTAGCAGAGCTGTGTTTGTACCACGCACATCATGTAGTAGAGCTGTTTCTGTGCCGCGCATTGCATGTAGCAAAGCTGTCTGTGATGGGCATGTCATGTAGCAGAGCTGTCTGTCAGACGCCCATGTACCACAGCTGTGTGTCTGACGTGCATGTAGCAAAGCTGTGTGGCACATTGCGCCACCAGAAACACTGGTACTATAATTTCCTAATAATTACTAGTATCTTTTTAAGGATGAGTCTTCGGATCAGTTCTTACCAGAAGCTGTGTATACACCTCGAGCTTTCAGTTAAGTACAAACACCTAAGTTTCCATAAAGCAGCACGTTAAGAGTTGTCTAGCACACAATAGATGCATCACCTATAGTAGTGACCAGTACTAAATATGTTTTTGGTGCACTTTAGCTACACCGTAATGTCATGATCCGAGACACTAATGAAATCATGAAAATGAGCATTACTCTGCTATAATTCAAGCATCTGATGGTTTGCACAATGTAAAATGGGTTACCCAAGTAACCGATCGAGAGGAGCTTATATGGGCACAATTCCATGAGACATCGGAGTGATAGTTTGTGCTAATCTTAACCTGATTTATAGGGACCGTCTGTGATGCCAGCATACGTTAGTGACAGGTATGCAGATTACATCTATATGTGTTAGAAGTATCTGAAAGCTGTTACTTAGAAACGCACATCGCGCTGCGAGGAAGATGTTCTCGACATTCATGATTGACGGCAGTTTTCCTATGCACCGCAATAGGTGGTGACAGAATCTCTATAAAGGTGTTTTGCAATTTAAAGCTACACATTTGCCACCATACTGCCCTGCTCAGCATAAGCTGCGACAGACTATATACATCACACGGTTTTCTTCTATGCAAAACTTACCTCGTCTCCATTTCTCCTCGTCATAGTCTTGTTTACATCTGCAGCTCTTCCTCCGTTTCGCCAGCGCAGTCAATTCCCAGTAGTACTGGTGCTGGAGTGCTACTTCCACCCCGTCTCTATTCTGCACAGGGCAGACTGATAGTGCTTGCGCACTTGCGGCACAACTCGGTGCAGGCCCAGTGTTTGACAGACTGCCAAGTCGTCATTTTTGGCCTGGGAATGAATGCGACATCACGAATGACGTAACATACATTGACCTGGATGGAAGTACAAGGCTGTGAAAGTATCTTTAGTTAGACCACCACTGTTGTATTCGGCTCCAGTTTGCTTGACTGTGCACTACCTGTTCATCACAATGATTCTTGACATCTTCCTCTGACCCCTTTCATTGCCGCGAGGTTTATGTCCACAAGATTCCCTTGCTCTGGTGGTTTTTCCTCAATCACAACCAACATTCAGTTTTTGAAATACTGGCCCTAGCTAGTTTACCACTGATGACCAGGAGTTCGTGAAAGTCGCTCAATTTTCCCCTTGCACTCTGGATTCCCACAGCATACTTACTTGATTTCTTCTGCTGCTGGGACTGAGTGTCCAATTTTGAATCAGGGAAGCTCCAATCATGAAAGACCAGGTGTTATAAAGTGGCCAGTGTATATACTGATCTTTGTTACTACTACAACATGCTATAACATAGTTGTATGCAGTTATTCCGCCACGTTCTGCTGCTCTCCTGCCCCTTTTCCTACACATTGGAATACATTTAGGAAAACTGAGTGTACATTCACACAGGGGATTCTGCCGTGGAACCCACATGTAAAACCGTGCTATTCTAAAGCAGTTTCTGCCACAGATCCACATACAGGTTTAGTCCCGTCAATGTGCAAAATCCACAGCAAGGTTTCTGATGCACAGTCGTGGAAAGTAGGGACATGTCACTTCTTAATGTGAAAGCTGGAAATTCTGCGCACGGGTTTTGACCATTGACAGGTCGACCGCTGCATGCAGAGCCATGGTAGAATAGTTGGGCATTGTACCCATTAAATAAAGGTACACAAAGCCTGGCTACTGACAAATCTGTTCTTCTCATGAAAGATTGGTTTGTATGAGCCATTCCGTGATAAGCAGCTTCCAAAGGTCCTCATACAAGGACAACCGTGCAGTAGAACCACCTTGAGTCCCCTGACGCAAACTAAACAGATGAAAAATGGACAACGGGAGATAAGACATTTTATTATTGTAATCAAAGATGCTTCAGAGAACTCGAAATAAACAAACACTGGTCCCAGAACAAAGTCATATTAGTCGTATGCAGGAGGCCTGCAGTGGATTCAGTCTATGAGCCCAGCCGGCGACCCTGCAGACCTGAATGCGTATGACTGCGCACGAATCTTCCACACAGTGGGCGGCAGGACGTCCAATACTCTGCTCACTCGGACAGTGGATATCTGAGGACTTCATGTGGAACTCACGGACGCGCTCCACTGTTGCCATGCTTCCTGCTGGACGGCCGGATGATTGTCACTTACTTGTGCGCCCGCTGGGTGGAGCCTCATATTACCCTAGCAACGACTACAGCAGAAAAAAAAAAAAAAAAAAAAAACACTTTGGGCCTCATTTACCATCTACCAGTAAGACTGTTCTTGTTGCCCATAGCAACCAATCACTGCACAGCTTTCATTTTACCTCAGCAGCTTAAGAAATGAAAGCTGCGCTGTGATTGGTTGCTATGGGCAACAAGGATGTCTTACTGGTAGACAGTTTTGCAAAATGAAGTTTTTCTACTTTGTTTCCATTGATATCAAATTTATGCATTTGAGCGTCATTAAATGTAAGTTACGATGGTTTCAAACCAGGAAGATCATTTGTAACAACCTGTTATGTCTTCTCGTTATTACAGTTTGCATTAAAGGGGTTGTCCCGCGGCAGCAAGTGGGTCTATACACTTCTGTATGGCCATATTAATGCACTTTGTAATGTACATTGTGCATTAATTATGAGCCATACAGAAGTTATCAAAAGTTATTCACTTACCTGCTCCGTTGCTGGCGTCCTCGTCTCCATGGTTGCCGTCTAATTTTCGCCGTCTAATGGCCAAATTAGACGCGCTTGCGCAGTTCGGGTCTTCTGCTTTTCTCAATGGGGCTCCGTGTAGCTCCGCCCCGTCACGTGCCGATTCCAGCAAATCAGGAGGCTGGAATCGGCAATGGACCGCACAGAAGCTCTGCGGTCCACCGAGGGAGAGGATCCCGGCGGCCATCTTCACCGGGTAAGTAAGAAGTCACCGGAGCGCGGGGATTCAGGTAAGCGCTGTCCGGTGTTCTTTTTTTAACCCCTGCATCGGGGTTGTCTCGCGACGAACGGGGGGGGGGGGGGGGGGGGGGTTGAAAAAAAAACCCGTTTCGGCGCGGGACAACCCCTTTAAGGCATGCAAGTTCCTTCTAGGAGGCAGGGTGACGGCCCACATCAGGACAAATACCCTATTTTTGAGAACAGTTTAAGGCTTTACTAGGGTCAATAATACAGTTTCCCCAAAAAGACCCTGTCTTGTATTAATTTTTGTCCCAAAAGAGGCACTAGGTCTTATTTTCAGGAAAGTCTTATACTTACCTAGCAGGCTCTGTTTGGGTGCTCCTGCTGCTCTCCACAGCTCCAACGCGCTTCCCGCAGTCCTCAGCCACTCATACAACATCAGTTGCTGGTTATGGGATTCATAAATCCTGCCTTCATGAAGTGACGGCAGTGATTGGTTCTTCGACTGCTGCTCAGCCAGTTAATGCAGCGCTAGATGAACCAATGTGATCGCTGTTATTGGTTCATCCAGCGCTGCATTGACTGGGTCTTCAACCGCTGCTCAGCCAATCACAGCCATCACTTCCCAGAGATGGGATTTATGAATCCCATAACCAGGAAGTGATGCTGTACGAGTGGCTGAGGACTGCGGGAAGCAGTGGGAGGCACCAGAACCGAGGCTGCTAGTTAATGTATTCATTTTTGTATGTAGTATAACTAGGGCTTATTTTCAGGGTAGGGCTTGTTTGAGGAAACAGGGTAGTGATTTGTCCTACCGTGCCTCTCTTCTATGGGTCTAATACTAAGCCATTGTTGTTGCTGGCAGCATAGGTCATTACCACTAACTTTCACAGAATGTGCTGTTGAGGTACCTTTGGTTGTAAAGCCCCCTACTGAATAATAGTGACAATACAAGTATTTTATGGATAACCTTTAATAAGTCATATTTTATCCTAAATATTTCACTTTTCATTACTGTTATTTGATGTAATTTAATAAGTTTAGCTTCTACTTACTGATACTCAACTGCACCTCCATACAAACTCCCTCATACTAAAGTCTTGTGGTCAGAAGAAAAAGGGGGGCTCTGGACCTGCACTCTAGCAAACAACGGAGTCCCAAAAATAAGACATTTATCACCAATCTTGTAAGTAGGTGATAACATCTCCACTGAGAAAAGCCCTTTAACTCCTAATGGCCTCTTATACACGGGCCGAGAAGGTCACAATTTGTTTGCCCGAGCTGCTAACTTCACTAACACCCCAAGACAGCCATCTGCGTATGGATTCTGGCTGGGCTTTCAATTCCCAGTCATTGCTAAAAGGCTTGTATAAAGAGTCTAACATTGACTTGCAGGAATGCTGGCTTCTAATAGGTGGCGCTGCAGAGGTATTGTTCCATCTCCCTTATTTGCATATACCCATTTGAAACACTGAACTATCAGCGTTTAAACCGCATGAAAAAGAGCACGATCTGGTGTTTATGCCACATGAAACTGAAATAAGACCCTCCCGATTCTCGTTCACCCACATGTACGCCGGACGATCATCTTCCAGTTTTGCTCATTTGAACGATAATTGCTTCGTGTAGCCAGGGCACTAGTGAGAAGCCGATGTTATACCTTAATGACCAGGCAATTGTGTTCCGTCTGTCATTCAAAAACCATAACATTTTTGTTTTTCCACCAACAGAGCTGTGTGAAGTCTTGTTTTTTTTAGAGCCGGAGTTCTTTCCGTTGTTACCATTTTGGGGGACATGTAACTTTTTGAACAATGCATTGCTTTTTTGAAAGACAGATGAATGAAAACAGCAATACTAGCTTTTTATTTTTCTTCTTCTTGGGGAGGGGGGGGGGGTGGTGTCATTTTTTGGGGGTCAATAGGATTACAGCCACACCAAGTTTACATTGACTGGAGGAGCCAGGAGAAGATTGGGGAGGAGAATATGCAGCCAGTGGGACTATTAACAGCAGCATGTAAGGGGGTAAATGGGCAGGATCAGAAGTTTCTCCGCGCCTAGCCGTTAGAGCAGGAGCCCAGCTGTCAGGCAGCCCCAGCTCTCCTGCTGGCCTTACACGAGCCTGCCTTGTTTTAATAGTGAAAGAGAAGGTGGTAAAATACTGGTGGTGAAGGCGCAACACTGTAAGCTAAAGGTCCAAGATGCAATAGCGGGAAAGCACTTTGTTTAATTTAACAATATAGAGAAGCAGTAAGTGGAGATGCATTTTGGGGGAGGGGGGGGGGGGGGACGGGACTAGCCTCTTCCTTAGTTTGGCTGGATTAAAGTGGGTCTTCAGCGCCTGGACCTGCAAGGCCACTACTAATTCAAACACAAGGCATGGAGCTTGTGCTGCTTCATGAGGACCAAGTGCCTTCACCGACAGCATGCGGCCAGAAGCTCGCAGTGTCCCGCTGCAGGCGGTGGCCGGGACTGAGACCGAAGCGTAATGCGACACCCGGCACAGAGAGGTGAGCGTCAGGCCGCCACGACTTAGCTGTCAGCCGGGACTGAGCTCCAAGGCGCCGCCGGAGACGGAAGCATAACGCGACACCAGGCACGGAGAGGTGAGCGGCCGCCCAAGGAAGAAGCTTGGCTGACAGGGCGGGACAGAGCAGACACGCTGCAGCGTGTCCATACTTTTGTACTAGTGCTGCAGCCTTAGCCAGAGGATTAGTATCATTTTTAGCCCTACATTATGACATGTGAATGCTGCCATGTTCCAGCAGTAAGATGCCAGCATTTCCAGGTAATAATGTAAGCCCAAGAAGTATAGTAAGCCTCAGCCTAAGGCTGCAGCACTAGTACAAAGCTACGCACACTGTGCTGCTAGGATCTTCGTGCCTTGACCCTATCGGGAGCTGGGGGTGTGAGGGGGGCGTTCCTCCGGTCAAACCCCTAGCTTCCGGTGGCATCAAGATACACTAATACCATAAGAATGTATCAATGTATAAAATTAAAATATATTGATGACAAAAAATGTAAATTTAGTATGAATTTTTATTTCCCCCCCCCCCCCTCCTCCTCCTCTTTCTTAGGCTCGTACCCCGAAATGCTGGTTCTCTATGCTGGGTTCACACAGGACGAATGTCCAGTGGAATTCTCGAGGATCGGCCGCACTGAAAATCCACAGCTGCAGTTTTTGGAACAGCTTCACCGCCTGCATTTCCGCTGCGGCCATCTCTCCCCATAGAGGTGAGAGAGGCCACTGCAGGAAAAATAAAAAAATTGACATGCTGTGTCTTTAATTTCCGTGCCGTATGGCTGTTTCCGCACGGTTGGTCCGTAGCGCGTGGATGAGATTTTTGCAAAATCTTGTCCACTTTGCTGGCTAATCCCGGGATTAGGAGCCGCGGACAGAGTTTCCATGCAGACAATCCATACAGAAATTCTGCAGCAAATCCGTCCTGTGTGAACCCAGCCTTAGCTTTCAACTAGCTTAGAGTGTTGCGCCTTCACATTCTCTTTCGCTACACTCACACCCACCTTGGTGGAGCGTCATCTGGTTGGCAGCACCTCCATCATTTGAAACACTTCTTACTCCACAACTATTTCCCCACTCTCATTGGGTCTTGCTCCACCCTACTTTATCTTTGTTTTAAATTGTGACCCCCGTAAAAATATATATATGGCTGATCATTCAGAAGTTCACAAACGTTTGGGGTCATCAAGACAAAATTCACACACAGCGTCGCATCATTTATCACTACTGTCATATGTAAGTAGTTTTACTACTGATGCTACAAAAACCCACCACATATTTCAGTATGGGGGTCTTCCACATCTCATTGTGTTATATGTCCAAATTCCCAAAAAGTGGGATTCAGATTGGAATACTGACTTCAATATTGGGTCAAAGATGAATAAGGTCTGTGCAAAAAGCTTCATTACCTTCTTATATCTGCACCAAAGAGAACATGGCCGACCACGTTATTTGGAGATCCAGAAACCTATAAACTAGATGTGACCGACCCCTAATAAGTACATTCATACACGTGCTGCAAACACAGACCGGAGGAGAAGCTGCAGGATGCTCCAGCTTATCATACATGTTTACTGTTACATGCCATCATACAGTGATTGCTTGGCGCCACGTACAGGACCAACCAAATTTTCTCACTCATTTATGACCCATCACTTCACCGTGTGCGGTACAGTGAAGCATACTTCTTGTCGTCATCGTTTTTCAAGCCTCTCTGAGAGCACCATGAGATAGAAAACCCATCACTGTGACGGGGACTGTCTGGATCTGTGCAGTAGTTTTGGAGAAACTTACATTTTAACAGCACATGCACAGAGAACTACTTGTAGTAGTCCAGGATATTCATTAGCTGCAGGCCAGCTCCACCCACTGATTGACAGCTGAGCTATCATTGGCTGGAGGGCGGGGTGGGTGTGGCTAGCTGCAGCTCATGAATATGCATGAATAGTTCTATATCTGGCTACTACTAAAGAAATGTAAGTGTCTCCAAAACTACTGCACAGACAGATCACCCATCAGTGTGACAGGCACTACGTTGTGCTGCCAGCAGAGAGGGGTGCAAAAAGATGGGGACAGTCTCCTTAAAGCAGCAATAAGGAAAAATAGGAGTGATTAGTGAAGAAACAAGTTGTTTATTGGTAATGAGTGCTGTTACATGAGAGGGCATTCATGCTGAGTGATGGATGCCAGTACATAGTAAATCTGTAATGCTGTCCTGTGTGGACGCACAACACATTAACCAGCTGTTCTACAAGATGACAAGCAGCAGCAGTTACAACCGACACATGAAGAGAATCCAAGACGGTCCCTGCCGATGAAAGCCGACGCTCCCTCCGCAGCTCACCCCCAGCACTAGCAAGGCAGTAGCTTGCGCAGTTATCTCCAGAGCGGGCAGTGTCACAACCCGACCAACAGCACAAACTACTACCTCAGCCAGGACCGGAGCACATGGCACCGCAGATACCCGTAGGACAGTCCTCAGGGCGCTGGCCCTTTATCCCGCAGGCCGGCCCTCCCTGCACACATTGCTACAGTACTGCCCACATGCAGAAGACATCATCCAGCTCATCACTATGGAGCACGCAGCCCCCTAGTAGACCCATTATGTGCCCGGGGGCTCACACTGAATACCCCCACCTTACACCCGCTGGCAGCATTATGTCTGTTCTTATGGAAGGAAGAATCCATAACTAAACAGAATTAGAATGTGTGATGCAACAAACGAGGCACAACGGAAAGAGGTCCATCATACATCAATGCCAGGGGGTACAACCTAAAGTGAACATGCCAGGGCACGATCAGCACATCCTCAGGCATTGTGCATTAGTAAGAGTTGTATTTTATTGTATATATTTGAGGATTTTCTCTCTTCCGTGTACATTATTTATTGTTCTGCCCCTCCCCCCTCAGCTGCCCACATTGTCTATGCCAACTCATCACCCTCCATCTAACCCGATATCCTGATTCTGTAAGCACCCTCCTGGATCTACTGACCCCCCTTGGCGTGCGTTCACGAGGACAGGGGTAGTATCCCACCTGGAAACCTGCCATGGGCTTTGTGAGAAAAAAAACACATTGCTGAATGTGAGGTTCTCACGTTTAAAGTTTAGGTTTTTTTATTTGCCCGTTATCCCAATAAATAAATAAATCTCCCACCACGTGAGTGCGATGTTTTATGTGCCCATTGTGAACGGGCGATTCTTTAACAAAATGACCCAAAAATAGGACTTAGAGCATGATGGGGGAAAAAAAAAATTTGCTGTTATCAGTGCAAGTGGGGGGAAAAAAAAAGAAAAAAATATCGGTCATTTTCCCCCTATGAGCTCCATCCAAATCACAATCAGAGGGAACCGCAACCCCCACTGGAGGTGCAGCTACTATGTTACCCCACCAGCACGACCCCCACAGCCTGCTGTAAGCTACAGCACCCCCCATATCTGTATGATGCCCCCCGAGAAGCAGGACGAGACCCTCCGCTGCCCTCCGGCTGACCCCGCTCTCCCCAGGAGGGCCACGTGCAGGAGCGCTGACCCCACCCCCACACGTGTGTGCAGTGCCGCTGGCGCCCTCTCCCGGAGGAAGCAGGTAGAGCCCCGCGCACCGTCCTCCCTCCCGCAGCCTCCGACAGCGTACAAATGTAACTTACACTGAGCTCGCTGCCGGCAGCACACAGCGCCCCGCTGCCGAGGAAGCGCCGGGGAAACCTCTCAGTCCACCCGGCGGGGCGAGCAGTCAGCGGCGGCCGTCGTGTGTCTACAGACATGGCGCATCCTCTCCCCGGTGGCAGCAGCGCGGCCGTGTGTGCGCCGTCCTCCTCCCGGACCGCCGAGCCCTCCGCCATCCCCCTCCGTCTGCCGCTCACGGCTCTGGCACTTCGCATGAAATTCGCGGGAAGCGTCAGTGTGGGCGGAGCCTGCGGGGGCTGCCGGGAAATGTAGTCCGCCGTGTGGCGGCCGGTCTGTCCCTCCTCCGGGGCTCAGTGTCAGTTCGCCGGCAGGCCGAGTGCTGCGAGCGGCTATACCATCCCGCCAGATGGGGTCAGCAGCGGAGCCCCGGGCACTTACAGCCCCCGTGTGGTGTCAGCCAGGAGCCGCAGGGGGCGCAGACAATACACACTAATAAAGCCCATTGTCCTCAGTGGTTCCTTTACAAGCGCGGATCTTGGGGTCACAATTGCGGGGCACGATACTGTTGGCGTGCTCCATGTTTTTGTTAATTTGCGCAGGATAAGAAACCAAGCCTGGCACTGGTTAAGGCCGACGCACACGGGCGGACTCCGCAGCAATGTCCGTCCATAGCACGCAATGTGAAAGGATTCTTCTACGCACACGAGCGGAAATCGCTCATGGAGGAAGAATCGCAGCATGCTCTATGTTTGTGCGGCACTCACACGGACAGCTAACATAGCAGTCAATGGAAGCCGTCCGACCCGCGGCGATTTCAAAGTGTCAGTTTTGATATCAACGCGCATCAGCAACGAAACAGCATTCTCTGTACCAAGCATGTGCGCCGGCTGGCACATCCGCAAAACACTGACCAATACAGACAGGTACGCGCAGGCACCGGCCGGCATATCTGCAGCCCACAGACCAATCCGGACAGGTACGCAGGGGCACCAACCGACACATCCCCAAAATACAGACCAATCAGGACAGGTACACGGGGCACCAACCGGCACATTCACAGGCCACAGACCAATCCGCACAGGTACACGGGGCACCAACCGGCACATTCACAGGCCACAGACCAATCCGCACAGGTACACGGGGCACCAACCGGCACATTCACAGGCCACAGACCAATCTGGATAGGTACCCAGGGGCACCAGCCGACATATCCGCAAAACACAGACCAATCCGGACAGGTACACAGGGGCACCAACTGGCACATCCACAAAACACAGACCAATTCGGACAGGTACGCGGGGGCACCGGCTGGCAGATCCACAAAACACAGACCAATCCGGACAGGTACACGGGGGCACCGGCCGGCAGATCCACAAAACACAGACCAATCCGGACAGGTACACGGGGGCACCAACCGGCACATTCACAGGCCACAGACCAATCCGGACAGGTACACAGGGGCACCAACCGGCACATCCGCAAAACACAGACCAATCCGGACAGGTACGCGGGGGCACCGGCCGGCAGATCCACAAAACACAGACCAATCCGGACAGGTACACGGGGGCACCAACCGGCACATTCACAGGCCACAGACCAATCCGGACAGGTACACAGGGGCACCAACCGGCACATCCGCAAAACACAGACCAATCCGGACAGGTACGCGGGGGCACCGGCCGGCAGATCCACAAAACACAGACCAAGCCGGACAGGTACACGGGGCACCAACTGGCACATCCACAGGCCACAGACCAATCCGGATAGGTACGCAGGGGCACCAACCGGCACATCTTCAATACACAGACCAATGCGGACAGGTACACAGGTGCACCAACCGGCACATCCGCAGGATACAGACCAATCTGGATAGGTACCCAGGGGCACCAGCCGGCACATCTGCAAAACAGACCAATCTGGACAGGTACCGGGGTCATTGGCCGGCACAGGGTCTGATTCCGCTGCGGGATCCGACCCAGCCGTGTGCATTCGGCCTTATGTACAATAACATAATGGCAGCAATGGGGCAGGAGCTTGGCAACTAGCTTCTGCCGTGTCCCCTGTCATTGCAAACAGTCGGCAAGGGGCAGAGAGGAGGAGAGAAGGGGGTGGGAGTTTAGCAGACACGCCGCTAAACTACTGCCCTTCGCCAGCAGCTGTCATAGGCTCCCATAAGAGTCTATGGGACCGGCCATAGTTCGGCCGGAAAAGATATGTCCAGAACTATTTTTGCTGGCCGGCATTAAAGTGGTCGACTAAAATGTGCGCTGTATGCGCTATCTTGGCCGGCTGGGCGCTTTTACATGGCTGAAAAACGCCCATCTGAACTGAGGCATTAGAAACCAATGCCCCAGATGGGTGGCGTATATCGGCCAGCTGTGAAAACGGGGCCGATATACATCCGTGTGAAAGAGCCTTCAAAACAACACAACAGCAACATGGACATTTATGATTGGGGGATTGAAAAGTCTTTCCCAGTGTTTTCAATGGGAAAAATGTCACATCGCAGTGGAGTGCACATCTCACGGCATGTGATGTCTGACTGTCTCATTGTAAACAATGGGCAGTGCGTTCCGAGGGATGCGAAAAGATAGGACATGCAGTGATTGTTTACCTCGCAGCATCGCTATGAGGGGAAATAGTCGCTCCGAAGAATGGAGTTGATATTCGCAGGAGTTTTGTATGTCTCGCTGCGCACATAACTCGCTCGTGTAAATGTAGCCTAAGGCCGGCTTCACGTGGGCGGAAGTGTATTGACACACGAATTTGCGCTGCATATTTGTGCAATGTGTGTTGTGTATTTTACTGTATTTTTTGCACCCGCATTGATTTCAATGGGCAATTAAGTTTAATTACTTTAATATGTGTCATTTTTATGCGCAATAGGTATGACAATAGAACACGCTGCATATATTATGGGTGAACAAAATACATTGATGTGAATGAAGCCCTTGAAATCAATGGGTTCATTCATTGTGTACTGCACACACAATACACAGCGCAAATTCATTTGTGTGAATAAGCCCTAAAGATAGACCATTAATAGTTTACAGCTGAACAGCCCCTTTAAGTGTACGGACTGTACAACCAAATGTTTTAGGTATGCATTTCCATACTTTTTGTGGGACAGAAACGCGTAGTAGGCTATGCTTTATAATGCCACCTATATAAAATGCACAGAACCGTATGCATTGTATGACTATGTTTAACTCACTATAGTCTATGGGGAGGTTTCCACTAAGCTGTGGGATTTCCACTGGGGGTTATGTCAGAGGTGCCAAAAACCATCGAATGGGACGGTGATGGAACCGCCGAATGGGACGGAGTCAAACCATTTACTGTCATTAGTGAAATGCTAACCGTGAAAGGAAAAAATAATGGACTGCAGGCACAACCCTTAGGCTGGGTTACCACAGGGCGGAATCCGTAGTGAAAAACCGCAAGATTTCGGCCGCGAAAGCGCTGCTTCAAAACCCACGGCATTTTGGTGCAGGTTTTGGAGCGGCTTGGCCGCATGCTTTTCCGTTGCAGTCAGCACTCTCATAGAGAAAAGCGTGGCCGCAACAGGGGGAAAAAAATGACATGCTGCAGCAGAGTAATCCACGCCGGCTTTGCCGTCCCGTGTGGACGAGATTTTTGACAAATATTGTCCACATGGCTGGCTAATTCCGGGTTTGGTGTCTGCAAGCGGATTTGCCGTAGTGAAATTCCAGACGGAATTTCCACAGCAAATCCGGCCTGTATGAACCCAGCCTTACAGTGCCAAGTACATTCAGATGAGGGCATTGACCCGATACGTCTATTGATTAAATGAATTAACAGCCAGCACATAAAACGCCTTTCGGGGGACGCAGCCCCGTCTTTAGAAATGGCTGGATAGAGTACTACTAATACAGTGTATAAAGAAAGAGAAGAAAAAGAGTAAAATAAAAAAGTAGGGAGAAGTAAAATGATGCCCAGTAATAAAGTACATTGTACCTCTTAACGAGGCATATGAGCAATAAATACAATAACAATGCATAACAATGCAGACGATTAGTAATTGTGTAAAACATAACAAATGTATAGAGTAGTTACATAAAAAATAATATAATGCCAGCAATTACATAATAACGAAAACAGGTTTATTATTGGAAAATGTGTCCAATTCATTTACCGATTAAAACGAAATTAGTGCATTTCTGAAATGAAGTATAAAGCAATGAGAAATCCATGATGGTGAAAACCGTAATGTCCGATGCATCATTTATAATGCATACACTTCTTTTTTGGTTTAAACATTAATACGAGGCGATGATGATGGATGTAGTCGAGGACATAATAAGATCAGGGAGCGTCAATAAAATAATGCTGGTCCATATGAGATTAAAACTACATAAAAGGTAAAATAACTCTTACATAGATATTGAAGATAAGAATAGCGCAAACTGCAGTAGTAAAGCAGACAGCGATGAGCAGAGAATCCGTCAGCTAACCACAAGTTTTTAAGTATAAATTACATTTTTTTAAATTTGTTCTAATTGGGGAAAAAAACAACAATATTGCCTCAAACTGGTATTATTAGCATTAGGTTGAACATTAGTGTGACTAAGGCCTTAGTCAGACGGGCGTTTTTTGCCGCGATTTGCGCATGCGTCCAGCGATTTTATAAAACCATTGCTTTGCAATGGTATCGGACACATGAGCGCTTTTTATGTGCTCGTCCGATAAATTATAGAACAGAAATCGCAGATCGCACCTATCTGCGATCTGCGATTCCTGTTCTCTTCTCTATATGCGCTCAATGGGGCCGGCGGCAGCAGCGCCGACCCCATTGAGAACATATAGAAGACAAATCATTCTTCTATACCACTGCTGTAACAGCTGTGACAGAGAAGAACGATGTTTGCCCATTGAATTCAATGGAGCCGGCAATACAGCCGCTCCATTGAAAGCAATGGGCTGCCGGCGTGCGCGGGGTGAATTGTCGGGAAGGGCTTAAATATATAAGCCCTTCCCTGCAATTCATCCTAAAATGTGTTAAAATAAAAAAAAATTGTATACTCACCTTTCCGCTGCAGCCGGAGTCCAGCCGCGGCCGCTGTCAGTTCTCCTGAACTGCTTCTCGGCACTATTCAGCCGGCGGGGCTTTAAAATCCCCGCCTGCTGAATGATCTGCCTCTGATTGGTCACAGCCCTGACCAATCAGAGGCAGGTTTTACTCACACACCCATTCATGAATTCATGAATGGGTGAGTGACTGCTGCCTCTCAGCGCTGAGCCAATCAGGGGCAGGTCTGACTCACATCCATTCATGAATTCATGAATGGGTGTGAGTGAGACATGCCTCTGATTGGCTCAGCGCTGAGCCAATCAGGGGGCAGGTCTGACTCACACCCCCTTCACACCCACTGCAGGACGGCCGCGCGGAGCTCCGGCTGCCGGGAGAAGGTGAGTATGTATATATTTTTTATTTTTACACATTTTAGGATGAATTGCAGGGAAGGGCTTATATATTTAAGCCCTTCCCGACAATTCATCCCGGGCTCGCCCGCAGCGCTTTGCTTTAAATGGAGCCGGCTCTATTGCCGTCTCCATTGAATGCAATGCGCTGGACAGCTCCGGCCCATTTCTAATGAAACGCGGCTAGGAGCAGATTTTCGGGTGATTTGCGGGCGACTTGCGCGCATCGGTCACGCGATTTGCGGATGCGCATCCGTCATGCGATCCGCAAATCGCGTGAAAAAACGCCCGTCTGACTAAGGCCTAAAACTGACATTCTGCTAGTTAAATATAAAGTGAACTAATGGTACTAATACCAACTCTAGTGGTATTACTAGCACTGCCTAATGTAGGACAACAGGCTGTGTATTAGATGTAAATGCCGGGCAGAGCTAATTTCCGATATTAGTTTGTATCATCCATGGAATTTCTCATCATTAATTCTACTGAACAGTAAATTCAATTAGACTCCAATGTAATGTTATTAGCCCTTATTTAAGTATACAGCTGGAGCGCTAGTGTGTATATTATTATAGGCAGTAGAGATGAGCGAATGTACTCGTCCGAGCTTGATACTCGTTCGAGTATTAGCATGTTCGAGATGCTCGTTACTAGAGGCGAGTACCACGCGATGTTCAAGTTACTTTCACTTTCATCTCTGAGACGTTAGCGCGCTTTTCTGGCCAATAGAAAGACAGGGAAGGCATTACAACATCCCCCTGCGACGTTCAAGCCCTATACCACCCCCCTGCAGTGAGTGGCTGGCGAGATCAGGTGTCACCCGAGTATAAAAATCAGCCCCTCCCACGGCTCGCCACAGATGCATTCTGGGAAAGTGCTGCTGGTGCCGCAGCTGCTATAGGGAGAGCGTTAGGAGTTATTTTAGGCTTCAAGAACCCCAACGGTCCTTCTTAGGGCCACATCTGACCGTGTGCAGTACTGTTGAGGCTGCTTTTAGCAGTGTTGCACAATTTTTTTTTTGTATATCGGCCGTGCAGAGCATTGCATCCGCAGTCTGCAGTCATTGTACAGAGTATAGGGCCAGTACTGGTGAGGCAGGGAAAGAGATATTCAGGCTATATAGGCAGTGGGCTTTTTCCAAAAAATTGGGGAAAAATACTATATTTGGGCTGCCTGTGACCGTCTTCAGTTTACTGCGTGGGGTAGTAGTCCTAATTATTACGCAGCTAAGCGTTACAGCAGGCTTGCGCAAAATTGTTTCCTGGATCTGCTGTCTCTGTTACATGATCGCCGTCATCCCGCCAGAGGGAAACAGTATACATAATATTATACGCTGCCTACAGTATCTATCTGCTGGGGGTAGTAGTCGTAATTAATACGCAGCTAAGCGTTACAGCAGGCTTGCGCAAAATTGTTTCCTGGATCTGCTGTCTCTGTTACATGATCG
This sequence comes from Eleutherodactylus coqui, assembly GCF_035609145.1. NCBI lineage: Eukaryota > Metazoa > Chordata > Amphibia > Anura > Eleutherodactylidae > Eleutherodactylus > Eleutherodactylus coqui. The sequence continues at coordinate 122,011,392 of NC_089838.1, forward strand.
CCGTCATCCCGCCAGAGGGAAACAGTATACATAATATTATACGCTGCCTACAGTATCTATCTGCTGGGGGTAGTAGTCCTAATTAATACGCAGCTAAGCGTTACAGCAGGCTTGCGCAAAATTGTTTCCTGGATCTGCTGTCTCTGTTACATGATCGCCGTCATCCCGCCAGAGGGAAACAGTATACATAATATTATACGCTGCCTACAGTATCTATCTGCTGGGGGTAGTAGTCGTAATTAATACGCAGCTAAGCGTTACAGCAGGCTTGCGCAAAATTGTTTCCTGGATCTGCTGTCTCTGTTACATGATCGCCGTCATCCTGCCAGAGGGAAAGAGTATACATAATATTATACGCTGCCTACAGTATCTATCTGCTGGGGGTAGTAGTCGTAATTAATACGTAGCTAAGCGTTACAGCAGGCTTGCGCAAAATTGTTTTCTGGATCTGCTGTCTCTGTTACATGATCGCCGTCATCCCGCCAGAGGGAAACAGTATACATAATATTATACGCTGCCTACAGTATCTGTCTGCTGGGGGTAGTAGTCCTAATTAATACGCAGCTAAGCGTTACAGCAGGCTTGCGTAAAATTGTTTCCTGGATCTACTGTCTCTGTTACATGATCGCCGTCATCCCGCCAGAGGGAAACAGTATACATAATATTATACGCTGCCTACAGTATCTATCTGCTGGGGGTAGTAGTCCTAATTAATACGCAGCTAAGCGTTACAGCAGGCTTGCGCAAAATTGTTTCCTGGATCTGCTGTCTCTGTTACATGATCGCCGTCATCCCGCCAGAGGGAAACAGTATACATAATATTATACGCTGCCTACAGTATCTATCTGCTGGGGGTAGTAGTCCTAATTAATACGCAGCTAAACGTTACAGCAGGCTTGCGCAAAATTGTTTCCTGGATATGCTGTCTCTGTTACATCAGCGCTGTCATCCCGCCAGAGGGAAAGAGTATACATAATATTATACGCTGCCTACAGTATCTATCTGCTGGGGGTAGTAGTCCTAATTAATACGCAGCTAAGCGTTACAGCAGGCTTGCGCAAAATTGTTTCCTGGATCTGCTGTCTCTGTTACATGATCGCCGTCATCCCGCCAGAGGGAAACAGTATACATAATATTATACGCTGCCTACAGTATCTATCTGCTGGGGGTAGTAGTCCTAATTAATACGCAGCTAAGTGTTACAGCAGGCTTGCGCAAAATTGTTTCCTGGATCTGCTGTCTCTGTTACATCAGCGCTGTCATCCCGCCAGAGGGAAACAGTATACATAATATTATACGCTGCCTACAGTATCTGTCTGCTGTATCAGCTCAGCATTTTAAAAAAATAGAAGCAAAATACTTAAGGCCTACTACTGGCCTTTGGCCACTTGACTGCTTCTGCGCTGTGAATTCCACTTGCTCAGTCATACGCACCTACGTCTCACTACAGGCGTGCGCAAAATTGTTTCCTGGCTCTGCTGTGCGTTCCGTAAGGGAAGTCAGCCTCCAACCACAGGCCAATAAGCGGCACATTTAATTACAGCATTCTGTTTCTGCACTACTGGTAATACAGCATGCTGAGGGGTAGGGGTAGGCCTAGAGGACGTGGACGCGGGCGAGGACGCGGAGGCCCAAGTCAGGGTGTGGGCACAGGCCGAGCTCCTGATCCAGGTGTATCGCAGCCGACTGCTGCGGGATTAGGAGAGAGGCACATTTCTGGCGTCCCCACATTCATCTCACAATTAATGGGTCCACGGGGTAGACCTTTATTAGAAAATGAGCAGTGTGAGCAGGTCCTGTCGTGGATGGCAGAAAGTGCATCCAGCAATCTATCGACCACCCAGAGTTCTACGCCCTCCACTGCTGCAACTCTGAATCCTCTGGCTGCTGCTCCTTCTTCCTCCCAGCCTCCTCACTCCATTACAATGACACATTCTGAGGAGCAGGCAGACTCCCAGGAACTGTTCTCGGGCCCCTGCCCAGAATGGGCAGCAATGGTTCCGAATCCTCTCCCACTGGAGGAGTTTGTCGTGACCGATGCCCAACCTTTGGAAAGTTCCCGGGGTCCGGGGGATGAGGCTGGGGACTTCCGGCAACTGTCTCAAGAGCTTTCAGTGGGTGAGGAGGACAACGACGATGAGACACAGTTGTCTATCACTCAGGTAGTAGTATTGGAGTAAGTACGAGGGAGGAGCGCACAGAGGATTTGGAGGAAGAGCAGCAGGACGATGAGGTGACTGACCCCACCTGGTTTGCTACGCCTACTGAGGACAGGTCTTCAGAGGGGGAGGAAAGTGCAGCAGCAGGGCAGGTTGGAAGAGCAGTGTGGTGGCCAGGGGTAGAGGCAGGGCCAGACCGAATAATCCACCAACTGTTTCCCAAAGCGCCCCCTCGCGCCATGCCACCCTGCAGAGGCCGAGGTGCTCAAAGGTCTGGCAGTTTTTCACTGAGAGTGCAGACGACCGACGAACAGTGGTGTACAACCTTTGTCGCGCCAAGATCAGCCGTGGAGCCACCACCACCAGCCTCACCACCACCAGCATGCGCAGACATATGATGGCCAAGCACCCCACAAGGTGGGATGAAGGCCGTTCACCGCCTCCGGTTTGCACCGCTGCCTCTCCCCCTGTGCCCCAACCTGCCACTGAGATCCAACCCCCCTCTCAGGACACAGCCACTACCGTCTCCTGGCCTGCACCCACACCCTCACCTCCGCTGTGCTCGGCCCCATCCACCAATGTCTCTCAGCGCACCGTCCAGCCGTCGCTAGCGCAAGTGTTGGAGCGCAAGCGCAAGTAAGCCGCCACGCACCCACACGCTCAAGCGTTAAACGTGCACATAGCCAAATTTATCAGCCTGGAGATGCTGCCGTATAGGGTTGTGGAAACAGAGGCTTTCAAAGGTATGATGGCGGCGGCGGCCCCGCGCTACTCAGTTCCCAGTCGTCACTACTTTTCCCGATGTGCCGTCCCAGCCCTGCACGACCACGTCTCCCGCAACATTGTACGTGCCCTCACCAACGCGGTTACTGCCAAGGTCCACTTAACAACGGACATGTGGACAAGCACAGGCGGGCAGGGCCACTATATCTCCCTGACGGCACATTGGGTGAATTTAGTGGAGGCTGGGACAGAGTCAGAGCCTGGGACCGCTCACGTCCTACCCACCCCCAGAATTGCGGGCCCCAGCTCGGTGGTGGTATCTGCGGCGGTGTATGCTTCCTCCACTAAACCACCCTCCTCCTCCTCCTCCTCCTCCTACGCAACCTCTGTCTCGCAATCAAGATGTGTCAGCAGCAGCACGTCGCCAGCAGTCGGTGTCGCGCGGCACGGCATCACAGCGGTGGGCAAGCGTCAGCAGGCTGTGCTGAAACTACTCAGCTTAGGAGAAAAGAGGCACACAGCCCACGAACTGCTGCAGGGTCTGACACAGCAGACCGACCGTTGGCTTGCGCCGCTGAGCCTCCAACCGGGCATGGTCGTGTGTGACAATGGCCGTAACCTGGTGGCGGCTCTGCAGCTCGGCAGCCTCACGCACGTGCCATGCCTGGCCCACGTCTTTAATTTGGTGGTTCAGCGCTTTCTGAAAAGCTACCCACGCTTGTCAGACTTGCTCGGAAAGGTGCGCCGGCTCTGCACACATTTCCGCAAGTCCCACACGGACGCTGCCACCCTGCGCACCCTGCAACATCGGTTTCATCTGCCAGTGCACCGACTGCTGTGCGACGTGCCCACACGGTGGAACTCTACGCTCCACATGTTGGCCAGGCTCTATGAGCAGCATAGAGCTATAGTGGAATACCAACTCCAACATGGGCGGCGCAGTGGGAGTCAGCCTCCTCAATTCTTTACAGAAGAGTGGGCCTGGTTGGCAGACATCTGCCAGGTCCTTGGAAACTTTGAGGAGTCTACCCAGATGGTGAGCGGCGATGCTGCAATCATTAGCGTCACCATTCCTCTGCTATGCCTCATGAGAAGTTCCCTGCAAAGCATAAAGGCAGACGCTTTGCGCTCGGAAACAGAGGCGGGGGAAGACAGTATGTCGCTGGATAGTCAGAGCACCCTCCTGTCTATATCTCAGCGCGTTGAGGAGGAGGAGGAGGAGCATGAGGAGGATGAGGAGGCGGGGGAAGAGACAGCTTGGCCCACTGCTGAGGGTACCCATGCTGCTTGCCTGTCATCCTTTCAGCGTGTATGGCCTGAGGAGGAGGAGGATCCTGAAAGTGATCTTTCTAGTGAGGACAGCCATGTGTTGCGTACAGGTACCCTGGCACACATGGCTGACTTCATGTTAGGATGCCTTTCTCGTGACCCTCGCGTTACACGCATTCTGGCCACTATGGATTACTGGGTGTACACACTGCTCGACCCACGGTATAAGGAGAACCTTTCCACTCTCATACCCGAAGAGGAAAGGGGTTCGAGAGTGATGCTATACCACAGGACCCTAACGGACAAACTGATGGTAAAATTCCCATCCGACAGCGCTAGTGGCCGAAGGCGCAGTTCCGAGGGCCAGGTAGCAGGGGAGGCGCAGAGATCAGGCAGCATGTACAGCACAGGCAGGGGAACACTCTCTAAGGCCTTTGACAGCTTTCTGGCTCCCCAGCAAGACTGTGTCACCGCTCCCTAGTCAAGGCTGAGTCGGCTGGAGCACTGTAAAAGGATGGTGAGAGAGAACGTAGCCGATCGCACGACCGTCCTCCGTGACGCCTCTGCCCCCTACAACTACTGGGTGTCGAAGCTGGACACGTGGCCTGAACTCGCGCTGTATGCCCTGGAGGTGCTTGCTTGTCCTGCGGCTAGCGTCTTGTCAGAGAGGGTGTTTTGTGCGGCTGGGGGAATCATCACAGATAAGCGTACCCGCCTTTCAACCGACAGTGCCGACAGGCTTACACTCATCAAGATGAACAAAGCCTGGATTTTCCCAGACTTCTCTTCTCCACCAACGGACAGCAGCGATACCTAAACAATACGTAGGCTGCACCCGCGGATGGAAGCATCGTTCTCTATCACCATCAAAAACGTGGACCTTTTAGCTTCATCAATCTGTGTATAATATTCATCCTCCTCCTCCTGCTCCTCCTCCTGAAACCTCACGTAATCACGCCGAACGGGCAATTTTTCTTAGGCCCACAAGGCTCAGTCATATAATTTTTGTAAACAATTTTTATACGTTTCAATGCTCATTAAAGCGTTGAAACTTTCACCTCAACCAATTTTTATTTTAACTGGGCTGCCTCCAGGCCTAGTTACAAATTAAGCCACATTAACCAAAGCGATTAATGGGTTTCACCTGCCCTCTTGGTTGGGCATGGGCAATTTTTCTGACGTACATTAGTACTGTTGGTACACCAATTTTTTGGGGCCCTCGCCTACAGTGTAATCCAATTAATTTTTTGCCCACCTGCATTAAAGCTGACGTTACATCAGCTGTGCTGGGCACTGCAATGGGATATATTTATGTACCGCCGGTGGGTTCCAGGGAGCCACCCATGCTGTGGGTCCACAGGGAGTTGTAACTGCATGTGTCCACTTCTAAAGAACCCCAGTCTGACTGGGCTATGCAGTGTGGGCCGAAGCCCACCTACATTAAACATGACATTACCTGAGCTGTGATGGGCAATGCAATGGGATATATTTATGTACCGCCGGGGGCTTCCTGGCACCCACCCATGCTGTGGGTCCACACGGACTTCACAATAGGGAGTTGTACCTGCCTGTGTCTATGAATTAAAAACCCCGGTCAGGTTGGGGCATGCAGTGTGGGCCGAAGCCCACCTGCATTTAATCGGACGTTACCTCAGCTGTGATGGCACTGCAATGGGATACATTAATGTACAGCCGGTGGGTTCCAGGGAGCCACCCATGCTGTGGGTGCACACGGAATTCCCATTGCGGAGTTGTACCTGCCTGTGACTATTTATAAAAAAACGCCATCTGACTGGGGCATGCAGACACCTTGACAGAATGAATAGTGTGTGGCACATAGGTTCCCCATTGCTATGCCCACGTGTGCAGCTGCTGATGGCGGTGGCACAGGATTATATTTCTCATTGCTTCTGTACAGCATTGTGGGCTATCGCCCCGCCCCTTTTAAAGAGGGTCGCTGCCTAGCCGTGCCAACCCTCTGCAGTGTGTGCCTGCGGTTCCTCCTCATGGCAGACGCACTTATAAATAGACATGAGGGTGGTGTGGCATGAGTGCAGCTGAAGGCTGCGCAGGGACACTTTGGTGTGCGCTGTGGACACTGCGTCGTGCGGGGGGGGGGGGGGGGGTTGGTCAGCATGTAACCCAGGAGAAGTGGCAGCGGAGTGTCATGCAGGCAGTGATTGTGCTTTGTTGGAGGTAGTGTGGTGCTTAGCTAAGGTATGCATTGCTAATGAGGGGTTTTCAGAAGTAAAAGTTGTTGGGAGGGGGGGGGGGGCCCTCTTGCCGCTATTGTGGCTTAATAGTGGGACCTGTGAACTTGAGATGCAGCCCAACATGTAGCCCCTCGCCTGCCCTATCCGTTTCTGTGTCGTTCCCATCACTTTCTTGAATTGCCCAGATTTTCACAAATGGAAACCTTAGCGAGCATCGGCGATATACAAAAATGCTCGGGTCGCCCCGTGACTTCAATGGGGTTCGTTACTCGAAACGAACCCTCGAGCATCGCGATAATTTCGTCCCGAGTAACGAGCACCCGAGCATTTTGGTGCTCGCTCATCTCTAATAGGCAGCACTAGTGTGGATCGAAGGACACAGTTGGGCAAAGCGAAACGTACCCGCGGGGTTACCGCATTAGCTGCTTCTGTACTCAGGGAAAGAAGAGTTGGCGGGTTTCTGGAGGCAGGAGCGTTAAAGGGATTAATAGCCTGCAGTACTGGCGCTTGTTTTAAAGTAGCGCATGAGTGTTGGTGTGGGAACGTATGCAAGGATTTAAATTTACTGGGGGATGGAAATGCCAGCATTAACCCTTTCCAATCCATTGTCTGACCTCTGAAGACATTATGATTTAGGGCTGTACAGCTCCCATGTTGGAAGACATCCGTCGGGGTTCTCTTACTGTATATTGCCAGCCTCTCTGCTGTCGGAGCCTATCCAACATGTCACCTCATGCAGTACTGGCTTTAGCCAGCATATAGCGCCGTCGTATAACAGCAGAAAAAGAGTAAGCCCTCTAGGAAAACCAGAATACAAATTGGACTGGAAGGGGTTGATGTCAATGTTTAAAAACTGTGCTAGAAAAAAAAAACAAATAAGGTAGGTGTTTCCAGCAGACTGGTAGAAATCCGGGTTTTATTTGTTCTGCACCACATGCAAATTAATGATCGGTCCGGTGGGTGAGCCGGACAGACTGATGCCTTGCAAACCTCCCCAAACACGTCACTCTCTGTGCCAGACATGTAGAGATGTTCTCTACGTCTTGCTGACAAAATTCAAATCTCACGTTTGCGGTGGGATCGGATTCGCTGCTGCTAACGTGAGAGTTGAATCACGGCAGCGAACACCATTTGCAATGAAGAAACACCATTTACAGCAAAATCCCCGGAACCTCATTGTATAGGCAGTGTAGGTAGTGTACTATGTAAGAAACTAATGACAGGTTCCATTTAAACAATGCTAAGTTAATACTAGACAGACAGTTTATAGTGACATGTGCATTAAATCCTAAAGGCCTCTGTGTCACATATGAGCGGCAGTCTTGTTGCACACGGCAGCCCAGACCAGAATGCTAAAAGAACACGTGAAATCACCATAAATCAGTTTTGTTTTTCGTTTTTGTGCAGACATTGAATTACTGGCCTTATTAAACCTCGGCAGGATTGCTTTTTACTGGAAGTCACCATCAAACTTACAGATCCAGCAAAGCTGCATTTCTCGTTCCGCTCTGCATTGTGCAATATGTGATGTTAAAGAGGTTTTATAATGTTCGTCCCAGAAGCCATCTAGGGCTTTTACGGTTTTTAGGGATGAGATTGTTTTTGCAACTTCAGAATATGTTAATTGTTGGTCCATTAATTCAGCCTGCGCTGATGATGTAGTGGGAAGGTTCACCTTCTGAAGAGGCTTGGCTACGGACACACGTTGCCCGGTATGGGCGCCAGCTTTAAGATTATATAAATTACTATAGTAGACACAAAAGGAATCTGCTATTTGTTTCGGGTGTGTCAGTTTAAACTTTCTATCTCTAAAGTCCAACATGTATAGTACATTAACCTTGGTAGTTTTCCTTTTCACTAGATTGGCCATCCAGCACGAGGGTTTAGACCGCCTGCCCACGGGTGGTTTTTTTTCATTAGGTGATCTGCGGCGATAATCCGCACGCGAATCACGCATGAAATGCTTTCCATAGAATGCTTATGGAAAACGCAGCCTGCTTTCCAGGAGCAGAAATCCATTGCGATTTTCCGCTCACATAATAAAAATCGTAGCATGCTGCGATTTGCTGCGAATCTACGCGTTGAAGCTTCGACTGAAGTCAGTCCTGCAATAAACCGCAATGACTTTTAATGTTCTTCCGCTTGCGAAATCTGACCCGCTGTGGACAGGAAGCCTACACGGAGGCGCATTGAGCGTTTACACTTCTGTCAAAATCGCCCATAGTAACTTCACGGAGTTCTTGTCTCCGACTAAATATAGTTTTTTTTTGAACAGCAGCGGAGGGGTCAAGTTGCAGCTTCGGGCAACGGCAACGCTCAAGTTGCAGCTTCATCTCGCATGTATGAATCGGAGAGAAGAGAGCATCAGCTTTAGCTGTCCTCTCCCTCTTGTAACTAGCTCCAGCCTTTATATAAGCTACCCTCATGTAGGCTTTACGAGCCCTCCAGAGTAATAGCTGGTCGATTCCTGGTGCTTCCTTGAATTTCAAATAATAGTTTAGCGCATGCTGTATAACTTCTTTATACTTGGGTATGCCCATCAAGTAGGTGTTATTCCTCGACATCCCACTCGGCAAGCATTCATCCCCAATAGACAAAGTTACGATTATGGAAGCGTGGTCCTACCAAGTGGAAATGCCGATCTCCGATTTTTTTCACCATGGCCAGAAACTCCCTACCTACACGACACAGGTCAATTCATAAGAGGTGTTGAGGCAATGAAAAGTATCATAGAGAGACTCGTTTGGTAACCATGTTCCAAGGGTTACGCCTCCTCTTAGTGCCTGGCCCATGGTATCTACCGATCTATCAGGAACTATATTAAAGTCCCCACACATCATCACCGCGCCTTTTGCTAGGCACCTTAACTTATTTATAATTTTATTAGGAGAGTGAATTTGTTTAGAATTGGGGGGCGTATATATCGACCAGTGTCACTTTTGTTTTTCATAAGAGAACCATCCAGAATTATATATCTGTATTGGGATCAATGAGTTGTAATTAGAGTTGAGCGAGCATGCTCAGATAAGCCAGTTACTCGAGCGAGCCTCGCTCTTCTCGAGTAACTGCATTCTTGTCTGAGCATGCTCAGGGGGGGCGGCAGGGAATAGATCTCTCTCTCCACCGCTCACCCCCCCCCCCCCCCCCCGAGCCTGCTCGGACAAGAATGCAGTTACTCGAGAAGAGCGAGACTCGCTCGAGTAACTGGCTTATCCGAGCGTGCTCGCTCATCTCTAGTAGTGACTCAACTTGAAATTTAACACTCTTTAAATGCCATCATCAGTGCCGCATGTTTTTTGGGTGCACAGACTGTGAAAATCTGTGGGAATCTCTTGTGTGTCATAGTTGGGCAAGCTGATTTTGCAAAGTGGGTCTCTTGGATACATACAACATCAGTGTCGCAGGTCTTCCCAAACTGTGTGCCTCTTATATGGGGAGTTTAATGCCGTTTCCGCCTCTGTTGCTTTTTGAAAAATATAGTTTATATTATCTTTTGTTGCAATCAAGTATCTACATGGAGTACCTGCATTCCTCAATGTAGATGTGGCTCCTGCAAACCCTCCCCTTGCTTCCATTGTGGCTTGCAACAGATCGATATATAGAAGGATATTGGAATATGGATCGGGAAGTGTCTGCAGCTTCCTTGCGGCTAGCATTTGGGCCTCTTTGGTGGGGTAATAATGGGTGCATGCTATGTCGTCTCTTGGACTAATTTCTTGTAGGAATTTTGGACGGGGCAGCTATGGGCCATGTGTATTTTCAGGTCATGATCTGGACTATCAGACAGGCTCTTGTGCATAAGACTACTTATGGATCCTGGAATGTCCGCTGTGGTGACGGTCTCTGGGACACCATGGACTTTAAGGTTAGTGAGTCTATTTCTGTCCTCCAAATCTGCGAGCTTATTCTATAACTTGGCCACCACTTCTTTTCGATCGTAGTGAGCATCTAATAGCTCGTGAGATTTAACCATTTTCTCCATTTTGTTCTCTGTGTGGTCTAACTTGTTTTTTTTATTTCCTGGACAGATGCGTTTATGTTTGAAGACAGGCCTTTGAGGTCTGCATGTACATTATCTCTGAGGGCTAGAGTAGCCTCTTTAATAAAAGATTCTGTGGCTGGCTTATCAGTTGTGGGAAGGTTTATAATGCCATCCTCACTGCTGTTCACATAGGACATATTTTCACATGTGCCAGTCATGTCTGCCATCCGCAACCTTTTTGTCTGGGCTACTTGTGGGAGAGCTGCTGACGTGGCTGAGGAGTCGGCACCATCGGCTTCTCGCTGCATAGTAATAACTGGTAGATTTGAAAATCAAGGACACAAAATGCTCTCCCGTCTTCATTGGCAACCATCTTGTGTTATATTACGCTAGCAACGACTATGGCTGAAAAAAGTTCTTGGGCCTCATTTAGCAAACCTGTCTAACACCAAGACTGTTCTTGTTGCTCATCGTAACCAATCAAAGCGCAGGTTTCGTTTTACCTCAGCAGCTTGAGAAATGAAATCTGCACTGTGAGAAAATCATCATTTGTCTATTTCGATTGATATCACATGTATCTAAGTGTACCAGAATTTTTTTGAATTAGATGTTTTTATTAAGATTTTAGCATATAAAACATACTACACGTATAAACCTCCCAAACTTCACCCCCCACCCCGAGGTCTCTCTCATATTAACCCTCCCAAAGTCCACGAAGGACAACGTAAGCGGTGGAACCTGTTTCATATTGTCTTCAGCCTTAAGGATCCAAGTACCGCCGAAAATGATGTCACCGGCAAACGTTATTTGTAGTCTGCGTCCTCCCTCCCTTTTTGTCCTCACACTTTCCGTGAAATCTTATACGTGTACCAGGATTTAGTGAGGAGACTGAATAGCGCGTTGGCTATGTAAGTGCACTAGTGCTCCCTTCACTTTCACTGGGACTGCCAAGATACCCAAGCGGCACCCGCTTGGGTATATCTGTCAGCCTTAATTGAAGTGAATGGAGTGCTGACCACACATGCTCAGCAAGCCCTTCCTTCTGGTACAAACCCTTTAAACGCAAGTTATGAGGGTTTCAAGTCTGGAAGATCATATATTATGTAATGCTTCAGGTTTTTTTTTTTGTTGTTTTTTAATACACCACAATTGAGTATAACTGATGTAGTCAGGTCTATGAACCACTCACAGGAACCAACTTTGTAATGTTCTCGTGGAGACCAATGCAGCTTAGATCAACAAATAAATCAAGAGTATCACAGAAAACGGCCTGCCCTTTCAAAGAGAATTATTAAAAGGCAACTTTTATTAATGCAATCAAAAGTGAAGAAAAATAAAATGGGAAAGATACAATCATACCCTACTGTGCCATATTCTCATCACTAACAATGGCAGATTACCCGCCCCACTAAGGGCAACCCCAAGCAAGAACCTAGCTCTAAGAGTCCAGGGGAGGGGCAGCTGTTGACATCTCTCATACTGCACCTTGGGCTGGATCCTTTATTTGGGGGGGATGTGAGATTATAACTATTGGTTGTTTGGTTGCTTTGCTCCTGGTGCTCCTTCTGCTTTGTTCGCCATCTATTGCACTTTTATCATTATTGGTACATCATGTTATGACATGATGACTTATGCAAGTTATCAGCATTTGGTCACCTTTTATACTAGTATATAGTGGGTGGAGTCCATGAGCAATGCATAATTAGCTGGCTCTTCCCAAACCCACCTTCCCATGACAATTGATCTCTCTTCACATCTTCAGCCAAATGCATGCATAGTGAGCGCACCGCTGACTTTCCTATATTGCATCTGGTCATCTTAAGATCTCCAATTTGTGCCAAGACAAACGACCGATAAATTATGTAGACAATTTGAGGACCCACAAACCATCTTTCACAATGTTCAAATAAATACCAACAGCATAGGACCGCTATAAAAACGGATATTGGAAAAGATGATCAATATTTTTTCCTTTCGAAGGAGAACTTAATGTAGGCGATCCTTGAGCTTTAATGTATGTACAGTATTACAAATTACTGCATATTAAATGCAAACAAGATACATTCAAGTGACTTGATAATCACGTACTCACAGATACAGATTACAATGTACCAGTTAAGTGAAGAATGATTGTTTTTATAAATAGATCACGTAAATCATCTAATTGTGCTCTGAATATTGCCGGTACCAATAGGATTTTAAATAATGGGACATTTTATTACAGAACTGTACCATTTATTTTACACACAAATATGACAGTTCTCTCGGTTTACAAAGGCTAACAAAAAATATGGAATGTTATAGTATTGTTTTGCATAAAATTAAGTACATGTTGTACTCTCCAAGGGTTTCATCCACCAGTCTAACACGTGGACCCAATGGGATTAGTTTTTTTTTATTCAATATTTTTTTTTTTCTTATAATTTACCAGTCAGATCAATTCTCACCCATTCAATCTGTGAAACAAATGATCATTCACTGCACTTAATGTATATTCAGAGGGCCCACAATGCTACTCACAAAGGGCATTTATTGAGGTGTAAGTTTGTTTTCATGAATGGCTGAGCTCATTAGTATAGTAGTTAAAAGGTAGCCACGGGCTAGGTGGCCGCTCAGTTTAGTTCATCGAATGTGTCCTTCAGAAAAAAATTATTTCACTTAGGGAGGAAACATTCATCTGCAGTACACTCTGTGTCACGTCTTCAAGAACAAGCCCTCCGAGCAGTCACGACTCTCCATTCTGCACTTTAGCTGCTGGTGGTTGCATGAAGTCCTTAAATGGAACCAGAGCTTCTTTCAGAGCTGAACACACTTCAGAGGATGAACACGTGATGCATTCCACTAATGTCGGGTACAGCGAAATCACCTGGGCCCAGGTATTATCATCGACTGCAACAAAGAATATATGTTACATAAGAAAATGCAAGCCCGTCTGCATACTAAACATACAGCGGCGGATAGAAAATGACGGTTTAAGTAAAGGTTGCGCTGGTGGGAATTTGGACAAAGTTATTAATTTCTTCTCTCCCCAGGACGTAAACTTACATCCTGGCTGGGAAGCAGTTCCTTCCCCAGAACATAAGCTTATGTCCTATGCATTGCGCAAGTTTAGAAGCTAAGCCAGGGCTATTTACAGCAGGAGCTGGCTGAGCCCGACAGCCGGCCTCCCGCTGCAACAATAGGTATGGGTGAGAAACACCGATCCCCCACTATTAAACTCTTGCATGCTACGATCAATGTTGATTGTGGCATGTAAAGGGTTCACACGGTGGGTGCTCCCTCTGAGACGCCTTCGGCCCACTGATATGCAATTGTGGAAAGTCAATGGGTTGCCATGGTAAGAAGAAGTAAGACAATGGTGTCTGGGTCTGCTATGGCCTATGATTGCTATTATTAGTCGTAATACATTGCAGTACGAAGTACTGCAATGTATTATCATTGCGATCCTAGGTTCAAGCCCCCTACAGAGGCATAAAAAAAAAAACACACATTGAAAAAATGCAATAGAAAAAAAAAACCCAAAAAAAACTTTTTACACACTTTCCCCTATTTGTTTAAAAAAAAACCACATTTGGTATAGTCGCTTACGGTTACAACCTGTACAATAAAATAAAGCCACTTTTTATCCTCTGTAATATAGAGATATTGATGAAGTGTCCCCGAAATATCCATAGCAACTTGCCGCTCAGGATACTTGGAAAGATAAATTCAATGTTTTAATCTCCCCTTCCTCCCTCACATCTGAGAGGCCTCTGGTATGTATTATGCTTCAGGAAGTGTTTTGATCATGATGGCAATACAATTAACCAGTTACAGGTAGATGTTAATTGACCCCCCCCCCCCCCTCCCTCTGCCAGTACGGTTTAACACCTCAGGTAGTTTTCACATACTCCCTTTTGCCGAAGGTCAGATTAATGGAAAATCTCTTAATAAAGATTATTGGTTGTGTGAAGGTCCTATCCCGATAAAAGTTATATTTTTGAAATCAAGCAGGTCAGCTGAATAGAATACATCTACCGTACCTATCACCCCTGCACAGCGTAACCGCGTAGCTGGTTATAATTTACGTGTCATGCTTCATATCGCTGAATAGATAAATCATGACCAGAAATATGCCGGGCCCATATCAGAGTATGTCGTGCGGAGATATGACAATGGGGAATTATGATTTTTGTACAAGGGACACATGCCCTCACCCCAACCTCCTGAATGACATCAGAGGGGGCGGAGAAAGTGTGTTCTGAGGAATCCTTTATAATTCAGGGCTCCACAGACACCTGTGGTCAGACTTCAGAGATACGCCTTGGCGTAAGGCTGCTCCCTTGCTTTAGTGACTCGGTATGGATTGGAATCTTGGGCCGGACATTGCAAATCTGGTATCTTTCTTTTACTTTTCTCCTTGTTTAATTTAAAAATACTGTCTTGTTGTGTATACCCTTATACTCCTGTGTAACATCCTACATGGCAAAAAATTAAAAAAAAATAAAGAAAAAACTGAGCTGCTTCATTTTGCCTCCCCCCCAAAAAAACACTATAAAAGCAATCAAGAAGCCATATGTACCTCAAAATGGTACCACTAAAAACTACAGCCTGTTATGCGAAAATCAAGCCTTCATAGAGCTCTGTCAAAGATCATGTTATGGGACCTTGAATACAGTGATGGAAAAAAAAAAACTAATAAATAAATACACACACACACACACACACACACACACACACACATATATATATACACACACACACACATACAGTATATATATATATATATACATACATACATACATATACACACACACATATACATACACACATATATACACACTTTATTTGTATAGCGCCAACTTATTCCGCAGCGCTTTCAGGCATGGATAAATGCAAAACAATACAACAATTACAATATAAGGTACATTGGGTTAGACACAAATGGGTTGGGGGTGGTACAGGAGGTGCAGGGGGTGGGGAACACAGGCAGTAGGAAATTTCATGTGCAGATCAGATTTGGTATGCTTCCCTGAAGAGGTGCGTTTTTAAGGCACGTCTGAGATTTTGTGCATCGGGAATTGTCCGGATGCCTTGGGGTAGAGCGTTCCAGAGGATAGGTGCTGCTCTGGTGAAGTCCCGTAGGCGAGCATGTGAGGTTCGTATTACAGGGGTGTTTAGTCTGAGTGTGTTAGCCGATCGGAGTGAGCGGGCTAGGTGGTGGTACTGACAGGAGGGAGGCGATGTATGGTGGCACAGCACCATGCAAAGCTTTGTGAGTGAGGTAGAGGAGTTTAAATTTAGTTCTGCAGTGGATGGGCAGCCAATGCAGTGACTGACATAGTGCAGAGGCGTCTGAATAACGACTGGATAGAAAAATGAGTCTAGCTGCTGCATTTAGTATGGATTGGAGTGAAGCGAGTCTAGTGCGGGGGAGGCCGATGAGTAGCGAGTTGCAGTAGTCAAGTCGGGAGTGGATGAGGGCGACCATGAGTGTCTTTAGCGTGTCCGTGGTTAGGAACGGACGTATTTTAGCAATATTTCTGAGGTGCATGTGGCATGTTTGGGCCAGAGATTTGATATGGGGGTAAAGGAGAGATCAGAGTCCAGTGTGACCCCAAGGCATTGGGTATGCCGTCTGGGGGTTATGATGGTGCCAGACACTGGAATGGGGATGTTGAGGGGAGGTTGGTTAGAAGGTGGAAAGACAAGAAGGTCAGTTTTAGAGAGATTTAGTTTAAGAAAATGGGAGGACATAGTGTTAGAGACAGCGGACAGACAGTCGGTGATATTTTGGAGGAATGGTTCAGAGATCTCACGAGGTGTATAGTTGGGTGTCGTCAGCGTAAAGATGGTATTGGAGGCCAAATTTGTGGATGGTTTGTCCAATTGGGGCAGTATAGATAGAGAAGAGAAGGGGACCAAGGACTGAGCCCTGGGGTACCCCAACAGCAAGAGGAAGTGGAGCGTAGATAGAACCAGCAAAGGAAACACTGAAAGAGCGGTCAGAGAGGTAGGAAGAGAACCAGGAGAGAGCAGTATCCTTTAGGCCAATAGAGCGGAGCATAGTGAGAAGGAGGTTATGGTCGACAGTGTCAAATGCAGCAGACAGGTCAAGGAGGATTAGTAGGGAGTAATCACCTCTCGACTTTGCAGTCATCAGATCATTTGTTACTTTTGTAAGGGCAGTTTTGGTCGAGTGTAGAGAGTGGAAACCAGACTGGAGGGGGTCGAGGAGTGAGTTGTCACAGAGAGAAAGCATGTAAGGCGGGCGTAGACCAGGCGTTCCAGTAATTTGGAGATGAAGGGGAGGTTTGAGACGGGTCAGTAGTTGGCAGCATCAGTTGGGTCCAGGGTTGGTTTTTTAAGCAGAGGGGATATGATGGAGTGTTTAAATGAGGAGAGGAAAGTGCCAGAGGTTAGAGAGAGGTTGCAGATTGTGGTAAGGTGAGTAATGAGATATATACACACACACACACACACACACACACACACACACACACAATATATATATTTTTTTTATAATTGTAAGGGTTTTTTATTGTGCAAAAGTGAAAGAACAAAAAAAAGTATATAATTTTGGCATGGTTGTAATCGTACCATCCCACAGACAAAAATGTATCATGTCCTTATGTTATTAATGCTGCATGATTAACGCTATAAAAGAAAATAAATACAAATGGCAGAATTAATGTTTTTCCTCTCTGTCCTATGAAAAGAATAAATAAAAGTTATACAATACATTATATGTACCCAAAAACCGGTATCAATAAAAACTACAGCCAAAAAACAAGCCCTCATATGGCCCATGTTCACAGAAAAAAAAAAGTTATGGCTTCTGAAAAGCGATGACGAAAGTCCTCAGGTCCAAAATAAACCATGTCACCAAGGGCGTTAAAAGGCGTAAACTTCTATACATCTGGTGCATCTTCAGGCTAGCCATGTGCCAAATCAGAATTCTATGCCAGCTATGAGCCGGCATAAATTTTCAGTTACATTCTGTGTCAATTTCTGATGTAAACTACAGTAAATCTGATGCACATCGAGTGATCACACCCCCTAATGTCAGAACCACTCACTTAAAAAATAAATAAATTAATTAAAAAAAAAAAAGATAGCAGGGCCAACCTAAAATAACAAAAAAAAAATCGCATGTTTTAATGCATAAGTTGGCATGTCCCATAAATGTGCAACTTTGATATGCCAGAAACCTGGTCTAAAGCGTTTATTAAAATGTGCCTTACAGTATATTGCAAAACATTTTGCGGTTAGTGCCAAAGTAGCGAGTAAACCCAGAAAATATTTATGCCATAGGCCAATTTCACACAAGTGTATTATGGGTACATTTATGCACCTATAATATATAGTGTCCCAGCCAACCATATGTCTAATCACTTGAACCCAAGAGCACCAAAGATTCCTATGATGGGGGTTGGGTCAGGGGCACTCTTCTGTAATAAAGGCGCACAAATGTGAAAGTGAGAAACTGGCCTTTGAATGTTTTTACGGTGCCATTAGCAGTAATTCGCTATTGCTGGGCAATGATTGCTAAAGGCCTTTTTAGACGAGACGAATGTTGGGCAAACATTGCCCGACACTCGTCCCTGCACATACCTGCTCTCATGCTGCTGCACGGGAGTTAGTATCATTAGCTCTCAGTGGTGAGGCTGCAGGAGATTTCTCTTCTTGCTCTCCCCCACCCCTATCCATTGACATAACATAGTGGCTGTTCAATACTGAACAGCTGCTATTTACACTGAGCGATCAGCTGATTGCTCATATTTTATGCTGCATAGACAATGGACGATCAGCTGAATGATGATTGGTCAGTGTAAATAGCAGCAGTTCAGTACTGAATAGCCGCTATGTTTAGTCAGTTAATGTAGAGGGGTGGGGGAGCGCAAGGAGTGAAATCTCCTGCCCCCCTACTGGCCGCTCTGTGAGTGAGTCAGCATTACTAGCTCCCATGCGGGAGTGAGGATACACAGGGACGAGTGTCAGGCATAGTTTGCCCGACATTCGTCCCGCCTAAATGGACCTTAAGTGCTGTCATTGGCTGTAGCAGCCCATTTACAGGACACAGGCTGATAATAGGGAGCTGACTGGTAGTGATGTGTTCTATAGCATTGAGTAGATAGACATTTTCAAGCTTGGGTACAGCAGATGCGCTCCACAGGTGTCAATTATATACATTAAATACATAGGAAAAACATGAAGAAAAATTAAAAATGGCAAAACTTGTACAGCACAACAGGATTTAGTGTGGGAATTATAATCGAGGTGTGGGACACACTATTGCTTTTATTGCAAAATCTAAGCAGGCTACTCTGCGGCAATTTGCTGTAAATTTTCTCCTTTCATTTCCTGTAAACACATCTCTCAATGTTCCTGAAAATAAGAGCATAATGCAGCTAAATATAGTCATGGTCGGACTTCTGAAAAGCTCACAGATTCCAATCAACAGAAGCATTTCAATAAATATTTGCAACCTTTAATCCATTACAAATAAGGTCAATGCTGGCCTGATGACGCTATATAGATTTCACAAGCAATTTAACTAATAGCCTCAAGGGTAGATTTATTTTGGGCTTAAACCGGGGGTCACAAGCAGTAGACCTCCATCGAACAACTCTTAATTACCTTTTCTAGGATAGGTCATCAACTGTTCACACCCAGACAGCCCCTTTAAAGGTAACCTATTAAATTGGCCATGCAATCTAATCTGCAGCAGCATGTTAACAGATCAGAAAAAGCTGGAAAGATTGATATATAATTTTTGTGGGAAAGAATTTAGTGTAACTTGTATTTTATTCATTTAAACCTGTGCTCATTCTGGGCTTAGGAGTCCAGTGGGTGGAGCCATCAGTGATGACCATTATGTGGTATGCACAGATAGCTACAAGTCACTGACAGGACCGCCCACTAGACTCCTAAGCCCAGAATGAGCAGAGGTTTAAATGAATAAAATACAAGTTATGCCAAATCTTTTCTCACAATTTGTTTAGCTCTTCCTGCACTGAAAAATGCTGCCTCCTGAATGGGCTGCATTTTCAAACTGACAGGTTTCCTTTAACCCCTTGAGTGGCAGGTTTCTTACCACCCTGTCAGACCCACCAGGGCAGGTTTTTTAAATGGTCTAATCATTGAATTTCAACTAATTTTGCAGTTGCGTTCCAAGAGCCATAACTTTTTCATTTTTCCATTGACCAGGCCATATGAGGGCTTGTTTTTTGCGGGACAAGTTGTACTTTTGATGGCATCATTTTTGGGTATATATAATGTATTGCATAACTTTTGTAAAAACATTTGTAGGGAGATTAGGGGAAAAAAAAGAAATTCTGCCATTTGTTTTTTGGATTTCATTTTTACGGCATTTAGCATGCAGAATAAATAGTGTGATGACATTCTCTGAGTCACATGATTCCGGCGATACCAAGTGTATACAGTTTTTATGTTTCGCTATTTTTGTACATTTTAAGCATTTTTTTTTTTTAAAGGTTTGCTTTTGCGTCGCCACATTCCATTTTCCCATTGCCAGAGCTCTAGAAGGCCGTTTTTTTTTTGCGGGATGAACTACAGTCTTAATTTATCTATTTTTTTGGAACATCTAAAATTTTAATCGCTTTTTATTCCATTTTTTCTCGTGACAAGATTAACAAAATCTGTAATTCTGGCATGTTTTTTATTTTTATTTTTCACTGCATTCTCTGAGCTGTATAAATAATGTATTAAAGTCATTCTACAGGCCGGTATTGTTATGCCAATACCAAATTATAATAGTTGTTTTTCTTTTTCATAACTTTTTCACACTTAAAAAAAAAAAAGTAATAAAAGTTTAAATTACCCTCCTTTTACCATATCTATAATAAAAAAAAAAAAAATCAAAATCCTAAAAGAAAAATACACATTTGGTATCCCCGCGTCCGTAAATATCCGATCTATCAAAAAGTAGTGCATTAGTTACCCCGCACGGTGAACGTAGTCTGAAAAAGTGCATTTGTGGTGTTCTTTATTTTTTTTCAGTCACCCTGTTTCCCAGAAAAATTCAATGAAAAGCGAACAAAAATTCGTATGTATTCCAGATTGGTACCAACGTAAACTACAGGACGTCCCGCAAAAAATGAGGCCTGGCTCAACTATGTCAACAGAAAAATAAAAAAGTTATTGCGCGCAGAAGATGCAGCAGAAAATAATTTAAAAAAATTAAATGGCTTTGAAAAAACTACAAGTACTACAGCAAAAAAAAAAAAATCCTATACAAGTTTGGTATGGTAGTAATCGTACTGACTCATAGAATAAAGTTATCAGGTCATTTTTGTTGCAGTTTGTGCGCCGTAGAAACAAGACGCACTTAAAAATTGCGGAGTGTCATTTTGTTTTCATTTGACTCCACTTAAAATTTTGTAAAAGTTTTTCAGTACATTATGTGGTACTTTATATAGCACCATTGAAAAACACAACTCGTCCCGCAAAAAACAAGCCCTCATACAGCGACGTCAATGGATAAATAAAGGAGTCATGATTTTTTAAACGGGGGGAGGAAAAAAAGAAATGGGGAAAAAAGAAAAAAAGGGGCCATGTCATTAAGGGGTTAAATAATGTATTAACTTCCTTCTCTGGGTCATTACGACGCAGGGATACCACATGTGTGATTTTATTTTTAATTTTTTACAAAGTAAAGGGAGACAAGTGTTGTTTTTTTTAATATAATTTTTTTACTTTTGTTTTTTTTTTACTTTTTGTTTTTTATTGTTGTCCACAGGGACCCATCAGGACCCTTGATCACATTCCGGGAGTCCGGTGGCGACAGCCCTTTACATGCTGCAGTGACAGCCCTTCACATAGACTGCAGCATGTAAAGGGTTATACACAGCAGAGATCGGAGGTTTTCTCTGATCTCTGCTGTAAGAGCTGGTGCCTGGCTGTCCTCTGACAGCCAAGCACCAGCTCTCCCTGCCACAGAGACCATCGGCTTGCTTCTGACAAGCCGATGGTCTCTATGGCAACCTGTAAACAAAGCAGGACTTCGAAGCAGGAGATTGCCAGCAGATCGGCAATATCTTCTGCTTGTTTTTCAAAGTCCTTGCTTTCTTCTCTCTGGGTCTCTGGTTAAAGGAGTTGTACCAGAATCGGTAAGAGTCCGACCACTGAAACCCCCGATGAACACAAGAATGTGGGTCCTGTGTCCCCCATCCTCCTCACTGCAAGTTTACTGCAGCCCCTACAGCGAGAAGGAAGCTGAATGGAGCGCCGATCGCGCAAGCACACTGCCACTCCATTCATTTTCAATGGGACTGCCAGAGATAGACTAGTGGCAAGCGCTCTGGTATTCCTTCAGCCCCATTGAAATGAATTAAGCCGTGGCCATGCATACTTGGTCAGCACTCCATTCATTCTGACATCACTGAGGGGTTGGTAGTTAAGGGGGGGGTGCAATGAAGCGACCCTACAGTGGGGGACATGGGACCCCTGTTCTTGGGATTAGTGGTGGTTTAAGTGATCAGACCTCCATCGATCAGCAAGTTACCGGTATTGCCTATTCTGTTGATATGAGATAACCTATGATTCTGGTACAGCCCCTTTAAAGGGGTTGTCTCGCGGCAGCAAGTGGGGTTATACACTTCTGTATGGCCATATTAATGCACTTCGTAATGTACATCGTGCATTAAAGGGGTTGTCCCGCGCCGAAACGGGTTTTTTTTTTTTTCAATAGCCCCCCCGTTCGGCGCGAGACAAACCCGATGCATGTGTTGAAAAAAAAAAACGGATAGTACTTACCCGAATCCCCGCGCTCCGGTGACTTCTTACTTACCTTGCGAAGATGGCCGCCGGGATCTTCACCCTCGGTGGACCGCAGGTCTTCTGTGCGGTCCATTGCCGATTCCAGCCTCCTGATTGGCTGGAATCGGCACACGTGACGGGGCGGAACTACGAGGAGCAGCTCTCCAGCACGAGCAGCCCCATTCAACACGGAGAAGACCGGACTGCGCAAGCGCGTCTAATCGGGCGATTAGACGCTGAAAATTAGACGGCACCATGGAGACGGGGACGCCAGCAACGGAACAGGTAAGTGAATAACTTCTGTATGGCTCATAATTAATGCACAATGTACATTACAAAGTGCATTAATATGGCCATACAGAAGTGTATACCCCCACTTTGTTTCGCGGGACAACCCCTTTAAATATGAGCCATACAGAAGTTATTCACCTGCTCCGTTGCTAGTGTCCCCGTCGCCATGGATCCGTCTAATTCTGATGTCTTCTTGCTTTTTTAGACGCGCTTGCGCTGTGCGGTCTTCTGCCTGGTGAATGGGGCCGCTCGTGCCGGAGAGCTGGTCACCGCGTCGTCATCGTAGCTCCGCCCCATCACATGTGCCGATTCCAGCCAATCAGGAGGCTGGAATCGGCAATGGAATGCAAAGAGCCCATGGTGCACCATGGGAGAAGACCCGCGGTGCACCATGGGAGAAAACCGCAGTGCATGCCTGGGAAAGGACCGGCGGCCATCTTAGGGAGAAGATTTTTATAACTCCATATTTCGTCGGATCGGTGAGTAGCAAGCGGCTTTAAAACCGCTTTAAATTGCTATTTTATGCCGGGGGGGGGGGGGGGGGGGGGTGACAGGGGGAATGGGGTAAGGTAAAATTTTGATGTTTGCCGCGAGACAACCCCTTTAACTTTGTATTGTGCAACACTTCTATTTTACCAGTCTGAAACTACTGCATTAACCCTTTCCAATCCACTGTCTGACGTCTGAAGACATTCTGATTGAAGGCTGTACAGCTCCAATGTTGGAAGACGTCCGCCAGGGTATTTTCTTACTGTATATTACTGGCTGCTCTGTTGTTGGGGGCCTCTCCAACATGTCCCATACCACAGTACTGGCTCTAGCCAGCAGATGGCACCATTGTATAATGGCAGAAAGAGAAAGCCCCCTAGGAAACCCTGAATCCAAAATTGGATTGCAAAGGGTTAATCTTCCTGTACTGTGTATGGAATTATCTTGCTATATTGAATTCTCTTTTTACTGTCATTTTTTCACTATAGTATTTAGGCTACATAAATATTATAGCTAATCTACTATACGGAAATTGTACCCAGTTCCAGAAGCAGTTTATCTGCATTAGGCAAGTTATAAGTAAATCCAAATGGTGATGAGTCCTCACTCCAAGAAGCTTCTGTGACCGTGAATGCCAATACTTAAATTAGGGGGTAAGAAAACTAGCAATATAAGAGGCATGCACTATGGTGACCCTGTCATCTACCTCAGCAGGAAGGGCTTGATGAATCCATCGCCTGAGGATGTGCGAGTCACCAATCTTCAAGGTCACACAACCTCATTCAGTTCTTGCAATTAATTCAAGCATCTCTATTTCTAGCCGATTTAGTTCAGTTTTCATGGTTTTTATTTTAATAAACTGATCCAGGAGAAGATAAACATATTTCATAGCAGGAAAACTAGCTTGTTTATATTAATTTCGATGTCTGGTGGGGTGACTGAAAAGAATTACAATCATATCCCAAAGCTAAATGTAGCTAAAATTAAACATAACCAGGATGCAATGTGATTTAAAAGAGTCTTCCAGCTTCAATGTACAAATCCCTCCACCTCATAACATCCCATTAATGAGGGCAAATCCAGACCAACGCTATTTACACTGTATTTTCCTGGGATTTTTGCCAAATTCCAAGGAACCAGACACAGCTACTGCATTGCCTCCAGTTTCTATATCTCCTGCTATAGATATTGGTCTGCTATTGGGTAGTCTCATATATACTATATCCAAACTATTAATTGCATACAAATAAGAATTTGGCTTTCGAATAGGACAGAGATTCGGATAGTGAATGGTGTCCACACAAAGTGACAAACTGCAGGGATCGATATTGGAAAATATTTTGTTTAAAGGGGTTGTCCAGTTTTAAGCTACTGATGGCCTCTTCTAGAGATAGGCCATCAATATCGGATTGGCGGGGAACAAGCTGCTTGAGATTCCCATTGAATTGTTGTTTACCGGTCAGCTGCATCATGCAAAGAGTTGTTTTCTGCCAGCAGACAGCCCTGTTCCCACTACAGTGGCCCAGTTGGTATTTAAGTTCAAGTACTTATTAATTTCAATGCAAACTTGACTTGCAATACCAAGTCAGGCCACTGCAATGGGAACAGCGCTGTCTTCTTCCAATAGAAATTGTCTGTATGTCCAAGTGCAGAAGTCTGGCAAACAGCTGATCATGGGTGACAAGAGCAGCGGATCCAAGCCAATCTGCTACTGATGGTCTATACTTATGATAGACCATCAAAAGGTCTTAACTGGATAACCCCTGTAAGGGGGAATTTTCAGAATCGACTTTATCACTTATCTACTGCTGGAACCCCCCACCGATCATGAGAAGAGAGGTCCTATATCTCCTTTCCTCCTCACTGCAATCCCCACAGTGAGAAGGTGCTTAAATGGAGCTGTCAGGTATAGCCGAGTCCATGTACTCTATCTCCAGCAGTCCCATTAAAATGAATTGCATGGTAGATCTCCATTCTAGCTCCTTCTCAATGCAAGGAACAGTTCTCGTAATTAGAGGTAATCTCAGTGGGACCCCAATGAGGCTTTCAGAAGTGATAAAAGTCGATCCTTGAAATACACTCTTAATATGTAAATTTGTGTGATTATATACGGTCAGCAAAAGAAGGTATGTTAATAAGCAGATGACACAGAATAAATTATTTTGCTGTACAGGCAAGTAGCATTTATAGCTATCCCACGCCTCTCAAATAGGTACATTTTTTGCTGCTCAGATAAGCATTTGACACCTCTCCCAATGTGAAAGTGCTGTACAACCATAAGAATAACACTAGTTTTCAATTTTTCTATAGGTGGACATACCAATATTTAATCTGCCTTAACCCCTTAAGGACCAGGGTGTTTTTTTTTTTATATAGGGCTATTTTTTAATATTTTTTTTTTCACTGAATTTTTGCTCGTTTTCATTTGATTAAAGGATAAAACACTTAAAAAAAGAAAAAAAAAGTAAAATTTAAAGCTTACTTCTGAAACTAGTATGCAAAAAAAATGTACAGAAATGGGTTCCTCATTTTGTTTTGGACATTTTAATAATTTGTCTCGTATTATAGGGCACATATGGCAATGGTTTAGGCTGGCATTGGGTCGTTTTCATAACTATATATATATATATATATATATATATATACACACACACACACACACACTTATTTTTTTATTTGATTCCCCTTTTTGTAACTATGCTTTTGAAAATCTATGTTCCGCATGACATCATATAAGAACTCTGGGGTGGAGACCGACCTCCCTGACTGAGGCGCGCCGCGGCCCGGCGGCACTCGAATCACCGGCCCCGACCGAGGGGGGGCTGCCGGCAGGCCGTGACCCGACGAGACACAGGGGCTGAGGCGCGGGGCCTCGGGGGAGATACCAGCGGCCCGGTGAGTAAGGGGAAGGACACAGAACCCCCCCACAGAAGACTGGATAACCCCCACCCACACATCACCCTAGAAACCGGCCACAGGGAAACCAGCAAGGGGAAAACAAAAGACACACCATACATAAGCCCCCATACGAACTGTAGACAAACCCCACCAGACCGTGGCCCGGGGCAGTGCCCCAACAACACAGCAAGGGCATAAACAAGGCCTGAGAGGAGGGGGAGAAAAAGAAAGGAGGAACACAGAAGGGTAACGCGCCTAAAGAAAAGGAGAACACCCCAAGAGGGGGGGGAGGTGGAAAAGGGGAAGAAAACGAACAAGAGGAGAAAGACAGCAGCAAAACAGAGACCCCCCAACCCTGCAGAATAGAGTGGAGGCGAGAAAGGAGACAGAAGTGAACATAACAAGAACAAAGTCCACCAGAAAAACCCAATAGAACCACTCAAACAAAAATGCAAGAATAATAACTAAACGAGAAGCCGCATCCGCACCGAAAAAACCAGCAACAAAACAATAACGAACTTGGAAACAGGGAAAAAGCAGCTCTCCGTACACTAAATCTGCATACCCACCAGAACCGAAAACTGAAATATGGACAAATATCTAAACGAACGTAGTTCAAATACTTCAACGCGAGCAACACGCCAGATAGATATAGACAAAACAAACTCAGGGGGAAAGCAGAAAAACAGACCGACCAAAAGTACAAAAGAAAAAGAGAGCAAGAATACTCAACAACCCACACCCTCCCCAAGAAACGCCTCACCCCGAGCCACAACAACATCGGACCAAAACCCTGAAACTCCGCCTCCACAAACCGCCACATCACCGATGGATAACAGTGCAGAAATGACACAGGCCACAATGGTGGCGCAAGAGGTCTCAAAAATATTACTACCATTATTTGACAACAGATTAGAGACATTGCACAAATCTATAAATTCAGCTCTATCGCAAATTACAGACAACACTCAAAGACTGACAGAGCTGGAAGCAAAGTCCCAAAACACAGACCAATCCATAGCCACCCTAGAAGCCTCATTACAAAGAAGCCGATTAGAAACCGAAGCACTCCGGGAAAAAATAGACGACCTAGAGAACAGACATCGACGCAATAATCTACGCTTTGTGGGAATCCCGGAATCGGTAACCAACGCCCAACTCTCGACATACCTAACCACTGACCTACCACAAGCCCTTCAACTCAACATGCCAAATGACCCCTTAATAATTGAAAGGGCCCACAGAATCGGCCCACCAGGAGACGGACGCAACAACCGAACCCGACCACGACCAGTGATAGCCAAATACATGCACTGGGCAACGAAAGAGGAGGTTTTACAGGCCTACAGACGACGAAAAGAACTGATAATTCAAGGAGTGAAAATCCTCATATTTCAGGACTTCTCAGCTGCAGTCTCTCAAAAACGCAAATTATTCACTCCAATTTGTCAAGCCCTACACGAACAAAACACACGTTTTCAACTGCTGTATCCCGCAAAACTTCGGGTTCAAGAAGGCAATAGAACTTTGATATTTAACAATCCGGAAGACGCAAGGAGACACCTACAACTGGAAGAAGAAGACGGAAGAGGATGAGACAGAAAGAAAAAGGGAACTGGGTCCCTGATCCCCCAACACGACCCTGATCCAAATAATGCGGATGTGGCAGCACTAATGCAAAAGAAAAGATTGCATACATGTTTTATGTTTATATAAGTTTTTCTATGTTTTTCACTATGACCCATTTGAATTCTAGGAGAGAACCCAACAGGGAGATCGAAGGGCCCCGCCGACACGGCACGACCACTATTCAGTTGCACCCACGGCTCGCTGGGACCGGGGGATGCGACGACAGAAAGGCACTCACAACGGTAAATATGACCAAAACACATACATTAACATGCCTATAGACGCAGAGACTACAGATTACCACACACCCAAAACACTACAAATTCTATCATGGAATGTAGATGGTCTTAACACACCTATTAAGCGAAAAAAAGTACTAACACACTTGAAGAGACACAAACCAGACATTGTATTCCTGCAGGAAACACATTGGAAAAAAGAGGGAAAGGGCGAGCTGAGAGCACCGTGGATAGAAACATGCTACACAGCCTCACATACATCAGCATCACGAGGAGTAGCCATCCTGATAAGGAAAAACATACCACACACGATGATACAAACCATAGCAGATCCACAAGGGAGATTCCTGGTGCTGAGGGTCAGCATAGACTCACAAACATATTGCCTGGTGAACATATACGCCCCCAACACAGACCAACCAAAATTCTATGCAACATTAACTGAACAGCTACAACCTTACCTAAACGACCACATAATCCTGGGGGGAGACTTTAATGGCATACAAGACGACTCACTAGACAGAACAGGACCTTCCACCCAACCAACCCTAACCACACAAGCGCTAATCACACTAATAGACCAACTTCACGTGTGCGACCCGTGGCGACTTTCAAACCCAACCAGCAGAGAATATACATGCTGCTCCAACGCCCATCACTCGTTTTCTCGGATAGACTTTTTTCTAATATCGAACAAAATATTCGATTGCCACCGGCAATCTATAATTCATCCGATATCTCTAAGCGATCACGCACCGATCGCAACAACATTACAACTGGTCCCCTCTCGGAGGCTGTCACGGCTGTGGCGTTTCCCCTCCTACCTACGGGAATCGGAAGAGTTTAGAGAATACATAAAACTACACTGGAATAACTACGCAGACGACAACAGCGAACACATAGACAACATAGCACTCTTCTGGCAGGCCTCGAAGGCAGTGATGAGAGGTCACATCATAAGCTACGTGTCCCACAAAAGGAAAAAATTCCAAACAGAATTCGAGGCCTTACACAGTTCTCTCTTGACAACACAAAAAGAACACATAGACGCTCAAGATGATAACTCATATCAAATATTCCTCACAGCAAAACACCTGCTAAATGAATTCGTACACACACATGCACATTGGCAAACACAACTAACAAAAAATAAATTTTATAGGTGGGGCAACAAGACGGGGCGACTGTTAGCAAACCTAACCAAACAAAGACAGCCACATAAACCAATATTAACCCTAAGGGGCACCAACGATAATACCCTGATGACAAAGCAGGAAGAGATAACCCAAACACTTTACGAATATTTTGAAAACCTATACCGGGCAGAACCAGCAAACATACAGGACATCCACAATTTTTTAGAAACTATGAGCTTGCCGAGACTCACAGAGGAACAAAAAACAGTACTGAATGCAGATATACGAGAGGAGGAGGTTCGGGACGTAATCGCAGCGGCAGCAGGGGGAAAGACGCCGGGACCGGATGGTCTCACAACAGAATATTACAAAATACTAACAACAGACATAGTACCAGTGCTGACCCAACTATACAATGCAATATACATGGAAGATACCCAAATAGAGGACTTTGGCACTTCCAGAACAATTCTACTCCCCAAACAAAATAAAGACCCGACTGACCCGCGATCATACAGACCGATCGCACTACTAAACTGCGACTATAAATTCTTATCCAAAATACTAGCAGACAGACTTCAAACCATCCTACCGTCCATACTAGACACATCGCAAAAAGGCTTCACGCAAGGACGTAGTGCCCTAAAAAACATCAGGGCCGCCATAGCGGCAACTGTGGCAGCACAAAACCCTGAAAACCCCATAACAATGCTCCTCAGCCTAGACGCTGAGAAAGCTTTTGACAAAATGGCCTGGCCATTCCTAAACGTACTGCTGAAAAAAAGAGGGTTTGGACAGACCTTTGCAAACTATATCAACACAACACAAACAAACGCCACCACAATCCTCACAGTCAATGGCCATAATACCCCCCACATCGACCTTTTTAGAGGAGCTCGACAGGGTTGCCCCCTTTCACCATTACTGTTCAACATATCAATTGACCCGCTACTCAGATTCCTAACACACACCACACTTTATACAGGGGCGTGCTACGGAGAAACAAGGATAAAGGTAGAAGCATTTGCTGACGACCTCTTACTCATAGTCAACAACCCTAGGGAAACACTATCACCCCTATTACGGGAAATAGAAAGAATAGGCAAACTCTCAGGTTACACCCTGAACCTGGACAAAACAGAAGCACTACTACTTAGAGGACCAGCGAAACCCACATGGGCAAACCAACACCCATTCAAATGGGAAAAACATTCCATACAATATTTGGGGATTCAACTCACAAAAAACCCTTCTGCACTCTACCACACAAATATTGAACCATACGTCAAAAAACTAGAAACGACCCTAAATGTATGGAAGAACTTCACGGTCTCCTTTCTGGGGAGAATCAACCTCTTAAAAATGGTAGAATTCCCACGATTACTATATATCCTGCATTCACTCCCCATATTTCTAAAATTGAAAGACATAAAGAAGATCAACTATCTATATAGAAAATTTATCTGGGGAGGGGGAAGACCACGCATTGCCCTTAAAACCCTACACAAACACAAGGACAATGGCGGCACCAACCTACCAAATATAAGGGACTATAACCTAGCAGCACAAGCAAGATTTATCCATGACTGGATTTATTCCAAGTCGCACTTTACAAACACGCCACTAGAACAAATAATGGCCAAGCCAATACAATTACAAAATGTACTCCACCAACCATACTCAGAACTGCCAAAGCAAATCAAACATAACCCCCTGATATTAGCAGCGTGGAAAGCATGGAACAAACTACGTAGAGACAGTCAAACGTCACCACACATATCCCCACACTTGACATTCATAAACAACCCCAATTTTCAGGACGGAAAACCCCACAACATCTTTTTCGAATGGAAGGCGCACGGGTTGGACTCAATAGATAAATTACTGCACAAAAAGGAAAAAAGAATCCTAAATCATACAGAAACAAAACAAAAATACCCCGAAATCCCTATTCCACTGTTCTCATACCTACAGGTCAGACACTATATCACAGGCCTTACCCCGCAGTTCCAGGAACATGACTGGACACAGGCAGGAGACACTTGGATCTCCAAGAAAACGGGAGCACGGGGAATGATATCAAAAATATACAGAGCAATAAGGAACATGAGGGAAGAAGAGGACATTGATCCAGGGGTTGGGAAATGGTCTCTGGACAACCCAGACCTCACACCTACATTAATTAAGGAATCCTTAGTATCAGCCCACAAATGCCTGCCATCAGCTAGGTTTCTGGAGATGAGACTACAGATAGTCCATAGATCATACCTCACCCCAATTAAGGGATTTTACATGGGAATTTACGACACCCCAAACTGTTTCAAATGCCAGGAACCAAACACTAATCTATATCACAGCTTGTGGACATGCCCACTGATAAAAAACTTCTGGTCCCGAATACGCGAATACACTACAACACACCTGACAAACTTCTGCCCACAAGAACCAGCGTGGGCAGTATTTGGATATCTAGACCCCAAGACATACCATTGTGCAAGGGGAGTAAGAAAGTTACTACATTTTATAGCAGCAGCAGGCCTAAAAGCCATCCTGCAGACCTGGGTGCAACCAACAGGCCCCCCATTCAGACTGTTCCTGGAAAAACTCGCATTCTTATTTCAAATGGACTGGGCGGAAACTTCATTATTTAAGGAGAAAATGGTACAAACTTTCTTCGAAACATGGGGAAGTTTCATCCAATTAATGCCACAGAGAGTAAAAGAAAAACTAAAAAATTGCTTTCACCACACCTATTGGTTCCAGGAGCAGGCGGCAGTGGGGGACACACCAATATAGGGTGAATCACTGGTCGTGCCGTGGCCGCGCGGGGTCTCCATACCTTTCGAAGATCTCCAGCACGAAGTCCAAAAGACTAAGTGTATAAATACCAATTGGGTCAAAAGTTTGGTTTAATGCAAAAGTTCTCTCCCCTCCCCCCCCCCCCCCCCCGTCCCTTCTTGCTGGACCGACCCCCTCCCTCCTCCCCCCCCCCCTTTTTTTTTTTTTTTTTGTTTGTTGTTTTTTGTTTTGTTTTTGTGAGAGTCTCTCCTTCCCTTCCTTACGTTTCGACTCCCTGACCCCTCATACCCCTCCCCAACTCTCCCAGTTATATAAAAATGTTATGTAAAAGTGAATTAGGATGACATTTTTATTTGTGAAGCCAAAACAGCAAATGCATCTGAAATGTCAAAGTTTGTCCTGATTCAATAAAAACAAGTTTCAAAAAAAAAAAAGAACTCTGGGGTACATTCACATAGTGACATTAATAAAAAAAAACAAAAACAGAAACGTTTCCACTGTGAATGGGCATCCATAGCAGCCCCATTTACAGGGGAAAACATCCCCCGAGTGTGACAGTAGTCACTAACAGAACTGATCTGGGTCTGCCAGGAACCTGCAGCACTACTATGGCAGAGAGCATCTGGTGGTCATGTGATCGCCATGTCGAATAGTGGAAGTAGCCCTTCCACTTTCTCTCTTCACTAAATAGAGGCCATTGAGTGCTGTGTAGTCTGCAAGAGAGAAGGCAGAAGCAGTTAAAATCCATTCTGTCTTCTTTGGGTCCGCGGCTGTGACCATCAGCTGAGGAACTGACCTGCCCCTGTTACATTAGTGGAGCTTTAATCCCATGCCATATTGTTACCATCAGCCAGGATTTAAGCCCAGGTCCAAGCGCCCTACATTTACAGCGCTTGGTCCTTATCGGGTTTAAAAGAGTACCAGTTACATTTTCTGACATGTCTGTTTTAATAAAGACTTCTATTCCCCATGAAAGAACAATTCTGTAGCATGTTTGCTTGGAACGGTTTTATGAGGTTGGTCCTCCTAGAAATTGCTGAAGCTGAATCTTCTCTATACCTGAATACAAGTGCACTCGTTCATGTTGCATGTATGCAATCTGCTTTACATCTAATTAGACATCTAATAGGTGAACTTGATCAGCAAAATATAAAAATGGACAACTTGTGGCCCTTTCTGCGATTCTTGTTAGCCAAACCAAGGAACTGAAACCTCATTGAACATCTACAACCATAGTGAATAAAAAGAAAGACTGCATCACTTACCGT
Source organism: Eleutherodactylus coqui (assembly GCF_035609145.1). Lineage (NCBI taxonomy): Eukaryota > Metazoa > Chordata > Amphibia > Anura > Eleutherodactylidae > Eleutherodactylus > Eleutherodactylus coqui. The sequence continues at coordinate 122,044,247 of NC_089838.1, forward strand.
TCTCAGGGTGCGTCTTCTTAAGTGAATCTATGAGGGTGCTTACAGCTTTCAGAACAAATATGATTTCTGTAACACGCTGTCTGAAAAATACAAATATAAACCTTCATTACTGAAAAAGGTTTTACAAATCTACAAACTGTATTCCACTACACAGGGTGTGAGATCATCATCCAGCACTAATTAGGCAGAAATTGAGATATTTATAATATGTGAATGATGCTGGATACACCATAACACAGGACAGCATAAATGGGAGAGAAGTAGTAGCATAGCTGTGTAGAAAAGAACAAAACATTTCAGTGTTCTCATAAATAGATGACATCTGGAAGAAGCACGATGATCGTAAAGTTACGGACTTTAAGGAGTTGCACCAAGATAAGTTATCGCCTGTCCAGAGGATAGGAAGAATTTGCTAATCTCAAGAACCAGGTCTCCCTCTGCCTGTCACTGGATTGATTTTTGTCTCCCTGCAGTGATACAAGAATGAATGGAGCGCTGGCTGAGCATGCACGGTCCCTTCTTCATTCATTTCAATGATAGAAATGCCCATGCACTTGGCTATCTTGGCAGTCCCATTGAAAGTGAAAAGAGCATTAGTGAGCTTGTGCTCCACCAAGTCTCCTCCTCTCTGAGAGGGCTGCAGTACGTCCGCAAGGAGGACAACAGGGGACACGGGGCCCCCGTTTTTTGGATTGTTGAAGATCTCAGTGGTGAGACTGCCAAAGATCAGCGGATAGGGGATAACTTGTGCTCTTGGTACAACTCTTTAAATTACTGCAAACAGAAAAGTGGATAGGTTATCTAAATGGAACTCCACAAGATGTACAGTACCCTCAAGAAGTTTAGAAACACCCCTTAAAATGCCAAATTAGAAAGAAATAATCCAAAAGATTGATATTTTAGATGTGTTTATTTATCTAAAAACAGCTTCTAGCTTGAAGACTCTGCTTTTATCATTCTGCAGGTACCTTTATAAGCTTGCAAATCAAGCAAGGCACAATCACTAGACTGGCCCATAGAGCGCTCGGATACACCCCTCAAATTATTTCTTCAGTTGTCAGTCCCCTGATGATATGCTTTACATCTTGTGGTCCTGTCCTTGTGTACAGAGGCTTTGGATTAGAGTTTACTCCCTTATCTATTCAGTAACGAGGTGCAACATACAAAAAAGCCCTTCTGAATATAAACAGGCCATTGCTCAAGCATGGCGAAATCCCATGACCAACATGACAAATTTCTATGAGTCTGGACTCTGGGCAGACTGTTCTTTCTTCCCAAAAGTAGGCACATGATTTCTTTGTAATTGTGACCCTTGAGCTTTGGATATATTTTATAGCTCTGCGCTACTTATCCTGGTCCTCGGCCCTGCGAGAGAAGTTTCCCTTTTTTATTCCCCTTTTCTTCTGCTTCTACTTTGCAGTCTCCAGTTTGGCTTCGGCCAGGGCATGGTATTATATGCGGCCCTTCGCAGTGTAAGGCGTTGTGCTATGTTTCAGTGAGTGCATCTGTAATATCGGAGGTCACAGCTTTGTTACTTTCGATGTATTTTGCGCCCTTGCCTATGGGTCACATGTGCACCTTTTGCCTGTATGACAGCCATGCATATGTGGTGGATCAACCTTTAAGTTTTTCGGTCAGGATACATTTGCATTCATGATGGGGCAACTACGAGGCAGGTTTCCAATTAGTGATTTGCTATTTAACCCTTTCCAATCCACTGTCTGACATCTGGAGCTGTACAGCCTTCAATCAGAATGTCTTCAATATCAGAAGACGTCTGGCAGGGTATTCTTACTAGATATTACTGGCCGCTCTGTTGTCGGGGGCCTCTCCAGCATATGTCCCATACCGCAGTACTGGCTCTAGCCAGCAGATGGCGCCATTGTGGAATGGCAGAAAGAGAAAACCTCCTAGGAAACTCTGAATCCAAAATTGGATTGCAAAGGGTTAAAACATGAAGGGTTTCCAACAAAAAAATCCAATACGGAGAACATCTACCTAATGCTGCTACATCATCTACTTAACAAGGCCATCGTGTAATAATGCCAAGTTCAATGAAGTACAGATGTCGCATTCGCTAAATTGCACTACAAGGAGGGCAACATTGCATATCTGCAGTTTAATTAGCGTAGCCACTGATTTACTTTGCACTGGAGCACCCATGTTATGTAAATTGCCTATTCCATTCAGCGCACCAGCCGAACATGTGTGCCATGACAAATGTGTGTTTAGTGAATTACATAGACTCCTCTCATTGAACCGTTGGATTAACAAGAACTACTTTTTTTGCTTTATAGGTATCGCATTGCTCAATGTAATCATGTATCAGCTTACTGGTCTGAAGGCTTGAAAACGTTTTAGTGTGTTGCTACGTTTTTGTCTTTTAACGTTGGCATGAGGGAATACAACGAGATGAAGACTTCTGCTTTATAATTTATTTCCAGGATACGTCTTAAGTATCCACAGCAGAAATGCATATTAAAATCCATACATACCTCGGCAGAGGACATTTCCCGCTCAGCCTTTCATCATCTATGTAGCGATGAAGGACATCTTGGGATCTCTTCAACAGCACAGAAAGTGCCATTCTGGAAATATATCCTTCCTGTGGTGTTGTTACTTTATTGCTAAATGAGAATTGAAGCAATGTCTCAAAGCACACTTTTGAAAACTCTTCTCGCATCCTAATGTCTATTTCAGCTTCTGCAAAACAGACACAAAGGATTTAGTGGCAATCAGAAAATAAAACCAATTCACGACCTCCAATTATAAACAGAAATCAATTACTTTTGTATACAGGCTGAGAGTACTAAAGAGGAATTGCAACAGTGTTATCATACTGTGAAAAGAATGCAGACAACCCAGCCCTTGGCAAACAGAACGTGGCTGCAAATCAAACCTGCTTCCTGATCATTCCTCAACATGTTCGCTACTAGGTAGCAAGAAAATACTTCATTTAATTCTCTGTGTTAAGGACTAATACAGAGAAATGTCTGAACTATACAGAGACTGAACACAATAGCCTATAAGGGTATTCCCACCTTAAAGGGGTTGTCCCGCGATGACAAGTTAAGTTAAACACTTCTGTATGGCCATATACATGCACTTTGTAATCTACATCGTGCATTGAATATGTGCCATACAGAAGTTATATACTCACCTTCCCTGCGCTGGCGTCCCCGTCTCCATGGTGCCGTCTAGTTTCAGCGTCTAATCGCCCGATTAGACGTGCTTGCGCAGAAGGGTCTTCTCCCTTCTGGTCGGTCCGGGCACGAGCGGCGTTCTGGCTCTGCCCCCTTCTACGCATCATCGCGTTGCTCCGCCCCGTCACGTGTGCCGATTCCAGCCAATCAGGAGGCTGGAATCGGCAATGGACCGCACAAAGCCCACGGTGCACCATGGGAGAAGACCCGCGGTGCATCTTGGAGAAAAAGAAGGAAGAAGTTGCAAAGAGGGGATTCGGGTAAGTAAATTTTTTTTTTTTTAATTTCAACACATCCCTTGGGTTTGTCCTGCGCTGAACGGGGGGGGCCTATGCAAAAAAAAAAAAAAAAAAAAACCTTGCGGCGAGGGACAACCCCTTTAAGATGGGTTGTACCAGGATTATTGGTAATAATTGGTAATAACCTGCAGATCCTGGGGGTTTTACTGCTGAAACCCACGCCAATTTAAAAAAACAGAGGTCCCATGTCACTGCACCTCCCACAGTGAGGAGGAGACCGAATGGAGTGCTGGTCATGCAAGTGCACCATGCTCCATTCATTTTCAATGGGACTGCTGAGAAACCTGCGCAACACCCGTTCAGGTATCACCGTCAGCTCCATTGAAATGAATGGAGCGCTGACTGCGCAAGCTCAACCAGTGCTCCGTTCATGCGGTAGTCAGTGCGGGGGGAGCTACAGGTGGCAAAGTGTTCTCTATTACTGAGGTCTTCCCACCTTTGACATTTATGGCATATGCCACAAATATTTGATAAGTGGAGGTCCTAGAGAAGGGACCTGCACCGTGCCAGGTGAGGGGGCTGTTGGCCAGTGCATTCAGATGGGGACTGGAGAGGTGAAAGCACATGGCTACGGCTCTCTCCATTCACGTCTATGGGAGTTACAGACACAATAGAGCGAGGCTGCTTGGTCCTTTCAGTGATTCTCATAGAGGTGAATGGAGAGAGTCGTTGACCTGCTCCACTACCACTCCATTCATCCCACGTAGAAATGCAGAAGCTGGCAGAAGCCCTGTCTTGTGGATAATGTAGTTGTGGGTCTAGAAGGAGCATATGCAGCGAAATAAATACCTTTAAGTATTGCATGCTGAATGTAGTGTCAAAATCAAGAGAAATATTGCTTGGTAACAGCTTAAAAAATTTTTTTTTCGAGAAGGCTTTGTTCATAACTGTGTTGGAGCCTCCAGGACAGACTTATCACAAAACAGAGCAGCATGTTGCACCATTTCATCTGAAACAATGCTGGGCAGCCCAACAGAGCCCACTATAATCAGAAGAGGTCTATCGGGTGCCATCTGCCAGCATATGCCGAATCTGGTTAGGTTGTTTGGTTCCGAAGATGAAGCTTAACAACGGAAATAGATACCGGAGATGTGACTAAGGTCTAACATGTATGTCCACAATGACAAAGCATGTAACCTTGTGTATACAGTATTTTCCAGCTAATGATGTATCTTCTCTAAGACTGGCTGTTTTTTTGTATTAAAGGGAAATTCCAGCCATAAACATATATGGCATATCTATAGGAAATGGAATAAAAGGTTTGGCTAGGTCGTGGCCTACCCACTGAACAGAATGAGGGTACTTTGTGGCTGTAAGAAAGTTGGACAAAGGAAAGAATAGGAGAATCTGCATGACACTGTTTTTACAAGAATATGCTGGTGATCTCCTAGTTTTGCCTGACTGCAGAAAGACCCTCCCACAACTCGCCAATCAGACATTACTGCCATAAATGTTGATCACCGAAATAAATGCTTAAAAGGTTACAGTCCAATTAGGGTATACGGACATTATACCAGTCAGAGGCGAGAGTTACTGCTTGCAAGATTGTCTCACACACTGGTGAACTTGAACTCTCCTGGATTTACATGGATGACCATTCATTCATTTATATCTGACTGGTCAGGTCCAGTGCATGCCACTAGAAGCCAGACCAGCAGTAATCAGCTGCTTGCAGTAGCGCCTCCAATATAAAAGAGGTTATCTGTGACGACAACTCCTTTAACCCCTTGAGTGGCACGCCCGGAAATTTTCCGGGACGAGCTCCACTGCTCATAGCGATATAGCCCGGTAGATTTCCAGGTTATGTATCACTATGGGAGCTGCAGAGCACAATGCCACAAGCTGTGACATTGTGCTCTGCCTGCACAGTCCCACAGAGAACAAAGCAGGACATTGGGAAGCAGGAAGATATTGCCGATCTGCCGGCAATCTCCTGCTTCTAATGTCCTGCTTTGTTTACAGGTTGCTATAGAGACCATCGGCTTGTCAGAAGCAAGCCGATGGTCTCTGTTGCAGGGAGAGCTAGTGCTTGGCTGTCAGAGGACAGCCAGGCACTAGCTCTTACAGCAGAGATCAGAGAAAACCTCTGATCTCTGCTGTGTTAACCCTTTACATGCTGCAGTCTATGTGACTGCAGCATGTAAAGGGCTGTCACCATGGGACCCCCCCCCCCCTGCAGAATGTGATCAGGGAGTCCTGATGGGTCTCTGTGGAAGTCCCCTAAAGGGACAAAAAAAATTTTCAAAAAAGTTTAAAATTATTTAAAAAAATTAAATAAAATTAAAAACACTTGTCTCCCTTTACTTTGTGAAAAATTAAAAATAAAATTACACATGTGGTATCCCTGCGTCGTAATGACCCAAAGAAGGAAGTTAGTACATTATTTAACCCCTTAAAGACACGGTCCCTTTTTTTCTTTTCCCATTTCTTTCTCCCCACCCCGTTTAAAAAAAATCATAACTCCTTTATTTATCCATTGCCGTCGCTGTATGAGGGCTTGTTTTTTGCGGAATGAGTTGCATTTTAATGGTGCCATTTAAAGTACCATATAATGTACTGAAAAACTTTTACAAAAATCTAAGTGGAGTAAAAGGAAAGAAAAATGACATTCCGCCATCTTTCAGTGTGTCTTGTTTTTACGGCGCACAAACTGCAACAAAAATGACCTGATAACTTTATTCTGTGGGTCAGTGCGATTACTATGATACCAAATGTGTATACTTTTTTTTTTTTTACTGTAGCACTTGTATTTTTTTTCAAAGACATTTAATTTTTTAAAATTATTTTCTGCTGCGTCTTCTGCGCGCAATAACGTTTTTACTTTTCCATAGACGTACTTGAGCGAGGGCTCATTTTTTGCGGGACGTCCTGTAGTTAACGTTGGTATCATTTTGGAATACATGTGACTTTTTGATCGCTTTTTATTATTTTTTCTGGGAGACAGGGTGACTGAAAAAGTGCATTTCTGGCGGGGTTTTTTTTTGGACTACGTTCACCGTGTGGGGTAAATAATGCACTATTTTGATAGATCAGACATTTATGAACGCGGCGATACCAAATATGTATTTTTCTTTTATGATTTAGATTTTTTTATTATAGATATGGGAAAGGAGGGTGATTTAACTTGTATTACTTTTTTTCCCTAATCTCCCTACAAATTTTTTCACAAAAGTTATGCAATACATTATATATACCCAAAAATGATGCCATCAAAAAGTACAACTTCTCCAGCAAAAAACAAGCCCTCACATGGCCATGTCAATGGAAAAATGAAAACGTTATGGCTCTTGGAACACGACTGCAAAATTAGTTGAAATTAAATGATTGGCCCATTAAAAAAAAACCTGCCCTGATGGGCACGACAGGGGGGGTAAGAAACCCGCCACTCAAGGGGTTAATGAGCACATACCATTCATTATGCATATAATGATCAAGAGGTGATTAAAAACCAGTCATGCGTTCTCTTCTGTCACGGACACACATGGCTGCACTACTATTCAGAATAATGACCTCGACCATCCGACATCAGGAGACTTCATTATAGGGTTAGAGGATTTCAACTTTACTTGTGGGTTTCACGATCCTTTTATATGGGATGAGCTGTTGAGCAAATGATGCCGGACTGGTCGCCCTAGTGATGCTCTTTCCCATGCTTTTGCACAGTAATGAGCATCGTTGCCTGAATGAAGGTGGAGCGGGCCGGGGATCATTCTGACCCACTCATCTCCATTCAGAGTGTACATAAGCGAACGTCTGTTTACACGAAACGATACATTGTTCCGTTTTCTGCATGTAGAAACTGAATGATGAATGAGAAGTGAAGGACTTCTCATTCGCAGAAGCATGGGAATATGAATGATAATCGTTCAGTGTAAGCACAGCATAAGTTTTAGGCTGGGATCACACGGGACGTATTCCCGGCGGAAATCTCGCAGTTTGGCCGCAGCGAAAAACTGCGAGATTTCTGCCGGGAAAGTGCTGGTTCAAAACCTGCGGCACTCAGGTTTTGAAGCAGCTTGATCGCACACTTTTCCGCTGCGGCCGGCACTTCCATAGAGGAGTGTGGCCGCAGCGGGAAAAAAGAATGGACATGCTGCGGCCAGTGAATCCGCGCGGCAACGCCGGCTTTGCCGCGACGGATTCGCCATTCTGTGTGGACATGGCTGGCTAACCCCAGGATTAGCGGCCGCAGGCTGATTTGTCGCCCTGTGTGAACCCAGCCTTACAAGCTCATTGAGTAGTTGTTTATAATTAACCAACTCATTTCAGACAAAGCAGATTTTCCTACACTAAGCCAAGATTGCAAGGGCTCATAGGTGTCAGAATGATAGATACCTCCACAAATGAGCCCATTTTAAAAAAGACACCCCTTAATGTATTCACTGAGAGGGGTCAGGAGTATTTTGACAACACAGTTTCTTTTCCAGAATTAATGCAATTTAGAGGAGAAAAAAAAAAATTAATATTTTTGCAAATATGTGAGTTAAAAGACATGATTTTTTTTTCTGTAGTGCACATGAAAATGAGGATTTACACACTAAAATGAATACTGCCGTTTGTCCTGTGTCCAGAAACATACCCATTGTGGCCCTTATCTTATGTCCGTATGCACAACGGGGCCCGAGAAGAGCAGCCGGTGGCTTTCAGAACAGACATTTTGCTTGAAGGTGTTTTATGCCCCATTGCACACTTGTAGAGCTCTTGAGCGCCAAAACGATGGAGAACCCCCACAAGTGACCCCATTTTGAAAACTAGACCCCCTTAACGAATTCATCTAGAGGTGTACTGAGCATTTTGACCCCACAGTTTTTGAATGAATCTGAGCAAAGCAGAAGGAAAAAATTGCGATTGTTTTCAAAATGACACAATTGCCAGATGGGTGCATGCGCTGATGTTGGGGAAAGGCCTGCGAATAAAGATCCCATCAGGGGACATCGACAGAGGCCTTACCTAAGAGGCCTTAGGTAAGTAATTTCACCTCCCCTCATGAATCGAATCCGTGATGGGAGGTGAAACTTTAACTTTCTATTGTAAACCGGCGATCACGTAGCCCCTGCGAAATCTCAAGGCTGTTTGGCAGCCAGGAGCAGGGAGATTTTAAATTACCCTGGCAATCTGCGACTTTTGCACATGCGTCTGCCATTTTGGCAGTGGGCGCATGCGCAGAAGCCGTGGTGAGGTCTGCGGATAAATCCAGGGGTATTAGGTACATAATTTTATCTCCCCTCATGAATATGATCGGATCCATCAGGGCAGCTGAATCTTTAACTTTTAATTGAGTTTCATATGATCGCCGGCATTCGGCAGCCAGCAGCATGCTGCTGTCACATCCACAGCTTGCAAGAGGGTTTTAATTCCCGCAGGGAGCATATTTTTACGTCCCTGGGGATTAAATCCCAGCAAGCCAGGACGTAAAAACACTATGGGGTGGTCACTGGTGTTAATTCAGGTTGGGGTCTTTTGTTTAACAACAGATTGGAAATTCTTCCCCTTTATCATTTCCCAACGTTTTATCTAAAGAGCCCAAAAAATAAGGATGAGTTCAGATATAAACGCCTCCAGAGGAGTCTTTGCATGGAATAAGAACTTACTGATCCTACGGTTACATTTTTAGGAATATCATCACTGTTCGTACTGCCTAGGTCAGCTTTAGTCAGTTTACAATTTGCCATTTTTCCGTCTTTAGTCACTTGTTCCTCTTCCATTTAGAGAACAATGTGGTATGTGATCACAGTTTCTAGGCCTGGACACACTTATTACTCAGTAATGAGGAACAAACGCTAAAAACCACTAATTAAACTATACATTTCTGTGGTAATGAGAATTAACTCTTGTGCTGGAATACTTTTTTTGCAAAGCAAAATGAAGACAGATTAGGGCTTATTTACTATTCCAAATAGGATAGCTTTTTGGCGCAAATTATGCCAGAAAACTGTCCTGCATGCTTGTGCCGCATTTATTATGTGCTTTTAGACACTTGCAGACAGTTTGTCAGACTTGTCTGAAAAGGGGGCATGGCCTAAATTGGCTGAAAATTTTGGTGCAATTTTTTGGCGTAAACTAAGCAAACTAATAGGGGGTCTTAACTTGAACAGTCTTAAAATTTGACAGATTTATAATTCTTTTAGACAGTATTGGTACAGGTCTAATTGTGTTTTTTTTCTATTTAGGGCAGATGAACCATTTCTATCACTGTAGAGTTTCCCATTAACTACAAAAAGAGACTGACCATGTGAATTCTACAGCTTAAGCGTACCCAACTTTTTAAGAATATGCTGCTGTATGTGTAAATGAGGAGTAACACCATTTCTGGCAACTTTATGATTTACATATGGCATTTATTACCAGTTTGCCTGCTGCAGGCTGTATCTTTAGTTTTCAGTTCTCTCTAAGGCCTTATGTCCACAGGGAAAATCAGGCCCGCTACGGATTCTCCATGGAGAATCTGTAGCGGGTCCCTCCTGCCCTGCGGACATGAGGGCTGAAAATCAGAATAAACTCACCTGCTGTGGGCCGTGCAGGTCTTCCCTTCTTTGCGGCTGGATCTTCTTTCTTGGGCCCGGCGGATGTGCTCGGCACACCGTCTGCGCGCCGCGCGCATTCGCCGGGCACATCCGCCGGGCCGAAGAAAGAAGTTTCCGGCAGCGAAGGAAGGAAGACACACATCGCCCGGAGCAGGTGAGTTTAATTCAGGCGTGGGTCTCCTGCGGATCTAGACGGCTTCCATAGGCTTCAATAGAGGCCCGTGGGAGCTGTCCCCGCGGGAAACCCGCACCTAAATGGAGCATGTCCGGATTTATTTCTGCACGCGGGACCCGCGCCTGCAGGGAAAAATGACATCCGCAGGTAGTTAACTACCTGTGGGTGTCTAATGCATCCCTATGGGGCGTGGATCCGCACATATAAAACTATACATACACACACAAATAATGTCAATATGGAAGACACTAGAGAAGTAATGAGTAGTGTAGAGGAGATTTGAGTAGCTGGAAATCCCCATTAGCTGCAGGAGAATGGTCTGTGCGAGTCTCCCCCTCCAGAGATTTCCATGAGCAGCATTACACCCACCTGCAATTCCTGTAATCCATTCTGCTAGCCCTGTTACTAGAGACAAACTTCACTTGAGGACAGGCAGTGAACAGAAAACTAGAAGGAAGGGAGACCCCTAGTGGCCAGCGCATTACAGGAGCTTTCCTGCACAAAAATGTCACTTTAGGTAAATAAAATAACATAAGCACAAGTTTGCTGAAAATATAGTGACCATTTAGTTTAGCCACTTCTGACTTAATCAGAACTGCAACGAACCCTTAGAAATTATACACGACAAGACTACGGATCAGTTTGCTACAGGCTGCCCCCTACCCCTGAAGCCTTGCTTCTACGGCAGAGTACAATGAATCAGACACAGGGTGGCTTAAACAAAATCTTGATGTGAACCCAAGACGGATGCTGTGAGCGTTCACGTGCCAGTGAGCTGCATGTGACCACAAAGGCTTCCTCCGGATTGGTGCAGTGTGGAATAGGCTGGATGGGGAGCTGCTGAAGGATGCAAGGATGCTTTTTTTCCCCTTGACTTTTACACCATTCCATAGCAGACACATTTTTGTTTTCTTTTACAACATTTACAGCTACAGAGTTTGTTTGAAGTCCTGGAAAACTCCTTTAAACTTTTTTTATTCTTACATATTTGCTGCAATTCATACAAAGACATTATGGGATTTAAGGAAGCAATAAAGTTTGGAGAAATCACAACTTATTTAATACTCGTCTGGAGGTATGAAAATTCAATGCTTTGAGACAATTTTCTCATTGAATGGAATGCAGGAATGAAGGGCTTCTCTAGAAACGTGTAAATTCTCAGAATTCTGGCAGTTAGTACCACACTGTACACACAGATCCATGGCTCCCAATAACACAAACATCCTCTCTGCAGCCTTGTTTGGGTAAGTGGAGCTGCACAAGTATAGAATCAAAATTCCAAACCTCATGTGCATTTTAGCAATGGTGTGCTGTGGGCTACTTAAGGTTAAATTCATATCACCATTAAACAGGTATTCCAGGATTTTGCGAACTTTCTCTATTGCTGACTGACAGGTCATCAATAGCCAATTCCCATGCCGTTGTCACTATGCTCACTAGAGGTAGCAGAAAGCGCTGACCAAAGCGTAGCGGCCTGGGTTGGTATTGCAGCACAGCTCCTATGGAATTCAATGGCGCTGTGCCTAAGATACCAAGGTGGGTCGCTGCGCTATGGTCAGCACTTTCTGCTGACCATAGTGACAGGGGCACTGGGAATCAGCTGATAGGTGGGGATCCAAGTGGTGTGTCCCCACCGATCATCTATTGATGATCTGTCAAGTGATGAATAAAGAAAGTTAGCAAAGTCCTGGAATAGCCCTCTAAGCTTTATCTTTTCTGCTCCGTCCTAAGAACAGTTAAATGGAAAAAAAATGCATCCTGTAAAATCCCAATTGAATTACAAATGGGTCTTTTTTCTGCCCAAAAAGAAGAGGAAAAAAACCAAACAACTGACTGGCCTACAGGCCTTTATTTTCTCTTTATTTTTTCGGCTAAAAATTGTGCAATTTTGACCACACCCCCCTTTTTTGACAAGTCAGAAAACTTTTACTATGTGCTTTCGGACATCTTTCCCTCTTCTTTCAAACACGCCATCATATCCCCACTGCTAAAGAAGCCGACTCTGGACGCGACCGATGCTGCCAACTACCGACCCATCTCAAACCTCCCCTTCATCTCCAAACTACTAGAACGCCTGGTTTACTCCCGCCTTGTAAGCTATTTATCAGAGAACTCTCTCCTGGACCCCCTACAGTCTGGCTTCCGACCTCAAGACTCGACAGAAACTGCCCTTACTAGGGTATCCAATGACCTACTGACAGCCAAATCGAGGGGCGATTACTCCCTACTAATCCTCCTCGACCTTTCTGCAGTGTTTGACACTGTTGACCACAAACTCCTCCTCAGTATGCTTCGCTCCATCGGCCTAAAGGACATTGCCCTCTCCTGGTTCTCCTCCTACTTATCTGACCGCTCTTTCAGTGTCTCCTTTGCTGGCTCTACCTCCCCTCCTCTTCCCCTTGCTGTTGGGGTCCCCCAGGGCTCTGTCCTCGGCCCCCTCCTTTTCTCTATCTACACAGCCCCTATTGGACAAACCATCAGGCGTTTTGGCCTCCAATACCACCTGTACGCTGATGACACCCAGCTATACACCTCTGCCCGTGACATCTCTGCACCCTTCCTCCAAAACTGTCCGCTGTCTCTAACACCATGTCCTCTCTCTACCTAAAACTAAACCTCTCTAAAACTGACTTACTGGTATTTCCACCCTCCACTAACCGACCTCATCCTGACATCTCCATCTCAGTGTGTGGTGCCACCATAACTCCTAGACAACATGCCCGCTGCCTTGGGGTCATATTTGACTCTGATCTCTCATTTACCCCCTACATCCAATCTCTGGCCCGAACAGGTCAGCTGCACCTCAAGAACATCGCAAGAATCCGCTCTTTTCTCACTGTGGAGACGTTAAAAACGCTCACTGTCGCTCTCATCCACTCCCGGCTCGATTATTGCAACTCGTTGCTGATCGGCCTCCCCTGCACCAGACTCTACCCTCTCCAATCCATCCTGAATGCGGCAGCCAGGCTCATCTTCCTGTCCAGCCGCTACTCGGACGCCTCTGCCCTGTGCCAGTCACTGCACTGGCTGACAGTTAAATACAGAATTCAATTTAAACTCGCCACCTTCATCCACAAAGCCCTCCACAGCGCAGCGCCACCCTATATCGCCTCCCTCATCTCAATCCATCAACCAGCCCGGGCTCTCCGCTCTGCTAACGAAACCAGACTGAGCGCCCCTTTAATTCGAACTTCTCATTCCCGCCTCCAAGACTTCTCCAGAGCAGCACCTGTCCTCTGGAACGCACTACCAAAGGCTACCTGAGCAATCCAGGACTCGCAGAACTTCAGGCGTGCTCTAAAAACGCACCTCTTCAGGGAGGCATACCGCATTCCCTAAACAAACCTCTCTGTACTCCGCCTGATAACATGCTCCCTGACCTACTGACTGCAATCCCTGCTAGCCATCATAAACCGCTCCTGCAGTCATACTGATTCTGCCGTCACACGGCTAAATGTCTGACCATTGTCTGTGTATAACATCGCTCACTCTTCCACTTCGCCATACCGTGCATATCTCCAGCCCCTCTACCTTCTGTATCACCCCACCATTCGTAGTATGTAAGCTCGTTGGAGCAGGACCCTCACCCCTATTGTTTCCATCAATTGATTACTATGTAACCGTGGTTCTGTAATGTTTGTATTTTGTCTTTCTGTATTTCCCCTGTCTATGTAAGCGCTGCGGAATATGTTGGCGCTATACAAATAAAGATTATTATTATTATTATTTTTCCGAGGTACTTTATGCCGCTTGTATTTTTAATAGTACATAAGCCCCTGTGTTCATCTCCCACTAACAGCAAATGGAAACTATTCCGTTTATAACTTGTTATACTTCAGTTTAACGGTTCAATTTAATACAATTGTGCATTTACAGTTGTAGAATAGAACTTAATTTCATACGAACAAAAAATAAGGATTCAATGAAAACTGATCATAACGGATGTCTAACAGACGTCTTTTTTCGACGGATCTGTCTGCTTCAGTTAGTCATTTTTTAAATTTTTTTAAAGAAAAGAAGACGGATCTGTTAATAACTGTTAAAAGAACAAAGTGAACGCACCCAAACATATGCTGATTCAGTAGTACACAGCATTTATTTCGCCAAGCCAAAAATAATTAATATTTTCTTTATATTATGCCAAAGCCAAGTCTTACGTGTTACTATCCCGTAGATTCCTGGAGCCAAGTCCTACGTGTTACTATCCCGGATAATCCTGGGGCAGCTATAGTTTTCTGAGGAAAATAACTAAAACATCGTATAGATTTTTGGCTAAAAATCCGAATTTGATGTTACTGAATCAGAAAAAGTAGTATTACTGCGACAAAGATACTAACTTGTGGTTGACAATACAGAAAAGGGGGCAAAAAGTTGTCTAAAAAGACTCTTCCTATCTCCCCTCAACCCATTAAGGATTAGAGATGAGCGAACGTACTCGTCCGAGCTTGATACTCGTTCGAGTATTAGCGTGTTCGAGATGCTCGTTACTCGTAACGAGCACCACGCGATGTTCGAGTTACTTTCACTTTCATCTCTGAGACATTAGCGCGCTTTTCTGGCCAATAGAAAGACAGGGAAGGCATTACAACTTCCCCCTGCGACGTTCAAGCCCTATACCACGCCCCTGCAGTGAATGGCTGGCGAGATCAGGTGTCACCCGAGTATAAAAATCGGCCCCTCCCGCGGCTCGGCACAGATTTATTCTGACATAGAGGAGGGAAAGTGCTGTTGGTGCCAGAGCTGCTATGGGGAGAGTGTTAGGAGTATTTTAGGCTTCAAGAACCCCAACGGTCCTTCTTAGGGCCACATCTAACTGTGTGCAGTAGTATGGAGGCTGCTTTTTGCAGTGTTGCACTTTTTTTTTTTTTGTATATCGGCCGTACAGAGCATTGCGCCCTGCAGTAATTATACATAGTCCAGGGCCAGTAGTGGTGGTGAGGCAGGGACAGAAGACATATTTATTGAATATAGGCAGTGGGCCTTTCCAAAAACATTTGGGAAAAAAAATCTATTTGGGCTGCCTGTGACTGTCCTCAGTGTACTGGGTCTGTGCTGGGTGTAGTTGTCCTCCTAATTCATCCGCAGCCAGCTAAGTGTTACAGCAGGCTTCCGCAAAATTCTTTCCTGGCTCTGCTGTGCGTTCGGTAAGCGAAGTCAGCCTCCAACCACAGGCCAATAAGCGGCACATTTAATTACAGCGTTCTGTTTCTGCACTACTGGTAATACACCATGCTGACGGGTAGGAGTAGGCCTATAGGACGTGGACGAGGACGCGGAGGCCCAAGTCAGGGTGTGGGCACAGGCCGAGCCAGCGCAGTGGCCAGGGGTAGAGGCAGGGCCAGACCAAATAATCCACCAACTGTTTCCCAAAGCGCCCCCTCGCGCCATGCCACCCTGCAGAGGTCAAGGTGCTCTACGGTGTGGCAGTTTTTCACAGAGACGCCTGACGACCGACGAACAGTGGTGTGCAACCTTTGTCGCGCCAAGATCAGCTGGGGAGCCACCACCACCAGCATGCGCAGGCATATGATGGCCAAGCACCCCACAAGGTGGGACGAAGGCCGTTCACCGCCTCCGGTTTGCACCACTGCCTCTCCCCGTGTCCCAACCTGCCACTGAGATCCAACCCCCCTCTGAGGACACAGGCACTACCGTCTCCTGGCCTGCACTCACACCCTCACCTCCGCTGTCCTCGGCCCCATCCAGCAATGTCTCTCAGCGCAACGTCCAGACGTCGCTAGCGCCACTGTTTGAGCGCAAGCGCAAGTACGCCGCCACACACCCGCACGCTCAAGCGTTAAACGTGCGCATTGCCAAATTGATCAGCCCGGAGATGCTGCTGTATAGGCTTGTGGAAACGAAGGCTTTCAAAAGCATGATGGCGGCGGCGGCCCCGCGCTACTCGGTTCCCAGTTGCCACTACTTTTCCCAATGTGCCGTCCCAGCCCTGCACGACCACGTCTCCCGCAACATTGTACGCGCCCTCACCAACGCGGTTACTGCCAAGGTCCACTTAACAACGGACACGTGGACAAGCACAGGCGGGCAGGGCCACTATATCTCCCTGACGGCACATTGGGTGAATTTAGTGGAGGCTGGGACAGAGTCAGAGCCTGGGACCGCTCACGTCCTACCCACCCCCAGAATTGCGGGCCCCAGCTCGGTGGTGGTATCTGCGGAGGTGTATGCTTCCTCCACTAAAGCACCCTCCTCCTCCTCCTCCAACGCAATCTCTGTCTCGCAATCAAGATGTGTCAGCAGCAGCAGCAGCAGCACGTCGCCAGCAGTCGGTGTCGCGCGGCGTGGCAGCACAGCGGTGGGCAAGCGTCAGCAGGCCGTGCTGAAACTACTCAGCTTTGGAGAGAAGAGGCACACGGCTTACGAACTGCTGCAGGGTCTGACAGAGCAGACCGACCGCTGGCTTGCGCTGCTGAGCCTCCAACCGGGCATGGTCATGTGTGACAACGGACGTAACCTGGTGGTGGCTCTGCAGCTCGGCAGCCTCACGCACGTGCCATGCCTGGCCCATGTCTTTAATTTGTTGGTTCAGCGCTTTCTGAAAAGCTACCCACACTTGTCATACCTGCTCGGAAAGGTGCGCCGGGTCAGCGCACATTTCCGCAACTCCAAGACGGACGCTGCCACCCTGCGGACCCTGCAACATCGGTTTAATCTGCCAGTGCACCGACTGCTGTGCGACGTGCACACACGGTGGAACTCTACGCTCCACATGTTGGCCAGGCTCTATGAGCAGCGTGGAGCTATAGTGGAATACCAACTCCAACATGGGTGGCGTAGTGAGAGTCAGCCTCCTCAATTCTTTACAGAAGAGTGGGCCTGGTTGGCAGACATCTGCCAGGTCCTTGGAAACTTTGAGGAGTCTACACAGATGGTGAGCGGGGATGCTGCAATCATTAGCGTCACCATTCCTCTACTATGCCTCTTGAGAAGTTCCCTGCAAAGCATAAAGGCAGACAGACGCTTTGCACTCGGAAACGGAGGCGCGGGAAGACAGTATGTCGCTGGATAGTCAGAGCACCCTCATGTCTATATCTCAGCGCGTTGAGGAGGAGGAGGGGGAGGAGCATGAGGAGGAGGGGGAAGAGACAGCTTGGCCCACTGCTGAGGGTACACATGCTGCTTGCCTGTCATCCTTTCAGCGTGTATGGCCGGAGGAGGAGGATCCTGAAAGTGATTTTCCTAGTGAGGACAGCCATGTGTTGCGTACAGGTACCCTGGCACACATGGCTGACTTCATGTTAGGATGCCTTTCTCGTGACCCTCGCGTTACACGCATTCTGGCCACTACGGATTACTGAGTGTACACACTGCTCGACCCACGGTATAAGGAGAACCTTTCCACTCTCATTCCCCAAGAGGAAAGGGGTTCGAGAATGATGCTATACCACAGGGCGCTGGTGGACAAACTGATGGTAAACTTCCCATCCGACAGCGCTAGTGGCAGAAGGTGCAGTTCCGAGGGCCAGGTAGCAGGGGAGGCGCAGAGATCAGGCAGCATGTACAGCGCAGGCAGGGGAACATTCTCCAAGGCCTTTGCCAGCTTTATGGCTCCCCAGCAAGACTGTGTCACCGCTCCCCAGTCACGGCTGAGTTGGCGGGAGCACTGTAAAAGGATGGTGAGGGAGTACGTAGCCGATCGCACGACCGTCCTCGGTGACGCCTCTGCCCCCTACAACTACTGGGTGTCGAAGCTGGACACGTGGCCTGAACTCGCGCTGTATGCCCTGGAGGTGCTTGCTTGTCCTGCGGCTAGCGTCTTGTCAGAGAGGGTGTTTAGTGCGGCTGGGGGAATCATCACAGATAAGCGTACCCGCCTGTCAACCGACAGTGCCGACAGGCTTACACTCATCAAGATGAACAAAGCCTGGATTTCCCCAGACTTCTCTTCTCCACCAGCGGACAGCAGCGATACCTAAGCAATACGTAGGCTGCACCCGCGGATGGAAGGATCGTTCTCTATCACCATCAAAAACAGGGACATTTTTGCTTCATCAATCTGTGTATAATATTCCTCCTCCTCCTCCTCCTGAAACCTCACATAATCACGCCAAACGGGCAATTTTTCTTAGGCCCACAAGGCTCAGTCATATAATTTTTCTAAACAATTTTTATACGTTTCAATGCTCATTAAAGCGTTGAAGCTTGCACCTGAACCAATTTTTATTTTAATTGGGCTGCCTCCAGGCCTAGTTACCAATTAAGCCACATTAACCAATTCACCAATTTTTTGGGGCCCTCGCCTACAGTGTAATCCAATTAATTTTTTGCCCACCTGCATTACAGCTGACGTTACATCAGCTGTGCTGGGCACTGCAATGGGATACATTAATGTACAGCCGGTGGGTTCCAGGGAGCCACCCATGCTGTGGGTGCACACGGAATTCCCATTGCGGAGTTGTACCTGCCTGTGACTATTTATAAAAAACCGCGGTCTGACTGGGGCATGCAGACACCTTGACAGAATGAATAGTGTGTGGCACATAGGTTCCCCCTTGCTATGCCCACGTGTGCAGCTCCTGATGGCGGTGGCACAGGATTATATTTCTCATTGCTTCTGTACAGCATTGTGGGCTATCGCCCCGCCCCTTTTAAAGAGGGTCGCTGCCTAGCCGTGCCAACCCTCTGCAGTGTGTGCCTGCGGTTCCTCCTCATGGCAGACGCACTTATAAATAGACATGAGGGTGGCGTGGCATGAGTGCAGCTGAAGGCTGCGCAGGGGCACTTTGGTGTGCGCTGTGGACACTGCGTCGTGCGGGGGGGTTGGGCAGCATGTAACCCAGGAGAAGTGGCAGCGGAGTGTCATGCAGGCAGGGATTGTGCTTTGTTGGAGGTAGTGTGGTGCTTAGCTAAGGTGTGCATTGCTAATGAGGGCTTTTCAGAAGTAAAAGTTGTTGGGGGGGGGGGGGCACTCTTGCCGCTATTGTGGCTTAATAGTGGGACCTGGGAACTTGAGATGCAGCCCAACATGTAGCCCCTCGCCTGCCCTATCCGTTGCTGTGTCGTTCCCATCACTTTCTTGAATTGCCCAGATTTTCACAAATGGAAACCTTAGCGAGCATCGGCGATATACAAAAATGCTCGAGTCGCCCATTGACTTCAATGGGGTTCGTTACTCGAAACGAACTCTCGAGCATCTCGATAATTTCGTCCCGAGTAACGAGCACCCGAGCATTTTGGTGCTCGCTCATCTCTATTAAGGATGTAGCTTATTTTGGTCTTCTAGGCTCGGCTATTTTTTTCATTCCTGCCCTTCCAGAGTCCAAACTTTCTTTATTTCCCACCCATGTTACGGTATGAGCGCTTATCTTTTGTGATATGAGTTGTAAATTTTTAATAGCACAATTTTGGGGTACACATAATGAATTGCAAAATGCCAATTCTGGCATGTTTTTATTTTCTGTTGTGGTGTTCATGGTTATGTAATTGGATAATGTTATAGTTCAATGTCATTATAGAAACAGTGACCCCAATTATGTATATTTTTGTAGCAATATCTAAATATACTATACAGAGTGTGAATTTAACAGTTTTCATATTCTTAAAGATAATATTTCAAAATTACAATTAGTACAACACAGCTAATGACATTACCTGTTTTAGGTTTGGGGGGGGGGGTCCTCCTGGGTCCCCTGAATGAGTAACAAATCATGGAGACATGCCTAGACTACAACTTCATGAGAACTAGTGATAAATCACTTCCTTTAGTTCTCTTCTGCCTGGTATTGCAGTTTATTTATAATTAGACGAGGAATTCAAAAAATCTCCCACATAAACTGTATTATCAGCAATCTCACACGGTGAGTCATATAAGGTGCCGGAAAGCCTGCCTTGTGCAATCTACAGTAGTTTGTCATTCCTCCAGAGGGGCAAGCGCATCAAGAATCTACCATTATGTCCAAAGCAATATTTGTTACGCTTTTTACTGTATCTTGTTTATTTTTGCCTTTATAAGCAAACAAGACGTGTCTTGTCTTCCAAGACGTAAAGAGTATTTCTTACTATTTCTTGCTAAAGCGCGTTGGAAGCTTCCCTGCAGAGGAGTTCAAGGTAACCTGCAGGTATTGTGCATAGGGAGCACAGGATGAAACTAAAAAGAAGCATCTACGTAGATTTCTCAACAGGAGATGTCCATCGTCATCATCAAACCCTTTGGAATTACCTGGATGTCTACATTAGTAACCAATAAAGTATGGTCTGATCCTTATCCAAGTCCCAATTACAGACCAACACAATTTAAGGCCCGTGTCCCATAGAATTTTGCTTGCGCATCTAAATTTTGCGTGTGCAATACGCAGAAAATAAAGCCCATTGATTTCAATGGGTTCATTCACATGCGTGTATTTTGCATGAAAATTTCGGTCATGCAAAAAAGCAAACAAATGCGGCATGCTCTATTTTCCTGCGTATTTGCGCAGGGAAAGATCACATCCTGGACTCAAACGAATTGTTCATTTCAGTGCCTAAGGGCATTGGTTTCACTTGTTTTTCCCCCAAGCGCAATTGCGTACGTAAAAAGTACAGTAAAAATGTGCACACAAATATGCAATGACCGATGTGCAAAAAAGGGGCGCAAAAGTGTGAGCAAATACGCATACACACGTCACACTAAACTAAGAACACAGTTGTACTGTTCATGTAATACAATTGTGACTTCGATCACAACCAGACAATATATTAGGAATCAATGCAGAAATCCAGGTTATTCCAAAGGGTTCACTTACTTTTTCTGGCAACTGTCTAGCCTACAGATATTTTTCTACATTGAATAAAGACCGAGAAAATGAAAAGAAAGAATAAACAGAACAAAAGTGTGTGGAAAGCACAAAAGGTTAATGAATAGAACAAAGATGGTTATTTTTAAATCTACTGATTCTGTATCCGATGCCGGTTCAAGTAAAGATTCAGCGCAATCTGGTGCATGGTATAAATAGCTGTACCACCACCAGCACTGGTCCGCCTGTCAGCGCTATATACCAACAGGGCTCAACAACTGATTTGTAACAATTACAGGCCCGCCCTCAGAGGAAAACACTTAATAGCACAATTTTGTACAGATTTTAAAAGATCTGCCACCTTTAAAAAAAAAAAAAACTCTAGAACTCCATACGTTTAGAGATAAACATGTATACCTGCTAAACGGTGTGCAAAAGTATCCTAGTCAGGTAGGCTTTACACTCTACAATGTTGTAACACAGAAACAAGAGCAACCTCCTGCAATACATCGCTGACAGCAGGTTTTCTCCAACCTACCCCTCCCGAATAGCTGCCATTTGGTGATGGTCAGACCCCTATATAAGCCACCTTTTCCCAACCTGTATGACTAGCTTTAAAGCAACCCTCCAGTCTGGGAAAAATTGGTCCTAGGACTAGATGAGATGGGAAATTATATTGCCCGGTGTCTTTCTTCATATACATAGTGCCCAGAGTTAGTCTTGCTCAAATAGGTTGAAGGGTTGTTTACGATTTTTGGCATTTCATTTTAACCCTTTCCAATCGACTGTCTGACGTCTTCCTACATTCTGATTGAAGCTTGTACAGCTCCAATGTCAGAAGACGTCCGGCAGGGTATTCTTACCATCTTTTGCCAGCCACTTCGCTGTCGGAGCCTCTCTGGCGCACACACACTGGCTTTAGCCAGCAGATGGCATTGTTGTAGAACAGCAAAAAGAGAAAGCCTTTTAGGAAACCCTGAATCCAAAATTGGATTGGAAAGGGTTAACTTTAGGTGTTGACTCAATCAATCATGGGATGCTCAGATAACCATGTCCCTATTTCTGACATCAGTCAGCACTCGTAGTCTGAAGATCACCGATATCATGCCTCTGCCCTACTCCGATCCCTGCAGCTTCACCAATAGCCATAGAGACTGATGTCAGAAAGGTGGGGCCTAGTTATGACAACTGCTGCTGATAGCCCATTGATGTACAGCAATCTGCAATATCTGTGGTGGACAGGCAATTTACTCTACAGGCTTCTGGACAAACACATAGCACCAAGTAAGGCCTCATGTCCACGGGGAAAATCAGACCCGCCGCGGATTCTTCATGTACAATCCATAGCGGGTCCCTCCTGCCCCGCAGACATGAGGCTAAAAATCAGAATAAACTCACCTGCTCCGGACGATGCAGATCTTCCTTCCTTTGCGGCCGGATCTTCTTTCTTCTGCCGAAGAAAGAAGATCCGGTCGCGAAGAAGGGAAGAACCGCATCGTCCGGAGCAGGTGAGTTTAATTCTGGTACGGGTCTCCCGCGGATTCGGACGGCTTCCATAGAAGCCTGCGGGAGCCGTCCCCGCGGGAGACCCGCGTGAAAATGGAGCATGTCCATTTTTTTTCCCGTACGCGGATCTGCGCCTGAGGGCAAAAATGACATCCGCAGGTATTTAACTTCCTGCGGGTGTCCAATGCATCCCTATGGTACGCGGATCCGCGTGTGGGAGAAACGCTGCGGATTTTAAGCCCGTGGACATGAGGCCTGAAGTCTCTTGTATGGTACCATGTTTTTCACACTATTAACAGAACAAAAATGGTGCTGAAAAGTTTATGCATCTAATAGTTTGAAGTTGAGACAGGGATTCCTATACGGATCCTCCCATGTTGAACTGTTATCTACTTCATGGATTACAGGATTCATAATGGTGATAATGTATCACAATGTGCAAAAACGTATCAATACCCACATCTACTATGCTTATCACCATTGCTAGAAGTTAGCTGTGATTTACTACATCCTGCAGTCCCCACAAAAAAACCCAAACGCATTAAAGGGCCACACGCCAGTGATTTTTTTCCCCATTCAGTATGTTGCTTTTCACCAGTATATAAGTGAGATAGTGTTACCTTGGTTGGGTTTTCCTTTTTGTCTTAGGCTCCCGGCCATGTGATTCCAATTTTGACTATATCAGATTTAGGCCGAATGCAGACGGATGGGTCGGATTCTGACTGGGAGATCCTCGCAGCAGGATGCGACCTTGTGCCCCTGCAGTGACCCCCGACTTACCTGTCCGGCGTCTTTACTCTGCGCTGTGGATGTGCCGGCTGGCGCACAGCCGCGCATGCTTAGTGCAGAGCCCGCACGTCAGCGATGACGCGGCCATGCAAGCCTGTGCGAAGCTTGCACTGAAATAGGGCGTGTCGCGATTTATACCCCGCGAGCGGCATATTGCAGTTAATTTCTGCTCGTGGGCATGGAAATACATTTTTCAATGCATGTCCTATGGGCTGTATTTGCTGCGTGATCCGGAGCTCCAGATCCTACAGTGTAAATACGCCCATGTGCATTAGGCCTTACTTCAGATTATGCATTCAGTTTCTAGTTATTTTCTTAGTCTGTGTCATGCTGTTGCATGAATCCTACCACAGACACTGCCTAAAGGGTCATACAGGTACTCCAAATCACAGTTTCTGATTATGACCACACAGCTCCTATAACACAGTAATAATAGAGGAAATCAAAGCTCATCCCCCTGACTGTATACTTACGGTCTGTAGCTTACTTAGTTGAATATAGAAGGCATTATGGTATACCATTAAAGTGTTTTCCAGGCAGGACCCACTGTCAGTGCCAGGATACACTGGAGTTGGAGTGGAAGCCGCCTTCACTGAAATCCATGTAAGCTGCGTCTGCAATTACAAGCGCTGGCCACTACATAGGGGTGGAAGCAACAGCTTCCACTCTGACACCAGTGCATCCTGGCACCGACGGCACACGCTGCCTGGAAAACCCCTTTAATGAATGCTGTGCTGATGCATTATGGGATTGATTTGAAAGAGAAAGTAAAAAAAAACAAAAAAAAAAAACTCTCACTCCCAAGATGGTGCCTGAAGCATCCAGAGTATGACAGGCAATCAGTGAGGCGGCAGGGATGAAAAAATGTGTTTTCCCAACCGGTTACACAGAGTTCCCCTTTCAGTACATTGGGTCCAACGGGGAGTCGGACCCAATGCGCTGTGAAGAGAGAAGCCAATTGTAGAACAGAACAGCTTCCTTTCACAGCACCTGTGGACGGCGGCTGCACATGAGCAGGGAGAGCAGTACACATGGGGGGGGGGGGGGGGGGGGTGGTAGGACAGCGTGTAATTGAGAACAGAGTATATCTAATAGAAATCCTTCATATACTATTATACACAACAGTACGGTAGTTACTGCACAGATTTCTCAGCTCCATTTTCACCAAGCTGCATAGCAGAAGAGGGGTTTTATCCCTTCTTATCTTCAGTTAAAGAATCTTATGATCTGGTGAGTCTTAGGCTGGGTTCACACGGGGCAGAATTGCCGCGGAAATTCCGTCCGGAATTTCGCCACGGCAAATCCGCTTGCAGTCGCTAATCCCAGGACTAGCCAGCCACGTGGACGAGATTTCTCAGAAATCTCGTCCACACGGGACGGCAAATCCGCCGCGGCAAAGCCGGCTGCAGCATGCTCATTCTTTTTCTTCCTCCGCTGCGGCCGCGCTGTCCTCTATGGGAGCGCCGGCTAAGTGCCGCGGGTTTTGAAGCAGCGCTTCTCCAGGCGGAAATCTCACGGTTTTTCGCTGTGGCCAAACCGCGAGATTTCCGCTGGGATTCCGCTTTGTGGGAACCTAGTCTTATGGTTTGGAAAAAGAAAAAAGAAAATCTAGTGGGCCCATTTAACAATTATTCACTTTTACTTAGAATGTCACTTTCATGAAACAAAGTGGGTGAGTTCAGAGGGCACTTAAAAAAAAGTAAGTACTGTAATGTTTTGTTTTTCTCTGGTATCTAGGAATATCACACAATAGAAGTTCCCAGCCCTTTAGGGTTGCACAGGTTTTCAGACTTGAAACTTACAGTTTATTAAACTTACCAGTGAATGAAGAGGACTGGGAGTGAATGGAACCTTTATTAAGCATGGTCATGATTTTCCCAACAAAGTCCTTTGGAATAAAGTTGGCGTATGGCAGTATCTCTGAACTGATCAACTGTACAACCTAAAACAAAGAATTACCAATTTACGATTTAAGTACATGCAGCAAACCCAATATGTATAGGCACTAATTTACATTAAAGTACTGTTATCACATAAAAATAGTTAAAAGACTTGCTCTTTTTGTCTTTAGAACAGTGATCAAGGACTAAAAAGTCATTTAAACACTTAAAGCGTACTCGCACTTTCAGGTGAATTTTCAGAGTAAGCTGCCGTATGTGTGTACATCAGGAATAACACAATTGTGGGGTATTCTATGGCTTGCATTCTGCATTTTTCACCAGTTTTCCCTCTGTAGGTTGTATTTCTAACTGTCAGTCTTCACTGAGCATCTGGGTGGAGACTAGCTACTATGGTGTCTTTATACATTGCTCACATAGGAGAACAGGAGTCATCTTCTCCATCACTCTCATAAATAACAGCAGTCTCTATGCAGTACTCAGCAGTGTAAATGTGATTCCAGTAGCCGTGAGACAGCACACACTATTAACTGCATCAGTATGCCTTCGTGAATCTCTCTGCTTCCATCTCCCTCAAAAACTTTCCTCCTCTCCATAGACCTCTATAAGCAGCATGAAATAGCAAAGTCCCACCACCGCTCCCTGTAATCCATCTTGGTGTCTGTTACGGACTTCACATAACAACAGGCAGTGGACAGCAAATTAAAGGGAACCTGTCACCAACTAGAAACACCATAAAGTAAGTTATGTTGTTTATACTTTAATGACGTGGAGTCTGGGGAGCCTCTTTGCATACTTACCTGGTCCCATGACCAACTCAGTGCGGGAACAGCAAGTGTGTCTCTCTTAAGAAGGGAGTGCGCATGCATTATCATTCACTTCTACGGGAGTGCGAGAGCACAGCCTTCTGAAAAGAGTCGGACATCAACTAAGCTGGGGGACACTGCAGAACAGCGGTTCATGAGAGTATGAAAAGAGGCTCCTTCGACTCCACATCACCTAAACTATAACTAAATTGATGGTGCTTATAGTTGCAGACAGGTTGCCCCTATAAGGAATGAAGACCCCTAGTGGTAAGAACTTTAGAGTGAGTTTTCATCATAAACATTTCATTTCATATGGCCCGTTATTCCCATACTCAGGTCAATAAGACATTTGCTTACGAGTTACATGATGCACATCACATGCACGTTGCAGTTTAATTCACTGAAGATGTATATTTCCCCATGACAATGTGCATGTGCTTGCTAAAGTTACCAGAAAGTGAATATTGGCGTTCTCCTTCCCCCTCCTCACACAGATGGCATGACAAAGAGAGCTCTCTCTTCTTGCTCCACTCACCTCTACATCAATACTCTCATTTCTTTGAAACTCTTCAATTGAAAGATTATCTGGAGGTGAGCTGGAAAAAGAAAACAGCGGGAAAACAGTATTACTCCAGTGCCAGCTCCGGGAGTAAAGCGATACTGTGTGTGGAATAGCGTTTCAAAGGTATGCATACATAGAACGCCTCTGGATTCCAATCCAACCCTTTGTGCGAACATAATTTCACATGCCCTAGTTAACTACAAGATATTCAAATACTCCATAGCCCTAAGAGAAGGCTGCGTAGTCAAACTGGTCTGCTGGGGCCCTCCACACATACTGCTGTCTGAGGAACTCCAGTATGTTCTACTAAATAAGACAGTCCACCTAGCAGAAAGCTACGGGTTACATAAGTGGCCCTTTCCAGATAATGACACTTCATTCTATTGCAGACAGGATTCATACTTTGTACAACTTATAGGGAACTCAGCAGCACTTATGAATAATGCAATACATTGTTGTGGTTAGCAGTTTAGTCGTTAACGACCCTCGGTGACCCTAAAGGCGAGCTCCCCCCATGTTTTTTGGTTTTGCACGGCTTCTTTCAGTTGTGTGATATCCATGCCAGTATCAGCCATCATGTCCTTTGGCAACTGGGTCTTCTTTTGCCACTGATCTGTCCAAGCATTATAGGTTTTTCTACAGACTCTGCCCGCATTACAAGGCCAAAATACGTTAGCCGGGTCATCTTGTCCTCCAGTGATATATCAGGTCTTATACGATTCAGGACTTCTCTGTTTGTTACTCTCGCCATCCAGGGCATACGCAGCAGCTATCTCCATCACCAAGGCTCAAACGCATCAATCCATCTATCAGCTTTTTTCACAGTCCAGCTTTCACATCCATACATGGCTATGGGGAAAACTATCCTGCATCTAGTTGATATGCCGATATCCCTACTTTTCCAGATTTTGTCCATGTTAAGCATTTCGCTTTGCCCCAATGCCATCCTACATTTTATCTGTGGCATAGATTCTCCAGCCTAGTTAGTTTTCGAACCAAGAAAGATGAAGTCTTGCACGATTCTAAGACCTCGTTGTCGATTTTGATTTGAATTTGGCCATTTTTTGCCGTTGTCACAATTTTTGTCTACTTTAAATTCAGGTAGAGGCCCATATTTCCATTTTCAGTTTTAATCTTCCGTATCAGCTGCTTCAGACCTGCTTCTGTTTCTGCAAGCAGAGTTGTGTCATCTGCGTAACGGAGATTGTTAATGTTTCTGCCACCTATGCTCACCTCTGGTTTCCAATTCGTCTAGGTCCAATTTCCGCATGATCACTTCCACATATAGGTAAACAAGAAGGGTGAGAGGATGCAGCCCTGTTAGATTAGTTTGGGTTCGGCAAAGGCATCCGTGTCCCCGTACTGTGTTCTCACAGTGGCTTCTTGATTGGTAAAAAGTGATTTAATCAGCCTGACTAGACTCGCCGATATGCCCAACTCTTGTAGGGCCTGCTATAACTTGTCATGGTTGACACAGTCAAAGGCCTTGTTTTAGTCGATGAAGCACATTTAAGTACAGATGGTCCCCGACTTGCGAACAGGTTCCGTTCCAGGAACCTGTTCGCAAGTCGAACAAATGCTTGTATGGAGCAGGATCGCGGGTGGATCCCGCTCCATACAACGTCGGGTGCCGGCTGTTCTTACAGCGGGCACCTGGCGGCAGCAGTTCCGACGAGCCGCGCCGCTTGTCTGAACTGTTAACACTTTAAACACTGCTCTGACAGCGGTATTTAAAGTGTTAACAGTTCTGACGAGCGGCGCGGCTCGTCGGAACTGCTGCCGCCGGGTGCCCGCTGTGAGAAACAGTCTGCACCCAACGTTCAGGGGGCCCGTACAGCGTCCCACGATGAGATCACGGGACGCTGTGTGGTTGCTACGCAGCCGGGGACCTCCTGAAAGGCCCCAGGGCTGCCTATGCAGAGTGCCCATCATGCGCACGGCTTGATAGGCGCTCTGCATAGACAGCCCTAGGGCCTTTCAGAAGGCCCCCGGCTGCCTAGCAGCCGCGATCTGACCGGACAGGCTTCTATCAGGCTTGATGTAATGCCACAGTATGATGTAATTTCGCAAGTTCGTATCTTGCGAAATTCGTAACTCGAATGTTCGCAAGTCGGGGACTATCTGTATTTGTTTTGGTATTCTCAAGCTTTTTCCGTGGTCCATCGCAGGTTTGCAATATGGTCGTGAGTGCTTTGTCCTCACCAGAATCCTGCCTGCATATCAGGGAGTGCCGCTTCAACTACTGATCTCAGTCTTTCTTGTATAATTTTGCAACACATACGAAGATAAAATCATCCAGTGAGAGCATAAAATCTTAAAGGGGCAACTTCAAAATCTGAAGTTATTCCCTATGCACGGTATAGGGGAAAACTTTATGATCAGTGGGGGTCTCACTGCTGCAACCCCCTGAGAATGGGGGTCCTGTTTTGCCCACTTCTCCCAACTGAGTGACATCAGACTGAATGGAGCACTGGCCGTGCATGTGCGACTGCCGCTCCATTAATTTCAATGGGGCTCCTAAAAACTGCCAAGTACTTGTAATTTGCCATCTCCGACAGTCCCACTGAAAATGAACATAGCAACACCGCACATGCACAGCCAGATGAGAAGAGCGGTACATGGGAACCCCTGTTCTGAGGATGCGATGTGTGGGAGACCCACGCTGATCATAACATTATCTTCTATCCCGTGGACAGGGGATAACGTTAGGTTTCTGGATAACCCCCTTAAGAAATGATATACATATGTATATTAAAAATACTGATTACAAATGCATCTTCTGTACTTCTTCAAATACTGCATACACAATTCTCACACAGCATAATGATGAGACGTGCTATTGGCTACTAACGACAATTTAAAAGGTTTTTGTCATCACAGAAACAGATGGTATATTGCAAGGATTTGCCATTACGCCAGCTGAGACTAAACACTCATCCTAAACAGTATTTTCCTGCACAGTGTAGCCTGCGCTGTGAAGGGGCTGAAATACAGATCTATCCAAGTAAAAGTCAATGGTGAACAAGCCACATAAACACAATTAAAATGCAAGAGATAATCCTGCTGCTATGTAAAATAATTGCGCAATAACTACCCTCAAAAATCAATTCGTCAAATGATAGTAATGGGATCGCCATAAAACTCTCATTGACGGCAATTTTGTTCCCCCTGAAAAACTTTTGAATGTAAACAGTCACCTGAGAAAGTCACCAAAACCTAAAATGTGTGGATATAACCATAACCCTTTGCAATCCAATTTTGGATTTAGGGTTTCCTAGGGGGCTTTCTCCTTCTGCCATTTTTCAATGGCACCATCTGCTGGCTAGAGCCAGTACTGCCGTATGGGACATGTTGGAGAGGCTCCCGACAACAATCTATACTAAAAACTACATGCTAATACTATGTAAACTTCTACATGGGGATGACAAATGTAGAATAAACACTTATCCCTCCAGAATGTACCTTTTTGTAAATAAAAAGTCCTCAAAAGTGTTTGCCAGCTCAGGCCACATGCTATCAAACTTTCCGGAAGACGCATGTTGTCGTGCAACTGGTAACCCAACTGAAAGCACCTTCAATAGGGAGGAGACAGCCAACTTCCATGTGCTTTCTGATGGGCAAGCATACTTCAGGCTCAAGGGCATCCTCAGAGTCTGGAAAGAAAAACCGAAATATATTTACATACAATATTTTGCAATGTGAAGAGAAGTGCGTTCTAAAATAGATTCATGGATTATGTTCTTTGGCATTATATTGCTAAACTGGCAAGATTAGCGCTACGTTGATGGTATATAGTCATTAAAGGACTTCTATAATTGCATAAATATTCATTAAGATAAATAATATGCTACAACTTAACACTAGATACGTGCTACTAGTAGATCTGAAGGATACCTATAGGTTCCACTAGCTCATTAAAAGCCCTTATGTGCAATTAGGACTGTGGCTCCCTCGTGTTAGTGAGGCTTCTGGATATCTTTTGATATTTGTGTCAATATATAGTCATCAGCTCTCCTGTTTTAGTTGTACCATGAAGATACATAGCTTGTCAAGAGTGTAAGTTGTCCTTGAAGAAGTTCATCTGGAGCTTTAGCACATAGTAAACCACAGGAATTGTGTTTACTGACATCTGGTGGTTAAAAAGTGTACTTCCATCTACTGGAGGGCTATTCATCTTACGTGTCAAATTTCTGAACGGCATAAAAGGAAATTTCCTAATTCTATTATGAGAACAGTTCCCTTAACAGGTAAGGCTGGTGTTTACATGAGATTTCAAATTTTCTAGCGCTGGTTTAAATTTCCATCTTTTATGCAGAAAACTGTATAAGTAGAACAACTAGTATGGAGCTATAGGGCTCAATATGTGAGACAGAGACCTCTTTGGTCTTCATTTCACATGGTTTCTATCCCGGTCAGTCTTTTTCGCTGGATAGAAAGTGCCACGCATGGAGACCAAAGAGGTCTCTGTCTCACATACCGAACCCTATAAGTTCTATCTCGCTTTCATCCACTTTTCCATATTTATGCAGTTTTCTGCATAGAAAAACAGAACCAGCACTGGGAAGAAAAGGTCTTGTGAAAGAGCTTAATAGAATTTCTATGGGCCAAACATAGCTTGCTCAAAATAATTAAGGGAGCATTTAAGCATCACAGTATAACCCCAAGTCACTCAAACATCTGGGATATTAATCAGTCCCGTTAGGAAGTGATTAGGAAACAATTTCACTTGCTTTGGTGAAAATGAAGGAGTGGAGAGGCAACGGCAAGACAACCCAAAAAAAGAGAGACTAGTTTTGCAGGTGGTTTCCAAAGATGAGGACTTTCCTTATTTTTTCCAATAGATTCTTCTCCAGTTTTGCTAGTGTCCTTGCCACTATTGGTACCCGTAGCCCAATCAGGTGGCACAGGTAGTCCTGCTCCCCCAGGATATCACATCCCATGGCACATCCATACGTTCCACCACAAGGAGGTTTGCTAGGTCTCAAGGACCTGGACCGTTACACAAGAAGAGCTGGGCCATAGAAGGGCATCAACCAGCATCTGGACCGGTATCTGTCCTACGTGTGATGAGGAATAGGAGGGGCACTGCCAGAGCTCTACAAAAGGACCTCCAGCGGGCTATTGGTCTAGATATTTCTGACCCAACTCCATGGGGATGGCATGAGGGCCTGTCGTCTTGTAGTGGGACCTATACTCACAGCAGCCGCTTGTTTTGAAGCTGCACTTATCTCGCGGAAATCTTGCGGTTTTTCGGTGCGGCCAAGCCGTGAGATTTCCGTCCCAAGCTTAAAGGGGCTGTCCAGTTGCTAGATTTTAATGCCAGGTGTACATGTGATAAAATAAATCCAGTGTTGGCGATCCAGTGATGCAGCCTTACTGGAATACGTCAGGGGCTGCTGCGCTGGATTGCCAAAGATGAGGATGGGTAAGTAATGCTGGATTTGTTATTCTTTCATATTTGCACCTGACATTAAAAATATCACAAGGTAACCAGACCACCCCTTTAAGAACAGGCAGATATGCAAATTATCGGAGTTGTGGTGTGATTAGATGAACGTTCTTTTCACCTGAAGCCCTAAAAATTGCCCCACCCCCATGGCCTATAAAAAGGTTTTCAGAGGCTCCTTATGTGTAGTGACCTCTTTTTCTGCCTGTGTAGAGCTTGTTGGCCACTAGATGCCTCTACGATGAGTCTAAGAGGGGCGCATTATTGGAATGTGAGAAGCTGGATGGTTGTATCGGCCACTTGCTTGATACCTGAACCCTTCTGACAAAAAAGTTGGCAGTGTTGGGGGTAGTGGATGTGTGAGGGCACACACACAAGGTGACCAGGCTCAGGATGTCCTCGACAGACCACCAGTAGAGAGGGTCTTCTGACCATTTGACAAGCACAAGCAGCTCCAACTATTTTGTTGTCCACCATCCAGAGACAGGTGGCACCATCCTTACAGGTCCTGTGTCTGCTGGAATCAGTTCCAGACGCTTGGCTGAAGGACATTTAATCTCATGCGCCCATTACATGTACTGTCTTTGGCACCCACCATCACCTCAAATTGCAGTTGTGTCGTTAACAATGAAACTGGAGTGCTATGGAGTGGAACCAGGTTGTCTTCAGTGACTAATCCAGGTTTAATTTAGTTACTGATGATGGCTGTGTTCAAATTTGGAGACCTAGGGGTGAGCGCCTCAATCCTAAATTTGCTGTGGAGCGGCACACTGCCCCCACTGCTGGTGTGATGGTCTGGGGGGGGGGGGCGGGGGGGGGGGGGTAGACGACACATCGCATATGACATTCGGTCACCCCTAGTAGTGGTACGAGGGACAATGACAGCTCAGTGATATGTTCAGGACACCCTGCAGCCACATGTGTTCCTCTCATGGTGGCTTTCAAGAGGCATCTTCCAGCAGGACAATGCTCAGCCACACACAAGGGTGTCACAAAAATGCTACCACAACATTACCACACTTCCGTGGCTGCCCGGTCGCCAGATTTATCACCAATAGAACATGTATGGAACCATCTGGGACACCAATTTCACCAGCCTGTGAGCTTTATTGTCAATTTCGGGTGAGAAATTTCAAGTGCAGCATTCACTCGGATGGGTCGGGTCAGAAAGACAGCACACTTACTGAGTGTTTCGCTGTTCTGGCTCATAGAGGGGTTATTAGGCAGTGGGATTGTCTTCATATGACAAACCATTGAAAAGGGGTTTCTCATGATAGCAAGACAGAATATAAGGTCTACATGCTGACTTGTTTGGATGTGACCAATGAAATCCCTACCGATTGGACCAATGGGGATTTGCCTCTTTATTTAGCAAACAGAAACAAGATCATGCATACCCGAATAATATTTTGGAGAACCTTTTCATTCACTACAGCCTTATGACACGCTGTTTTCTGGTACAGGTCAACCATGACGTCTAAGGACTTTTCAGCAAAAGGTACATAATTTAAGGCAACCCACTCCGCCTGTAAACAAAAACAATACACGTCAGAACTCAAGATTAGGACTACAAAAACCACTTGCTCTGACAAGCACTAGACATTTGCTTTTCTGCATGCTTTGTGGCCCTGATGGGAGTCATCCGAAAAAGTTAAAGAGGCAGAAACAAGCACTGTGCATGCTTAAAGAAAAAGTAAGAAAAATCTCCATACAGGGAAGTCCTACGGCCAGTTTTCCAGAAGGAGGAGTTCATGATTTTTACTAGTTTTATGATTCATTTTTGTCAGGGCAGGGCAATTTTTAAGGAAAGGTCACTCACCGGTGCAAAAAGTTGGATCTATTGTGATTCCATTTTGTTGCAGAATAAACAGAACGAGAGAAGTTAATTCAGATAGAGTCACAGACATATACAGGTTACTTTAGATGAGAGTATGATGCATAAGCATTTAAGGTGCTTAATTAACATTGTGCCAATTAATTCAATTATCTTCCCCTTTTTTTAACAAGCAGTGACCTGGAGTAACAACATCAAGGCCAGATTAGTCGGCTGCATGAGTCAACCAAGTGCAGCGACAGACTTGTCCATTAGACCTGGCCCCAAATACTAAAGATCTGGCTACTAAAACTCATCAGCACAACCCCTTTGAGCTCCCAGTTGGTCTTCTAGAGTGGACCATAGGAGTCAAAAGGTCTAATCAGAAGTCAAAGTCTAATTGCTGGATAATAATAAAGTAGATCTTACGCCATTGTGTGATTTGTCAGATTCTGCTATACTTATCCTAATATTTGTACCCGGCACAGTACAGGCGGCCAAGCAACTAAAGTTTATGTGAAGTCTGCCATACAAACAAATCTGGATCTGTATAAGATACTGACTTAGGTTAGTTTCACACGGGTAAGAATTTTGCACAAGTTTTGTGCGTTGCGAGATGTACAAAACCTGTGCGAATATTAACTCCATGAGCGATGCTGCGAGGGAAAAAAGTCACGGCATGTTCTATCTTCCACATTCCTCGGAACGCATCACCCATTGATTTCAATGGGACCTTAAATACATTTCATGGCTCTGGCATGTGTGCGATGCCAGGTTTCCCATTGAAAGCAATTGGAGATCCTTATGAACATCTATTGCGCATGAAACTCGAACGACAGGATCGGAATTTCACAGAAGCGATGCAAGGCATTAATGTTTAGAAAATCGTATCTGTAAAGCCCGATACGGCACATGCACGAGTGAAGGTAGCCCTATACATCTGAAAGTAAGATGTACCGAAATGGTGCTGCACCTACGAATATACTGTATGCCCTAACACAGCTCCTAAATGGGTTATCCCATCAAGACAAACACAGTCGAAATGCTTTATCAGGGCACTTGGATTTTACAGATGGGGGTCCCGGCTTATGACCCCTTTTCAGGAACAAGGCAAAGGAAGAGCTGCTAACAAACAGCAGCTGTCACTGAGGAATATGAGCTGTCCATCTATTACATGGACGACCATTCATGTGAATGACAGCCATGTAATACTGCTGGCTGGATGTCTCATGAGTGGCTCTCAGATTCAAGGGGTTGTCTGCTGTGACAATCCTTTATGTAGAGCTGGGAACGTTAATATATGTGGTGGGGACTCTGATGGTAAGACGTTTGGTGTAATAGAAAACTCACTAAATGGCACGTTGGGGTAATGATGGCCTCTGCCTGAACACCTCCAGTTGGCAGCACTGAGAGCCATTAGCAAACGAAGATCAGCAGCAGACGGCCTGGATAATACATACCTGATTGTATTTGGCATTAGCAATGTGCTTTGTTTCTAGTTTGCCATACTGAGGAGGTTTACAAGAAAACTGGACAAATGCAGATAGCTGGTCAAAAATGGCTGGATACATTATCTGCATGTTTTCTGGTCCTACGCAGATGGCCTAGAAGGAAAGAAACACAAATAAGAATAAAGATCCCAAAGTGGAATTTCACCTTGGACCAGCTTTAAAGATTGTATTAGAGAAGCGTGCAGTATTGCAAGAATGGCACGTCTCTGATCACACAACACAGGCGCTCAGAAACGTTGTTCGTATTCCGCTTATGGCTCCTGCAAAACAACCAATTTAAGTTACTCAAGTCTGCAAAGTTATTAAAGAGGATTGTGTCATCGGGATAAACTCTTCATAATCAGGGCATCTCTACCAGGTGACAGAATGGAAACAAGCCAGCTAGGCGAAATGCCTTCTTTTAAAAGGCACCATGGTTATGAACATGTGAACCCTCTTGGCCAATCAGAACAAGCTAGCTTTTTTTCCCATTAATGGCATTTTATATCTCAAAAAGACTGATCCAGCACTAAATCTCAAAGCTAGTGTCCTATAGTGAATATTGGACTAACTAGAGCGTACTTGAATAGGAAAGGCATGGATGGACTACATGATGTTGTTCCACAAAGGCACCAGAACACCGATTTTGATTATTTGTTGTGGCCCCTGAATGAGAGATAGAGTGTAAAACCCCAAAGCGTACTCAAAAGGAGGCCCAACGCGGATCAGTCCCCAAATCACCTAAAGACAATGATGGATGACTTGCTGGATAATCTGCGCCTATCGTAGCAGAAGTATTGCATTTGAGTATACCTTTGCATTGGCCGTACTACCAGAACTTCCTTACTTGAGTCCTAGCAGCAGTCCCATGACAATTAAGAGAAACACTGTAAACGGATTTTTGCTTGTCACATGTAATTCTTCAACTTTGTAATTGGGTTTTACACTCTCCCTCTCTTACAGAGGCAACAACACAATGGAAATCTATGTTCTGTAGCCCCCAGGGGCCTTTGTGGCAAACCATTATGTAAAGCATCCAGGCCATCAAGTATACTATTGTTATTTCAACAAAGGGCACCGGTATTGAGACATAGCGCTGAATCGCCTTGACTGCACTCTGTATATGCGAAGTAGTAACCTACAGGTTCCTTCTGCATAAATTAGAGGAGCCCGGATGTGTATCCGATTTATTATATGGGCATTTTGTTAATGGAAACTGCAGATAGCTAAAACAGAACTAAACAAAACCTGCTTTTGCAACCAATAGATCAAAAAACAATTTTGCAAATATTCTTGGATGAAACATTCCCAACAGTTTGTGTATACAGCTCCTATACAAGTTAGTGTCTCCATGGCAACAGACGGCAAACAAAAACTATATATTCTGAAGTCATACTCTTATCCATCTGTGCCCTTTTCTTGCTAATCTACCAAATATATGAAATATAGGTATGGGGGACAAATGGAAAAGAATGGAGACATATAGGTCTGCTAAGGGGCTGCGGACACAAAATAGTTAGAAAGTTTTAGATGCATTGGGGAAACCAAATTTGACTGCAGAGGTGAACAGCACCTTTAACAAAAAACTATTTTGGAGATAGCAAAATGACTCAGGTATGAACAAGAATTTATAACAATTATAGGGAACCTGTCACCTGCCTAAAGCACCATAAACTAATTTATGGTGCTGTTAGGGCAGGTGATAGGAGCCGGGTGCTCTATTCTGTATACTTATCTGCTTCCTAGTTGCGAAGTCTGCATGCCGGACGGAAACATAACTCTTTTCAGAGTCCTGTGTGTGCACTGGCCTATACAAGTCTATGGGAGAGCGTGCACACAGGAATCTGAAGAAGAGTCAGATTTTCATCTAGCTCATGGACTTGAGCAACGGGCATAGTGGCAACCAGGAAGCGGGCGAGTTAAAAAATTCAGCACCCGGCTCCCTGTCATCTGCCCAAACAGCACTATAAATTAGTTCATTGTGCATTAAAGAGGTTCCCTTTAAGTAATGCAGACAAGTGATTTGGCCGGTACCTGCTAAGAGGGCGGAAGAGCCGGAGTTGTGGTTGCAATGCATAAGCAAAAAAAAATTAAAAAAAATCGGAAAGATACAGCAGCACTCTATGGGCTACTGAATATTTGAGTCCTTTAGGTACGCTCACCGTTATATCAAAATATTCACTAAAAATATCACATCTAAAATATAATACACATAGCAATAGAGTAATGTAAAGTTAGTCAAATATCCCATTGTACTAAAGGAGGTAGTATTTTAGAGAAATCTGTTAATAGTTGTGTTTAGCTTATTTTTTTTACTTATTTTAATGTTGGCTTTTGGCATTGGATATTAAAACTTTTCCATGGTGTCATGCAAGAAAGAAAAAGGCAAAAAAGTGAGAGTGAAGATGAGCCTGACACAGTCACCTTTTGTAGGACATCCAAAGCGGTAAGCACAGATTCCTGCAGACTTGTCAACACTGCTTCAGTATAAGAGGGGAGGATGAAAGGAGAGGCATCCGAGCTTATAGGCACTGACACAGCCCCATGTAATATAACCCCCAGCTTTTGTAGGTCATCCATGCTAAAAGCAGTTTTGATGTGCTGATAAAGAGCTGGGAAAATCTGAATTAAAGCTGTGAGGAATGGCTGACTTGGGATAAAAGTCAGTTTGTCGCATGTAGATGGCGGCTTTGTACTTTCAGAACCAATCCTATACCAGGTGTTCCAGGCAGCCCACCATAGAGCCGAGTCTTCAATCTCATCCATGGCTATGGGCTGCTCACAACTATTATATCGATTAAGTCTGTCTCCTGCAGAGTCGGCTCTTGTCAGCGGTCTTCCTGGCCCAGCGGCCATCACTGCCCCAATGAGAGCCGGGACAGATACTGAAATACCAGGCAGTGACTCTGGCCTATCCATTTCTCTGGTTGGGCTAACGATCTGCAAAATTTCCTGTAAGCTTTTGAGTGCGGCCAAGGAAACTTCATTGTTCTTGCTGAGAGCTGCAGACTGAATGTGATCCAGGAGGACATCCCAGGCATTTGAAAAGTCACCTACATTGGAAAGCAATAAAGGAAAGTAATCAAATTAGGCATGACACTGGAATCCAGAGCCAGCAAGAAATGCATTTAAGAGAACACCATAACTAGTTCTTCCAAGACAGAACGACAAGTGCTTTGCCTGAACTCAACTTGGCCAGTACTGTTGTAGAAGACGTACTGGTGCACAGCAAGAAGGTTAGCAATGACAGCCCTGCATCCCCATGTGACAGAAGGGATCAGAAATCAGCTCGGTATTTGCCATTTTATTTTTTTACAAGTCACTTAACCCCTTAAAGACTTGGCCCATTTTGGCCTATAAGACGCAACAATTTTGGGGGGATTTTCATCTCCACTTTTAGGGCTCATGTCCACGGGCAAAATGAGATTTAAAATCCGCAGCGGATCTCCCGCACGCGGATCCGCACCCCATAGGGATGCATTGACCACCCGCGGGTAGATAAATACCCGCGGATCGTCAATAAAAGGGATTTAAAAAAAAATGGAGCATGAAAAAATCTGGACCATGCTCCATTTTCGTGCGGGTCTCCCGCGGGGTCGGCTCCCGCGGGCTTCTATTGAAGCCTATGGAAGCCGTCCGGATCCGCGGGAGACCTAAAATAGGAATTTCAAGGATTTACTCACCCGCAGCGGGCCGCGAAGCTCTTCTCTTCCTCACGGCCGCATCTCCCTTGCTTCGGCTCGGCGGATGTGCCCGGCGCATGCGCGCGGCACGTCGACGACGTTCCGGCGGCGTAAGGAATTCATCCGCCGGCCGAAAAAGAAGATCCGGCCGTGAGGAAGAGCAGAGCTTCGCCGCCCGCTACGGATAGGTAAATTCCTTTTTATTTATATTTTCAGCGCTCACGTCCGCGGGGCAGGAGGGACCCGCTGCAGATTCTACATGTAGAATCCGTAGCGGGCCCGATTTTCCCCGTGGACATGAGGCCTTAGAAAGCCATAACTTTATTTTTTAGTCCCATTGAAGGTGAATAGAAAGGCACCACGCATGTACAACCATTCAATCTTCTCCTCACTGCGGGGTGTGCAGTGAGCTTACAGTGAGGAAAGGGGGACATGGAATTCCTGTTTTGGGGATCAGTGAGGGTCTCAGGGGTGATCAAATTTTGTACAATGCCTGTAATGCTGATAGTAATGTATTGCAATGTGATCACCAGAATTTCTTTAACCCATTAAGGACCAAGCATTACATTTTTGGAGCTTGGTCCTGGATTTTAATCTCAGCCATTTGAAAAAATACAGCGGTGGATTTAA
The DNA here is from genome assembly GCF_035609145.1 of Eleutherodactylus coqui. Lineage (NCBI taxonomy): Eukaryota > Metazoa > Chordata > Amphibia > Anura > Eleutherodactylidae > Eleutherodactylus > Eleutherodactylus coqui. Next base: position 122,083,804 of record NC_089838.1, read on the forward strand.
GCCTCTGTTCTGCAATCAATCAGAAGCAGGTTGGGTTGTCAGCTGTTTAGTCACAGCTAATAACCCGGAGGAGAAGGCCGGAGGGTTTTTTAACCCTTTTTGCCTTCTCCTTTACCGTGTACACAGCGCTCAATGAGTGCTATGTACTAAACGGTGGAAGTGTTTCTCCCACCCTGATCAGCTCTGTTAGTGACTAATGTCACTACAGGGGATGTTTTCCCTGTAAATGGGGCTCCAATGGATGCCCCAGCTACAGTCGGAAAGTGTCAAATAAAAAAAACAAAAACATGTGAATGTCCCCCAGAGGTCTTACAGGACGTCATGGGGGACATAGACAGTAAAAAAAATAGTTACATAAATAAGTAAAACAAAATTACAGAATAAAATAAAAGTATACACATAAGAAAGAAAAATAACCCGAAGCCGACGCCAACCAAAACCGTCGTCATATGCACCCTGTAATCTAAAACCATACATATTATGTATCTATTATATAGGAAAACTATGAAAAGCGCAGCTCGATGTACACGAGCGGAAAATCGCCGTGATTTTCCGCTCGAGTCTAAAAATTGCAGCATGCGGCAATGAACCTATTATTGCTGATCGGTTCATCGAACATTGTCGTAATTTAGCGTTCTCCCGCTGCGGAAATCTGCTGCGGTAAAAAGCTACGCCTGTGGACAGCCGACCTTACTGTTTCCAGGTCTTCTAGAGAGGGGCGCACTTTGTAGCCTCTCTCTGCTCTGGCTTAATTAGTGGAAATAACCAAAACTTTTTCACTGAAAAGAATTAAAAACTTAAAATATAACCTTTATTGTAATATCAGTAAAAGACAAATTCTTGTGTTTCTATAATCCAACATCTGATACAACAGAGATCAATCCATTGTGCCACTCAATTGAGTTATAGCGTTGGTAAGTATATCATATAAACCAGAGTGGATTCACAAATAACACAAATTACAGGAGTAGTATAACCCTGTTTACACTCCAAGCACAAAGCTCGTGTTTAAACTGTGCCAAGAAATCGGTGTCTCATTAAAATATATTCTCCACACAGACTCCTCTTCTGTGGTTATTGTGCTCTATAGTCCACTACAAGGTTCTATTTTAAGGCCCATTTACACGGAGCAATGATCGCACAAATGACAATTTGAGTGACAGCTCTGAGCGATCATTTTGCATAAACTATAGAGATGAGCGAACCTACTCGTTTCGAGTAATTACTCGATCGAGCACCGCGATTTTCGAGTACTTCCGTACTCGGGTGAAAAGATTCGGGGGGCGCCGGGGGGAGGCGTGGCGGAGCGGGGGGTAGCAGCGGGGAACAGGGGGGAGCCCTCTCTCTCTCCCTCTCCCCCCCACTCCCCGCTGCAACCCCACACTCACCCACGGCGCCCCCCGAATCTTTTCGCCCGAGTACAGAAGTACTCGAAAATCGCGGTGCTCGGGCGAAAAAGGGGCGTGGCCGAGTACACTCGCTCATCTCTAATAAACTATTAAGTAGCTACTCAGCTACTTAAGTACCAATCAAGTGTGCAAATGAAGCCTTTAGCTGAAAGCAGTTAACAGTCCGAGGGCTCTTATCTGCTTTCAGTTCTTTTGTTCTCTGATGGGAAACTATGCTATCAGCACTCCCCTGCTGATGAGGCTGAACGACGATTTTCAGTTTGACTTGAACTTAACGATCAGCTAGCAGTGCACGAAAAGTGCGCGATGGCTGCGCGTTTAGACGCAACGATTAATCGCTCAACCGAACATCGTTCTGTGTAAATGGGCCTTTACTCTTATTGATTCATTCCTACCATCTCACAAGTTAACCAACATCATGGACGAGGATAAGGTATGTTCAAGAGGGTAATTTTCACAGAGTCACAGTTTATTATTCATGGACTGATGCTTGTGATTTAACTGGGTATGTTTATTTACTGTACAACCGTAACCCTAGGTCCACACAGTATTACTTAATCATTACACCCCAAGCACACTCCATTTTTCCTTTAGAATGGATAATGGGTTTCACAGTGCCTGCATAATCAGGTAGGTTAATGAATGACAGCTACTAGCAAGAGGTTCTTACTGCAGATACACAACAACCAGTACATGCATAACCTATGACTGCAGACATGCATACCACATTGTGTATCACTACAGTAGGTAAATTGCAGTGATTTAGTGTTCTCCCGCGGCAGAAATCCGCTGCAGGAAAACGCTACGCCCGTGGACAGCCGGCCTTACTGTTTCCAGGTCTTCTAGAGAGGGGCGCACTTTGTAGCCACTTTCTGCTCTGGCTTAATCGGTGTAAACTTCCTATTCATTACATCAGAATTTCCCAATATGGTATTTGAAAACTGGTTTGGAACCCAGAAGTTCCCTCAACAAGTTTAAAATATGATCTTACCTAATGGCTGTAAGAGGTATCGTCTAGTGTTAAATATTCGGGCCACACCCGCCAGGGTTAGTACCCAGGTTTCTGCCCACTGTTTCTCTGCTGTGTCCCTGGAGTGGTGTATGAGGATGTTACCACCTCCTGATTCAATCTTCTCTTTATCGGCTGTTGTAGAAGACTCTCGTACTTGATCTAAAAGATGGAACAGAACCTAGTGCAAGGGAAAAAAAAAACGATAATAAATGTGTTTCTTTGTAACTTGCTACGAGGTATATTGTTCACACGTACAACGCTGAGAAAGCAAATTCTTAAAGGGATATTGCAATCTCAGTCAATTATGCCCGAGATGGGAATAGCTGTCCTAATGCCATGGCCACTGGTGGCTGCGATTATGGAAATGCTTCACTTCTACGAAGTATGTTAGTTAGAATTAACCAGTTCAACGGTTTCCACTAGCCGAGCAACCAGTGGCTGCGGAAGTAAGCCAGGATGGGGTCTAGGGACACCCGTTCTGGAGACGGCTGTGGTTACCAGAATCGTCACCGGCATCTCTCAGACATTTATGGTATATCCGGTGGATATGTCATAAACATACGAGATGGGAATTCCCATGTAATGGAGGTACTTAGCTAAATACATTATATTTTTCTGTCGTCAGGCCAGCAATTCTATTGGCTGGCAGACTGGAAAGACAGGAAACTGCTAATGCTCACAGTGGAAATTATATTCAAACACCTAGTGCCTTACAAGTTATTAGTAGGAAGAATGAAATATTAAATCTTAAGATTTTTTAACAGACCAGCAGACCTGAACAAGTAGTAGAGAACTTACACAGCAATGGAGTTACTCTTTAGTTAACCCTTGCCTATACGCTGCACTTCAGTACCTTCCAAATGACAGTATGCCATGTTTGATGCTGAAGTAAAGTTCCATGAGCCCCAATTGTAGAGAATAAGGTCTGGCCAGCGCTCTTCCTGACAGCAGGGCGTGTGTCAACACACAGTTCTCCCAGTTTGGCATAGAGACAAAGCCACAGGCAATCAAATGGAGGTGCAGGGTGGAAGGGACGATTTAAAGTCACTCCTTTCTCTTTTGCCTGCATCTGAAGCAAGTCTTCCTCTCGGTTTAGTTCTTTTTCTATCGTTTCTCCTCGCTGAAAGAAGTAATCGGAGATATTCCACTGGAAAATAAAAGTCATAGTACAAAGTTAAACACTGTTCCTTTAAGGCTTTTTTTTCCCCTAGTAAAAAGTACTTTATATTCATAGCGTGATAAAGACCTGTAAAAAGTTTTCATTCAGTAGAAGGTAGACCGTGCTCTGAAGACTGATACAGCCCATGTGTTCTAGTGGTGGAGTAAGGCTGGGTTCCCATGGGACGGAAATCTCATAGAATGTCTGCGGCAGGATCGCAAGGAAATTCCGCAAGATTTCCACAGTGGAAAGGCCGCTTCAAACCCCCCACCATTTGGCGCTGGTTTGAAGTGTCTTTTCAGTCTGTATTCCGCAGCGGAAAAGCTCTCTCCATAGAGAGAAGAGAGCCCACAGCGGAAACAGCGATACAATTGACATGCCGCGGATTTGAATTCTGCATCACATTTCAGTTTCCACCTGACTTGTCCGCAGGATGCGATTGGGATTTTTGCAAATCCCGTCCACTTTGCTGCTCAGTCTCAGGGTTAAAAATGCTTGTGGAATTTCCCTGTGCAAAAAGTCTGCATGGAAATTCTGCGTTTTTTCCCCCCCATGTGACACCAGCCTAACAGTGCATGGACTCCCACCAATCTCAGAAGTGCTTAAGATAGGTGGTACACTTTAAAATCAAGTAGCTATTAAAAAAGAGAGGAGGCCGGCCCCACTTCACAGAGCTGCTAATGTCAAACCAAACCACTACCGATTCTCATTTGCGAACTGCCTCCAAGCTTTTCAATAGATTTGCAATTTGGCATTTTATAAACTGCATTAAATTATATTAAAACTGAATTAAGCTGAGCTGTGAACCTGTGTGAATAATTATATCTCATACGAGAAGATTGTTCTTCATGTAATTATGCCAGGTTTATCAAATTTGATGTTTGGCACAAGTGCTATACTTATTGAGCCCCTGCCCCTCCTCCCCACTCTTTCATATGCCTGTGAAACTCTTTGTTAGTATCTGGAAGAGGCACACTGCTTAAGGTACCTTAACACAAAGTAATTAGCGCCTAAATTACTGGAAATAGTGATTTTTGGTGATAGTCGGCCCGTGTAGACGTAGCCAACGACAGGGCACAAAGTGAGAAGATGCTTACTTGTCGGAATCACTTGGTTTTAGTGACTATCAGCTCGTGTAAACAGGCAGACGTTCATCTATGAATGACCAGAAGAGATCTCTGGCTCGCTATGTCTCCAGTCACTGAACAACTATCGCATCTGTATGAAAGCACAGATGCAAAAGTCGCTGGGATAGCTGCTGGGTACCTCTAACCTTTACACGCTGCACAATACCAGTGATTTACTATGTTTGAAAATTGGCATTTCAGAATAAAAACACAGACGATTACAACACGCATCTCTGTCCCGGCTTCAGGCTACCCGTGGTTCAGGCAGAATGAAACCAAGGACAGAATCTCTTTAACAAAGAGGTAATGAAATGACACACAACTGAACCGGAGGAAAGTGAAGCTGCCCATGCACCTTTAATAACTGTCGGAAGAACAATAGTTTGTCCAACAACTTGTTGCCTACAGCTACATGATACACCTGCAATGTTCGGTTCAGACACATGTTCATTTATTTAGGGAGGTAAGCCACAGTCAGACAGCTCCTATGGTGGTTTAATCTCCTGGAGAATAGGATTGGGCGTTGAAATTCAATGTCTCCCATTCTGCTTACCACCAATATCCATCAGGGAAAAGTTGAGCTTGGACGTTAGAAAGTAGTCTGGCCCTGTTGTTATCGGTGGGTTCAGACAGCTTAACTCTAATGTGTACAGAGTCCTTAAATATCCGCAGACCATCACTGATATGATATACAAAGCCCACTCACCAGCAAACCAATAGATGTTAAACTAATATTCAACTCTTGATTCTGAAGACCAAAGCTTCCAGCCACGTCTACAACTATCTGCAGGCACGTGCAAGGCATTGTGGGAAGGAAGTCCGTCACAACCAATTGAAGGCACTGGAAAGCAGTCCGTATTAAAGACTCCCTTTAAAAAAAAATATATATATATATTGTATAAAGGAAATGGCTGGATTGAGACTGAAAGTATGTTATCTTTTCTATATACTTACCCCTGATCATTTCTTATTGCTCCAATAACTCCTAAAACCAGCGGCCATCCAGGGCCAAGACTATCTCCTTGGTTCTGCAAAATCTGTAACACACATTCCAACTGCTTGTGGCGGATATCATGGTGGTTTATAGCTGAAAGCTCCTTCAGGGGGTTCAGGAGAAGCAATTGTAGCCTCTAGGGGATAAAGTAATGCTTCATTAACACATTAAAGAGAAAGTGAAACTCGCACTGAACATCTAACTCTTTTCAGAATCCTATACAAGTCTATGGGAGGGTGCACAAGGCACTGTGAAAGGAATCAAATGGGCACCGCTGGAACAAGGGAGCGGTTGAGCATTAAAAAAAATAAAAATAAATAAATAAATACATCACCCAGTTCCACATCACCTCCCCTAACAGAACGAGGACTTAGTTCATAGTGGTGTAGGGAGGTTCCCTTTAAATGACTGAACTTCATAAAAGATATAGGACAGCATAGTCATACCTGGTTGTGGGACAGTTCTGGCTCATGCTTAAAAGCCAGTCCTGATTTTATTAGAGATGTTAATGCTTCCGCTCCCCATTCTCTCATTCTAGAGTTTGGATGCTGGCAAACCTGGGAAAGACAAACACTATTAAAACATTTTTTTTAGCAACTAGAGAAAGAATTAATGCACTTAGAATAATACATATTGTGTGACTATGTAGCCTAAAGTTAACAGTCATGCTTTACATTTTCACAGCATGATCAAGAAATGGTTATGGTACACTTCTACAGTATGAGCCGTTCACCCCAGCACTGAGCATTACACAGATAGAATACAATGGTACGCTGTTTATAAAAGGCAGGAGATATTTTTTAACAGTCAGTCTTTGTTCTTGTGGGAGACTACACACTACCAAATCCAATTAGGACACTTCTGATTCGCAACGTGTTACTGTTAATTGTCAAAGAATTGCAGAACAATAACCAATATATTGCATGCATACAACTATGTAGCTCACCGACAATCACATTTGCTTCAATTCCTATGATCATTTAGACCAGTGGTTCTCAACGTGGGAGTTATTGTCCCCCGGGGGGCGCTTTTACTTCTCAAGGGGGCAGTGGATGGGGAAGGGAGGGGGGTGGGAAGGGTTGGAACATAAAGGCGTTCTGTGTTTGCTTTTTTTCATCTAGTAACTACATTTTTCTAAAAATTAGTAGTGATACCTCTGTTTTCGTTGAGAAGCCGCCCGAAAACAATCAGTGAAATCCAAACCGACGAAAACAAAGGCAATTATTTCCATAAGAATCATTTAGGCTGCCTGTCCGCAGGCGCTGCGGTATCCTGCAGCGGATCTCCGTCACGGGAGCTGCCGCCCAGGAGCAGGAGCCTGTAGACGGATCTCCGCTGTCAGCTTATCTGACAGATAGGCTGGCCGCGGAGAATTGCAGCAATTTGCAGCATGCTGCAAATTGCTGGCCGCGAGCGGAAAATCGCAATGATTCACTGTGCGTAGACAGGGGGCTGGTGCTTTCCATAGCTAGGGTATGTATAAAAGTCATACATCATTATATGATAGAGCGACATAAGCTGTGCATACTTGAAGCATACTTTATAAAAATGGCTGAGAAGAAGAAATGCTGTCAATATTCAAATTAATACTTGAAATACGAATTCATCCCTTCTCCTATAAACGGACAGCTTCCTTTGTGCCTAGTTTGTGAAAAGGCATTTTCGAATGAAGCTATGAAGCCTTCAAGACTGTGATCACCTTGCAAAAATGCCTTCAGACAAAGTGGGTAAGCCCATTTCATTTTTCCAAGATTTAAAGTCAAAGTTTGAGAACCACAGCACTGTAGGCAAGCTAATCGTAAAATTTGCTCTTAATGCTGACAAAGGCCTCCTTGCTTCCTATAGAGTCTCTTTATTAATAACGCAATGTGGCAAATCACATACTATTGGGGAAACACTTGTGTTACCCGCAGTTAAAGAGATTGTCAGTACTATGCTGGGCCTGACCCGTGTGCCATGGTGAAATTGATTTCTTTGAGTAATGACACCGTTTCAAGAAGACTTGACGAGATGGCGGCTGATGTAGAAGAAACGCTTTTGGACATCTTAAAGAACACAGAGCTTGTAATGCAAATTGACGAGTCAGCGGTTAGAGACAATGAAACATTGCTGCTAGCTTATGTTCGTTTTTATTTAATTGGAATGAAGAGGTAGTGGAAATCCTTGCCCCAATAAGTTTATCCTTGATGACCATTCTTTGTTGGAACTTGCTCAGCTTTCCCATTCTAATGTGGATTCACACAAACTTATCCACAGAAAATGTGCTCACTTCATGGATTTCACAAACTGCAAATTTTGTGAGTTTCTCTCATGCAAAGAATGGTGTGATCAAGGAAAAACTTCCACCAAAAGGGCATTCTGTGAACGTAAACAACTCATTTAGAAAAAAGACAGATGACGATATCAAGAATCGTTCTGACGAACAGGCAGCGCACAATCAAACTGAAGCCAAGTACAAAGCAGATGCTCCAACTATTGCATCTCAACGCACAACTTATCGTTCTTCAGCATGAATGAGCTGTAACAGCAGATGAGAAGTACGAGTGACACTACAGTCTAAGGCCGGCTTCACACGGACGGATTTGCATTGCGGAATCCGGAGTGGGCGTCTGCCTCCGAATTCCGCAGCAAATACCACCCATAGCATGCTATGTAAAATAAGGAATAATCACAGCATGCTCTATTTCAGTGTGGATCGGCTTCCACTGAAGTCAATGCAAGCCGTCAGACCCTTCCGCAATGAAAAAAAAAAACCACTGTACTGTGAATGTCAAATGGCTCGCTGTGTGGACCATCCGCAGTACAGAAAAAAAAGGTGGTCAGATATGCGCAGATGCCGGCTGGCACATGGTAGAATTCCGCTGCAGGCTCCTGCATGCGGAATCCAGCCCAGTCGTGTGCAGCCGGCCTAAGATACAGATAGGCAAAATTGGATTACATAGCCTTGGAAATACATCAGCTGCTCAGACGAATCTAGATTTCTGTTGCAAAATACTGCTATGATTGCCAGAATGTGGCGCAAAAAGTATAAAGTGATGAATTATTCCGGTCAGCTTTTCTGAGCAGGTCGGTATCTGCATCTAGTTTGCACCGACTACGAAAGGCTTCTTGCCCTGATGGGCCAATCTTCCAGCAGCATACCTAATAGAATCTATGCTATGACGACTGACGTGGTTTTGAAGGCCAAAGTTGGTCCAATTCACTACTAGATGGGTGTCTGCTCATTCAGGGCACTCGTAATTCATACACCAAGTCAAGGTGTGTAAAAGTTCATGATCATCCTTCAGTATTTTACTCAAACAGCAAGTACCATAAAAGAAGTGTCCTAGGACACACTGGACCATGAAAAATGCAAGGCTGTGTGCTGTTAAAATGGCTTGCATAAAAGTAAAAGGCACTAACATTAGCAATAGCAGGGCTATAAAGTAACAAGCATGCAACATATATAAAGGAGACAAAAATGTAGCAACTTGTGCAAATAAGATGCATAGAGTGCAAACGTACCTTCTGATCAGGACAAGAGCAAGCAAAGGAAAAAGACAGAACAGCTCATGAAAACAGATAACAGGAAACATGAATACACAGGATTCCGGACCTACTACTTGCTAGAACTGCGTGTTACGTCATAACAACATATTGAAACGAGACTGACTACTGGATTTTCTGACTTTGTGGATTCTAAAATACAAGCTTTGCAGCTGCTCAGTGCTCCGGCTTATTGATTGAGGTCCTGAAGGAGCAAAATTATGGCACTTGATAATTAGAGAACTTTAAACTTCATAATATACTTTTAGACAATTTGTGATTTATCTGAACGTTTAGTCAAACTAAAAGTGAAAATCGCAAAAAAAACCTAAAAACAAAAAGTTAACACAGTAAAGACTCATTTACAAGCAAAGACAATCTTTCAAATGATTGACAGTTTTAGTAATCATTTTGCATAAAGTACTAATAGGCACCAATGCCCATTAGTACTTTATCGGCTTCATTTCTGTGCAAATGAGCCTCCAGAAGCTGTTTGCAGAACACAGCAGGTGGGCTGAGCTCTGAGATCAGCTCCTTTGTTCTCGCACAGGCTGATGGCATGAGTAAAATGGGATCAGCCACTCCTGTGCAGAACACAGCATGCAGTCTGTGTCATCTACTCTCCGGCCGAACAATGGATTTTAAGCTCACCTTAAAATCATCGTTCAGCCAGTAATTGATGGGAACATTCACACGCAGCGATTATCGCTCATATGCCATTGTTTTAACAATCTTTGAGCAATAATTGTTGCGTGTAAATGGGCCTTAAGACAAAATTTAAAAAGGCACAATTACAAGAAAAAAAATGTAAAATTCTGCTAAGAGATATCCTCAATGTACTAATTTGCTATTATATTAAATTAGCAAAGTAGTTTTATCCATACAGCAAGTCAGTCATATTTTATAATACATTCATAATTTAAAAAAAAAAAAAAAGAAAATTCCTTGTAGATTTAGAACAGGGTCACTATTAACAAAAAAATGATTACTTCACAATAAAGCCTCATGTACACGGACATATTATGGATCCATGTGGTATGGATCTGTAATACAGCAACTGATGGCGGTCTGGCCAATGGGTTATGCACAATTCGGCAATGAATGAAAATCCTATGAATGGGAGTGACAGGAAGCGCTCAGAATGTACTTGGCACTGTGTATAAAACACCGATTTCAATAAGAAAAACCGGCATCCATGGAGGGAACAAGACTAAAACTAGCCTGTTCTCAAGATTGCAGGGGTCCCAGTAGTTAAACCCCATGGTCAGTGTTCTATGAAGCATGCCATCGATAGATCAAAACACACCAAAGAGGAAAAACCTTAATAGCAATAATCTGCTGACAGATTTAAAGAGGTTACCTCTATTAAATGTCCTGTCAGTGGCCTCCACAAGATCTCAATTCTGTGCATATTGACTAATCCGGTTTCCAATAACTTAGCAACAGCAAAGAGGGATGGTTCCTATTAGGGAAAAAAGGAGCACACTGAAATACATGTAATAAAAACAGAGCCAATACCGTAAATTAATGAGGAGGTGGCTACAAGAACAACTCCCTTCCTACCATACATAGCTCTATCACCATAACATCTGGGGTGTTCCTATCTCGGTTTTTCATGGCTGAGATTGGAACACCCAGGCTGCTGTTGCCTACCACCGGTCAAACAGCCGAATGCTTCAGTGCAGCGCTACTTGCATAGCGGTTACTGAAGTGAATGAGAGCTACGGAAACAGCATAGTGTGCTGCGCTACATTTGTTTCCATAGGTCCAATTCACTTCAATAGGAGCTACGCAAACAGGGCTGCACTGAAGTGGCCAGCTGTTTTTCGTAGTTACAGACTGGTTGGCCAGCAACTATAGCAGTGGTTTCCCATCTTGGCTGTGAAAAGCAGAGATGCGAATACCCCTTTAAAAGGTTAGGGTAACACGTGATGGATCCCGAATCTTCAGCAGATTTTACCCTTCCAATTAAAGGAGAGAAGTCTACTGCAGATCTAAGTTAAAACCCTCACCAATAGTCCGCTATGGAAAAAGTCACTACATGTAGACATATTCTTACATTCTGCTTTGGAGAAGGAATAAAACAACTTAGGTTTTTAATTTGAAGACTCCCCAACGTGTGGCCGTCTTCAGGTGAATAAAACAATCTATGCCTGCCAGCTTCCCAGAGTGAAGACACTATCCAAGAACTTTCACCACACGGTTCTTGGACCCTCTGTGAGCATGATTAGAGGGGTGCAGCTCAGGGTGTTGGACTGTTTCAAGTGGAGTAAAGCTTCTATCAATGATGAGTTTTTAGTAGAACAGTAAATAACCAAGAAAGTATCGTGACTTTTCAACAGATGAGATGACAGCACAGTTTTAAACAAAAAGCTAGCTTTGATATCAATACTAAAGTGACAGAATATTACAACACAGACCCGGACCTTTGAACACAGATAGTGCTGTAATTCTATCAAGACAGGCTCCAAGTTTTCTTAGCGGTGCCAAACACGGTCAAGCAGGAGCCTTGAGTGAATCCAACAGCTTACTAGATCAATCACTTCAATACAAGCTGCTTTTATTACTGATTACTTTTTGTATCCATGTAGAGAAAACAGCAAGAGAGCTTTTTCAAATACTCCTAATTCCAGTAATGTAAACTTGTAAAACTCCAGAAAAGTTATAAAAAAGTTTGAATTCAGGCATGTGATATCTAATCCTAGCTATATACTGAATAGAGATGAGCGAGCATACTCGCTAAGGGCAATTTCTCGAGTGAGCGGTGGTGAGTAGCGGCAGTTAGCAGGGAGTAGCGGGGGGGGGGGGGGAGGGGAGGGGGGGGGGGAGAGATCTCCCCTCCGTTCCTCCCCGCTCTCCCCCACAGCTCCCTGCGCGCCGCCGGCACCCGAATCTTTCCTCTCGAGCGGGCAGGTACTCGCTAAGGGCAATGCTCGCTCAAGCAATTGCCCTTAGCGAGTATGCTCGCTCATCACTAATACTGAACCTTAACCCCTTGAGTGGCACGCCCGGAAAAGTTCAGTGACGAGCTCCACTGCTCATAGCAACATAGCCCGGAAGATTTCCGGGCTATATATCACTATGGGAGCTGCAGAGCACAATGCCACAAGCTGTGACAGTGTGCTCTGCCTGCACAGACCCACAGAGAACAAAGCAAGGGCTTTGAAAAACCAGCAGAAGATATTGCTGACATGTCGGCAATGTCCTGCTTTGTTTACAGGTTGCCATAGAGACCATCGGCTTGTCAGAAGCAAGCCGATGGTCTCTGTGGCAGGGAGAGCTGGTTGTTAGCTGTCAGAGGACAGCTAGGTACCTGCTTTTACAGCAGAGATCAGAGAAAACCTCCGATCTCTGCTGTGTTAACCCTTTACATGCTGCAGTCTATGTGACTGCAGCATGTAAAGGGCTGTCACTGCAGCATGTAAAGGGCTGTCACCATCGGACCCCTGGAATGTGATCAGGGGTCCTGATGGGTCCCTGTGGAAGTCCCCTAAAGGGACAAAAAAAAATAAAAAAATTTTAAAAAATTAAAAAAAAAAAAAAAGGAAAAATTTTTTTAAAAAAATAAAAAAACTCTTGTCTCCCTTTACTTTGTAAAAAATCAAAAATACAATAACACATGTGGTATCCGTGTGCGTCGTAATGACCCAGAGAAGGAAGTTAATACATTATTTAACCCCTTAATGACATGACCCCTTTTTTCTTTTTTCCCCATTTCTTTTTTTCCTCCCCCCTGTTTAAAAAATCACAACTTGTCCCGCAAAAAACAAGCCCTCATATGGCCATGTCAATGGAAAAATGAAAAAGTTATGGCTCTTGAGACGCAACTGCAAAACTAGTTGAAATTCAATGATTAGACCATTTTAAAAAACCTGCCCTGGTGGGCACGACAGGGTGGTAGGAAACCTGCCACTCAAGGGGTTAAGGTACCTTTACATGGGCTAATAGGCGACTGAGTAATCGCTCAAATCAGTGATTCCAGGTGACTGTGGGGCCGCAATCACATGGCAGCAAACAGTGGGAAGTCGCTCAGTTGTTGCTAGTCGTTCCTTTACAGCTCACTGAAAGGGAAAGACTGCTGAGCGGTTTCTCGCTCAGTGTTTGAGCGACTGCCTGTTTATGGTGAATGGAGGCGGGCGGCCTAGAACGATCCCCAGTCCGCTCCGCCTGCCTCCATTCACTTGAACGACTATCACTCCTGTGTAAAGCACCACAGCGATAGTTGCTGGTCGGCTGTCTGTTACAAGCGATCCATAGCTCACATCTTCGTGCAATTGTCCTTTTATCATATTTGTGGCAGTGGTGCTTAGAAAGGAAGGCGCTGCATCTTGACCTACAGAAAGTGGGTTACAGAAATAGATGGAGAAGGCAGAACAGGCGGCACTGTATGAGGTTAAGTGCACCTATTGAAACAGTGCAAGCTCAGCGGTCACTACTATGCAGTCACTGTATGCTGCAATACTACATTACTATATGCAGGCACAGGATGACGGCACTATTTAGTCCGCATGGTATGGCGATATAAACAGGAATATGAATGGTATTGGAATCATAATGTTATTCTCTCGTTCACCTACTCTATTACTGGATCTCCATATCACCTATCCCATTACATTCTTTCAAGTTAGGATGTATCCACCACACATCTATTCTTATACAGACTGACTTTCTACTCTGTATTATATATTCTACCGTGTTTCCCCGATAGTAAGACACCCCCGATTGTAAGACGTATCGGGGGTGTCAGGGGGGTCGGCCAATGTAAGCCGTACCCCGAAAGTAAGACATACCGTAGGAAAAAAAAAATCATTACTCACCTCCCCCGGCGTTCTGTCGCGCTCCGGCAGGATGTCGCTCGCTCCTCGTCCCCGGCGCAGCATTGCTTTCTGAATGCGGGGGCTTGAAATCCCCGCCTCCAGAAAGCTAATACACACGCCGGCAGCCAGTTACAGAATGGCTGTGATTGGCTGAAGGCGCACGTGGCTTCAGCCAATCACACTATTCAATGACATCATTGAATGGCTGTGATTGGCTGAAGGCGCACGTGGCTTCAGCCAATCACACCCATTCAATGATGTCATTGAATAGTGTGATTGGCTGAAGCCACGTGCGCCTTCAGCCAATCACAGCCATTCAATGCTGTCATTGAATGGCTGTAACTGGCTGACGGCGTGTGTATTAGCTTTCTGGAGGCGGGGATTTCAACCCCCGCATTCAGAAAGCAATGCTGCGTCGGGGACGAGGAGCGAGCGACATCCTGCCGGAGCGCGACTGAACGCCGGGGGAGGTGAGTAATGATTTTTTTTTATTATAAGACATACCCCGAAAGTAAGACATAGCCTGGCTTTTGGGGATAAAAAGAAAGTAAGACACTGTCTTACTTTCGGGGAAACACGGTATTACAGACTGCCTCTCCAGGGACAAGAATTGCTACGCCTTTCAGTTAAGTCAGAAAACATCGGTCATTCAAAGCTGCAATAGCCAATTATCTACACAGGTGAACTTTAACAGCCATGAAGCGTCTTACCTTGCTGTTTCCATATGCCATGTCCATTGCCTCCAGAGATAATGAACAAAGTGCATTAATGAGGTGGTGTAGGGACACATCATCCAGGTATCTGAAATAAGTATGAAGACTTCGGGAACAGCACTATGCTTCTCCTCAAACATCATATGTATACTTAACACATAAGCGTGCTTTATCCTTCATGTTATAATTTATGGCAGAACTTGCCTATCATCATGGGAAGCATACACGGACATACCAAGTCATGGAACAGGAACCAATATCATGTAGGACCCCCATTAGCCCAGCGAAGAGCAGTAACTCAATGTGACGTAAATTCCTCAAGTGGACAGAAGGGCTATTGACCATGCCATCAGGATAGCCACCCACAGCTCCGTGGTATTAGTAGGATCTTAAGACACCACTTCAGAACTTATACAAGTGTGGGTGTTCTCAAGCCATCACCTGAGGTATCGCCACTTCATAATCAATTTACATGCTGCTATCTCATGACTTTTGGCACGTCCATGTACAAGTCATCGTCAGGAAATGATAAAATACTGCATTAGAATGGTGAAAAGATGAGCCACAAAGCTGGGGGCCATTGTAATACATCAAGGTTTTAAAAGATTATTGCAACTAGGACATAAGGGATAGAGCTTACAGCTTGACATCATGAAGTTATAGCAGAACAAAAAGTTTGACATCCTGGTTCTATATCTGTTGTGTGAGGCAGGGACGAGAGCGAGCAAGTGACACCAGGTAGAAAACATCACAGCCTGCTACTGTCACTTCATCACCTGGATAGGCCTCTAATGACGCCAGGAGTGTAATACAAGCTACATGGTATCATCCACTGTTACCAATGAGAGGATATGTGCTCTCTGACTCTCACGTATAGACGGTCTTTCTTTTTCTTCTACTACAGCAGTAGTTACATATCTATTCAGGCATCTGTCTGAGTGACTTCGACATTCACTGGATAGTAGGTATTCTTGGTGGCCTTTTAGGATTTTGTGACAATATGTGCATACTGACTGATAAGTGGCATGCATTAACTTTACACGCTTTGAACTTGCACTATTAGGAGGTGTTGTGCACCTAAGGTTTGCTTCAGTCAGATATTTAATATAAAGGGTATGATGATAAAATTGTAACATACGATTATAATTATTTAATAAATCCGCTTTTGTGTACATCAAAAGTGTGAAAATTGTATAAAAAAAAAAAACTTGGAGCAAAACAATGACACAACATATCCTGATTTGCCAATTACAAAAGTCTCTTACTGCGAGCTTTCAAACAGTCGTGAAAGGATTGTGGAGATAACAGGCAAGTCTGTCATAACTGCAGTTGTCAAAACCTAAAACAACAACAAAATAAGATTATGTTAAGAATTGCAACTGCCACGATTATCATTACTAGACATAATTAACCTTTTCCAATCCAATTTGTATCCTGGTTTTCCTAGGGGGCTCACTCTTTTTCTGCTGTTATACAACGGCGCTATCTGCTGGCTAAAGCTAGGACTGCATGAGGTGACACATTGGATAGGCTCTGACAGCAGAGAGGCTGGCAATATACAGTAAGAGAACCCTGATGGACGTCTTCCAACATCGGAGCTGTACAGCCTTAAATCATAATGTCTTAAGAGGTCAGACAGTGGATTGGAAAGGGTTAATAGGAGATGATACTTACTGTGCTGGGACCCTCAACTGCTCTCCCAGGTTTTAATGCACCCCCACTGCTGGGTTTCAGGCCAAGGATCCACACCAAGTGCTGAATAAAGCAATTAGAAAGGGCAAACATTATTCATGTTAAATCACATTTAGGAAATTTAGGAAGGTCTTCTACATAACGCAGTTGTTTTAATCTATAAATATGTATACATATATCTATACACAATATATTGCAAACTAATCTTAGAACTTAACAATATACACTAATTTCAGCAAGACAGACTTAACAAGACCAACAATAATTAAAGATGATGTTATGGGAGAAGGACTTTAATAATGAAGTTCATCTTTCCCATGACTAGAGAGCTCAAACACCCAAACTCTCCCTGGTATCTTGGAGGTAAATCATCGCTCATGTAGTAGTGTCACCTTATTTTAGTACAGCATGGCAGATTAAACTTCTATTATTGAATGTGTGTCTTATGACACAAACTTTTTAACCCTTTCCAATCCACTGTCTGACCACTTCCTACATTCTGATTGAAGCTTGTACAGCTCCAATGTCAGAAGACGTCCGACAGGGTATTCTTACAGTCTATTGCCAACCCCTCCGCTGTCGGAGCCTCTATGGCGCACTCACCGGCTTTAGCCAGCAGATGGCACCGTTGTAGAACAGCAAAAAGAGAAAGCCTTTCAGGAAACCCTGAATCCAAAATTGGATTGGAAAGGGTTAATACACTCAATAAGAATTCTTGACACTCATAAGATGATGTTTGTATTCACTGTAACATCTTTCTTGTAGTCTTCATTGGGGACACAGGGTAACCATGGGTATAGGCCGCTGCCACTAGGAGGCGCGCTACTAAGAAAAAAAACGTTTGCTCTGCTTTAGCAGGCTATAGGCACTGAACAAATCAGTCTGTACCTCAGCAGAAGCACAAAAGGAACAGGTGTTAAAAAAATATAAAATAAAATACCATGAAGAGGCGAGAGATCTTGGGTCCTGTTCATATTGATGCATTACTGTCGTTTTTCTTTTTAACCATCATTTGACATAAATGTAATATTATCTTGCATAGATCTTGGGACATAATGTTTCTCCCGTGATACACCACAGGACAGACACATTTTTTTACCTGCAGATAGGTCCCTGTAGTACCATAACTATGTGACATATTAGGCTCTTGGTTGCATTAATAGTCATATGCTTGTTCTTCATACTTGAATGACACAGATATTGTATTACTTATGGATTGTTGAGCAATGTTGAAGTGCAGTTTCTTTTACTTCTATTCTTCCTAGATGAGCTGTGTGGCCATGCCCTGAGCCCGGTCCAACAGAAGGAGGTTGCTCTGAGCTGCTGACTGTTGGGTAAAGAGTTTCCGAAGGCTTACAACAGTCATGGACCATTCAAACTGCTTTGGGGGGCTGGGTGACCAATCCAAAGTGATTAGGAGAGGTAGAGAACTTGCCTTACTTAAAGAAGATGGCTGCCTGAAGGAGCCTAGAATAAAAGTGAGAAACGTAATGTGTACTAATGGCAGCGACCGCTCTGTCTACATGCAGAGTTGGGAGGGCAAAGGAAAGGATGATAAGGTCCTGGGCTCTTGGTATATTTGGATAGCATCGCTGAAAAATTACTAGCCCAACCAAAGTGACTGAGAAACAGATCCTAAAATTCTAACATCAGATTTCATCAGAGGAGTAAGGAGCGTTCCTTCATGAGGATATGGCCCAGGTATTAGAGGATCATAATCCTGCTAGATGGTAGCAGGACCAAGACAAGCTAATGTAGAGGGGCTGTATCTGGAAAGAGGTGCAGTTGCTTGAAAAATGAACGGGTCTGAACAAAACAAAAGAATGTGACTTGAGGAGCGGGCCACCAAGATGACACCTTAGAGCCCATTTATATGCAACGATTATCGCTCAGAATTCGTTAAAACTATTGCACATAAGCGATAATCATTGTGTGTAAATGCTACCATTGTGCACTTTTCATCCAAAGGATGATTTTTAGGTGGGCTTAAAAACCACTGTTCAGACTGCAGGCTGTGGTCTCCAAGGAAGCAAGAGATAAGAAAAAACAATGTTATCAGCCCCTGTGACAAAACAGACCTCAGGCTGTTATCTCCATGGGAGCTGGAGATTACATTGTTTTCTCTTAGCAGCCATGGCTGAACAATGGCACTAATTGCAGAGCTCAGCCCACCTGCTGAGTTCTGCAAGCAGCTCCCTGAGGTTCATTTGCATGCAAATGAAGCTGATCAAGTACTAATATGCATTAGTGCCCATTAGTACTTCATGCAAAACGATCCCTAAAACCTCCAATCATTTGAAAGATTATCTTTGCGTATAAATGAGCCTATTGACTGTAACGATTGAAAAACTTGTTAGAGACCTAAGTGAGAGAGGGAGACGTATTCTGCAAGAGAACGAGGAACCTTCCCACAACAGCACTTTCGCAAGACAACTTTTTTTTTCTTTGACTCACACCTCCTAGTAGGAGAAACCTACAACCATGGCTTTCCTGTTCCTGCTAATGATACAAATGAGAAATGGTTCCTTTAACAGTGATATAAAAAAAAATAATAAAGATTTCTTGCACATAAAAATGTAGTACTACTTGTAATATTATCCACTGAATGCAACTGTATATAATGTTCTAATTAGTGTTAATGTAATTTAAGGTTTTATTAAAAAATAAATAAATAAATAAAAAATAAATTAAAAAAGAAAATCACATCAAGCAGTTAAGGCTGAAACAGTCATAATTGCATACCTGAAGAGTGGCGAGCACAAGCTGCCAAGACGTCCCCAGATACCCACCATGACAATGTGCCAAATTAAGCAATGTTCGCATACACTGTATATTCTTAGCAGTAAGCTGGAAGTTAAAGAAAAAAAAAAAAAGCTTATATAACAAGCACAAACATACCAAAATAAATAGTGCAGAACAAAAATGATTGAATTTCCTGTACCATAACAGTTCCTTGTGGCTGCAGAGCAAGAGGCTGCCCAACGGCTACTACTTGCTGGTGAGAATCACTCGATGGGCTGATCATCTGCACACTTTGCCCCTGGATTGAATAAGCTGCAAGGAGACGGAAACAAAAATGAGGCTAATGAGCAAGAGCTATAGCATCACTGATATGGGCAGCATGTTCCATCTGAGCATCTACGCTCCCCGGAGTGGAAATGGTGGCACTTCTAAAAGTAAAGAAAGAAAACCGTAATATAAGTGGATTTATTAAGTACTAGAGATGAGCGAGCATGCTCGCTAAGGACAATTACTCGATAGAGCATTGTCCTTAGCGAGTATCTCCCCGCTCGGAAGAAAAGGTTCGGCTGCCGACACGGGTGACAGGTGAGTTGCGGCAGTGAGCAGGGGGTAGTGGGGGGGGAGAGATCTCCCCTCCGTTCCTCCCCGCTCTCCTCCGCTCTCCCCCGCCTGCCGCCGAATCTTTTCTCCCGAGCGGGCAGGTACTCGCTAAGGGCAATGCTCGATGGAGTAATTGCCCTTAGTGAGTATGCTCGCTCATCTCTATTAAGTACATATTCGTTGTCGGCATGACATGATTGTCCATGTATAAAGGTGCTCACATTTGTTGCACAGAGCAGCAGTTGTACTGTTCAGTACAGTGAGGGCATAGTGTGGCGGTAAGGAGCCTTTACAAATGGCAGTAATGAAGGCATCTCTTGGAGTGACGAGTCCTAGTTTTCCGCACAGAGCAGCCATAGTCATTTCAGCCTTCAATATGTTTTCTGTTGCGGTTTCATCAGTGCTGAAAGTGAAAAAAAACAAAATGAGTCTGTGTTACAAGCTTGCAAAGCAAAGGTTAAAGCCTTTTAAGAGCATACAGAATTTTACAAATAGATGCACTAACCGAAACGAGCAACAACAAAACTCTCGATGTGCAATTTGCTATGGTCCTAACACTGAGCAGGACAGCGCAGACAAACGACTTGCGCAACAACACTGATACTTAACCCCTTCATGACATGGCCTATTTTGGCGTTGAGGACCAAGCGATTTTTTGGTATTTTTCCATCTCCATTTTTCAAAAGCCATAACTTTTTTATTTTTCCGTGGACGCGGCCGTATAAGGGCTTGTTTTTTGCGTGGCGAACTGTAGTTTTTATCGATGCCAATTTTGGGTACATAGACTATATTGTAAATTTTTTTTTTTTTAATGATAGAGAGAGAAAACGTATCAATTCTGCCATAGATTTTTTTATTTTTTTTTTACACCGTTAATCATGCAGCATAAATGAGACTTTCCATTTTTTCTGCGGGTCGGTACGGTAACAACGATACCAAAATTCTAAAATTTTTTTTAGGTTTTCCCACTTTTCTGCAATAAAAACCCTTTTTTTTGGAAATCTTTTTTTCTATTCTAAATTGCTGCATTCAAAGTCACGTAACTTTTTTATTTTTTGATGTACGGCGCTCTATGAGGGCTTATTTGTTGCGAGACGAGCTGTAGATTTTATTGGTACCATTTTGGCGTACATACGACTTTTTTGATCACTTTTATTGCGTTTTTAGTGAGGCAAAATGCTAAAAATGAGCATTTTGCCTCAGTTTTTTAGCTTTTTTTTTAGCGTTTTTTTCGGTGCACAGTCAAAAGCATGTGCAACTTATTGTACGCATCGTTACGGACGCGACAATACCAAATATGTGGGGTTTTATTTATTTTTTTTACCTTTTTTTATGCTAATCTGAGAAAAAGCATAAAAATGGTTTTTTTACTCTTTTTTTTTTTTACATTTTTTTTAATTCATTTTTTAAACCTTTCTTTTTTTTACACTGTTTGTGTCCCTCTGAGGGACTTTAATCACTGCCCTGATGATCGCTGTCATAAGGCATGGCAGAGCTACTGCTCTCCCATGCCTTATCGCTCATACAGCGATCTCAGGCATAGGCAATACACGGCGTCCTGTTGCCATGGTGACAGGCCGGGCTCTAGCGATGACATCGCGAGTTCCGGCCGGAGACACAGAGGGAGCCGCGCTCCCGCTGTGAACTCTTTCCCTGCCACGATCTACTTAGATCGCGGCAGGGAAGGGGTTAACAGTGGCGGGCGCATCTCCGATGTCCCCCCGCTGCTGCAGCGAGACGCCGGCTGTGACTGACAGCCGGCTCCCGCTGCGGGATAGCGCTGGATCACATATGATCCAGCGCTATCTCCAGGACGTAAGTTTACGCCCTGTTGCGGGAAGTACCCCGCTCCCAGGACGTAAACTTACGCCCTGCAGCGGGAATGGGTTAAAGGGGTTGTCCCGTGAAAGCAAGTGGGGTTATACACTTCTGTATGGCCATATTAATGCACTTTGTAATGTACATCGTGCATTAAATATGAGCCATACAGAAGTTATAGACTTACCTGCTCCGGTGCTGGCGTCCCCGTCTCCATGGCGCCGACTAACGCTGTCTTCTCCTTCCATTAGACGCACTTGCGCTGTGCGGTCTTCTGCTTTGTTCAATGGAACCGCTCCGGCGTGCTCGCGCCGTAGAGCTGGTCTGCGCATGCGCAGAAGACCTCAGCGGTGCGAGCACGCCGGAGCGGCTCCATTGAACAAAGCAGAAGACCGCACAGCGCAAGCGTGTCTAATGGAAGGAGAAGACAGTGTTAGTCGGCGCCATGGAGACGGGGACGCCAGCACCGGAGCAGGTAAGTCTATAACTTCTGTATGGCTCATATTTAATGCACGATGTATATTACAAAGTGCATTAATATGGCTATACAGAAGTGTATAACCCCACTTGCTTTCACGGGACAACCCCTTTAAGAGTAGCAACGTTAAGAGGAGTCCATAAAGGGAAACTATCCAAAACTAAAGTTTTAGGTTTGATTTTCATATTTCCCATATGTTCCTTTAAGCAATTCCATGTGGCAGTCTTAAAAGAGAGATAGGTCATCAGAAAATGACTTCTTGCTAAAGTCACAATTTTCTTTAAGAATTTTAGATTTTTATTTAAATTTTTGATGTCACTATATACTGTATATACTCGAGTATAAGCCACGGGGGGCTTTTTCAGCACAAAAAAACTAGGCTTATACTCAAGTCAGGGAAGGCTTAAAAAAAAAAAGCCTCCATACTCACCTCCAAGCCGGCGTCTGCGTCTCTGGCGGCGGTGCGGCAGGCTGCTTGAATTCTCTCCGCTGTCATCCCCCGCCATCCTCTTTGCTCGGTTCTGTCATCCCCCACCGTCAGCGCTGTGTAAGTAGGAGCTGTGATTGGATCGAGCGCCGCCCAATCACAGCCGTTGCTCGATCATTCACAGCCAATCCAATCACAGCACTTACTTACACAGCACTGACAGAGCCGAGCAGTGAGGACAGCGGGGGATTACAGCAGGGAGAATTCAAGCAGCTTGTCACACAGACGCCGGCTGGGAGGTGAGTATGGAGGGTTATATTATACTCGGGTCAGCTAATACTCGAGTATATATGGTATATTTAAAAATACTAACATCCTGCTTTTTTCCCATGCTGACCATTAAAGCCCCTTTTAAACGGAATAATTATCCTTAAAAATAAAAAAATCACTATCGTACAAAACCAAACGATAATCATTAAGCACAAGCACGGCCAACGTTTGGATAACGAACAATAATTTGCTCGCTTATTGTTCATTTTATGCAAGCATAAAAATCATTGTTTAGTAGTTTAAAAGTCGTGTAAAAAAAGTGATCGTTCAGTCGTACCTATTCAGTAGCACAGATCCCCAATTGAATGAAGAGGGAATGACGAAAAAAAACGTAAACTATTATCCACGTGTATAAACCAACGCCATATTAAAGCAAATTACTCTGTCATTCTTCTCTCAGTGTAAAAAGACACCAAGTCTAATAATAGGCAGATACTTCCTCTTCTGCAAAGCAAACTTTTCAGCAGTCATCTCATTATCATCACGGGAAGGATTACAATGAAATATAAACATACAACAGCCCTATATAGATAACGCAGGATAATAGGCAATTGTCACAGCTAATCTATTCTGCCTCTCTGCAAAATGACCTCTGCACAGGTTAAAGAACAGGTCTAGTCTTCCCATCATAAAAGTCAACTGCTCCCCTCCCGTCCATTGTGTCTATGGCCCATGAGGCTGCTGTAAAGCATATTGCTACTGAAAAGGCAATATGGCAGCCCACAAGTCATGTAGAGCCAAACAATAAAAGCATCTACAGTCAGAAAATAGTAACAGCTTAGAAAAATGGAAAATGCTTCACTATCTGATTCTGATTGGTAAGAAAAAAATAGGTGATAAGTTCTCTTTAACTGCTCTTCTTGCATAATTAAATATCACACAGCGGCCACTGAGCACCAGCAGTGTGAATCAGGCTTTGGTAAGAAGTCTTTTAAATTATTTTTTTCTTCACTTAAGTCTATGGGGATCTAAATGTCACTCATGCAGGCACCACAACTTCCTGTTCTGTTTTCTGAATTTGCCTTAACTTTTTTTTTTTTTTTACTTTTTTTTTTTATTTCCCAGTAGAGGATTTGAACCTGGGATGCTATGATTGCTCTTATAACAGACACCAGTACTTCTTTACTGCAATGCATTTTGACTTATAGCGATCACAAGTCAGGGCGGACTCAGATGCCAATTACATAGAGGAGGGCTGATGGCACTACAGAGGAAGCGCCCTACCTCTGAACATTTTACGTGCAGTGATCAACATTAATCGTGGCATGTTAGGGGTTAACAGTGGGGATCGGTGTTCTCACCGATCTCCGCTGTTGCAGCAGGAAGCCCGCTGTTGGTCACAGCCGGCTCCCATTACAGATAACGCAGGCCCAGCTTTTGAGGCCATGCCATCAATTGGATGTAAGTCCATTCATGGGAACCCCTTCACCTCCAGGGTGTACATATAGACTCAGGGACAGGGGTTAAAGCCATCAGCTGTATATGGAAGGGCATTATATTACTATATTAAAATCAGAAATCTGTACTCCTGGTAGACAGAGCCATACAATCCTACTTACCGAAACAAAGCATTGCAGTCAAAACTAGATGGCTGGCAGTTGACTCTAAGCTACGAGCCATCCCAGCTGCTGCCATCATTATTTATGTAGTGCCATCATATTATGCAGCAGTGTACATTACATAGAAGTAGAGGGCGAAATACAATAGCTACAGAAAAAAGTGGAAAGTATACATGAAGGAAACCTACATCTAGGAGAGGTAACTTGGCCGCTGTACAAGCACAATATCACTGCCACTTTGCTGATACAATGTCACCAATCGCTTTTGCTCAGAGCACTTGAAACGTGTTCATACGAGTGACCGATGTAGTGTCAGAGCAAGTAACACTGACCGTAACTAAACTGCAGCTCAGGAGAATGTCTTTACATGGAGGGTTTCTACAGCACTTTGTATTTCTGTTGCATTTAAGATGAAAAAGCCATTAAATTACAAGTCACTACTAAGTCAACATAACAAAACCGTATTACACGGCACGGTAGAGAAAATAACCTCATTGACATTAGTCTGTGCACTGACACTTAGCCAACACAAGTAAGCAGAGAGCAGGACTTCTGTATTAGGAGTCCCAGTAGATGTCCGCTGCATTAGTGATAAACGGCATGCTCCTGCCAACTGTACCGCTGACTACCCGAGAGCAGAAAACCCCATGTCACAGATTGTTTAGCCATAAGGCTTGGTTCCACTTTAATCTTAATGGATTGTACACTGTACTACCCTGTTTCCCCCGAAAAAAAGAAGGACATGGTCTTATATGAATTTTTGCCCCAAAGAAGGCACTAGGGCTCATTTTTGGGAGGTCTTATTTTACTTACCCAGCAGGCTCGATATAGGTCCTTCCTGCTGCTCTCCAGAGCCCCGACACAGTTTCCGAGATCCTTGGCCACCCACAAAGGATCACTTCCTGGCTTCAGGATTCACAAGTCACGTCTCCACAACACAATGGCTGCGATTGGATTTTCGAGCGCCGCGGCTCAGCCAATAACAGCCATTGTGTCAAGGAGGCTCGATTTAGGAATTGGTTTAGCCTTTGCTGTGTGGGTGGTGGAGGACAGCAAGAACAGTGCTGTGGGCTCTGGGGAGCAGCAGGAGGGACCTGGACCGAGCCTGCTGGGTAATGTATTCCTGTAGACTTTTTTAAAGAAATGTAGCTAGGGCTTATTATCAGGGCAGATCTTATTTTCGGGAAAACGCGGTACTGCTTCTACAATAGTAGCCATGAATAGTTCCATAGCTTCTGTCAGGACTATGCTTTCCATAAATTTAATTTCTGAATATTTTACTATAGACAACTAAATGACAACATTCACAATGTTAAAAAGGTTATTAGTAGTCCTGGAGAATACATCTTCACGATAGGTTTTCAAATTGTTGATCAGCGAGAGTCTGCCACTTAGGATCCCCGCCGATCAGCTAATCCTAGGGCTGGCTATCAATGTGGACACTGCTGACACTGTCCAGATTGAAGCAGCCCATTTGGTACTGCAGGGATTCAGTAGGAGCTGTGCCTGTGGTACCAAACCAGGGCACTACAATGTTAGCTGCACTATCCACACTGACAACTACCACGGGAATCAATTGATCGTTGGGAATCCCGAGCGGCGGACCCCAGATGATCAATTATTGATGACCTGTCCTGAGGAACGTTAGCGTCCAGGAGAAACCCTTTACTTGAAAATAATTCTGCACACCGATACAAGCACCTAAATAATTTACTTGCAAAATTTTTCTTCTTACCTTGCATCCAGAAGCAAGGAGAGGGCTGCGAGAAGTCCACACCAACAGGCATTGATCATTTCTTCCCAAACAGTTCTACCAACTTAAAAGAAGAAATACACGTTAAGTATGTTCTAAAAACACCAGGAAGTCCAAGGAAACTACTTAATGCTTGTGACAGTTCACCACCATCTAAAATATTATTTTCAAATGGAGCTCTCTGGGTCAACTGAACTGCAGTTTCTTTAACAGGAAATGGAGAATACGACATGATCAAGCTTCTTATACTATGGATCTCAATTCAGTCACTGACAGCCAATCTCAAGAAGATAAGCTACCGGTAAAGTTTACATACAGACCCCTCCTGGATGAGGAATATATTCTATATCTACGCCTGATGCTAAACAATAAGACGGTATTAGTGTATCTTGACGCCACCGGAAGCTAGGGGTTTGACAGGAGGAATGCCCCTCTCACACCCCCCAGCTCCCGATTGGGCCAAGAAACGAAGATCCTAAAAGCACAGTGTGCATGGATTGCTCCCAGCGCTTCAGGGTTACTACACGTAAAAAGCTGTTAATATTACCTTCAAATGCTCCCATGATACCGCTGTAACATGGTAGCATAGACATGTCATAATGCAAGTCTAACAACTGTAGTAACCCTCAGCCGAAGGCTGCAGCCCTGGGAACAATCAATGCACTGGCTGCAGTGTGTCACGTGTCAAAAGTGTGGTAAGCGGGCGCCCGCTCACCTCTCCGTCCTGGGCGCCGCCTGACATCTCGGTCCCCGCCGCAGCCCTCCTCTAACGTGTCTGTTCCGGGCCGCGGCAGTGAGCTGCTAAGTGACGGCTGCTCCCGGAAAACCAGTTACACTTGGGTTTGCGCTGCCTGCTCACCACAGCGGCCAGCGCCTGCAGAGAGAGGGGTGTTCCGCCTTCTGCCCGGCAGCCGCGAGCACTGCGCACCAGAAAGCTACTTTTCCCTGGGCCTGCACAGTGGGCGCCGATGCATGCTCTTTGTATCATTCTTATGTTCTGTTGCTGGACCAAAGGCGGCCTCCGCTTTTGTTGCCGCCGGGGGAATTACTTGCTGCAGGTGCTGGTCAGCGGCGGTAGCCGCTGCATTTTCTTTCCTAAGTAACTTTAGTGAGCTTGCAGGAACTGAAGCCGAAGACTCTCTGCAGCCAATCACATAGAGGGGGC
This sequence comes from Eleutherodactylus coqui, assembly GCF_035609145.1. NCBI lineage: Eukaryota > Metazoa > Chordata > Amphibia > Anura > Eleutherodactylidae > Eleutherodactylus > Eleutherodactylus coqui. Next base: position 122,111,124 of record NC_089838.1, read on the forward strand.
GTAACCGACCTGTCAATCTGTACTCAACCAGGAATTCCTGGTGGCGTCAAGATACACTAATACCCAAGAAGGCTTTAAAGTCTAGTGTCATAGAATACACTATCAGGAAATCCCAACATTTAGGTCTAGGAAAAAAGCAGTGAATATGAGGCCAAGCTCATAGGAGGTGATGCAAAACACAAAAACAATATTACATATTTTAAGTGCATTCCTACGGAAAAAAAAACAATTTTGGAAAGATGCTTAATGTGGTGTAAAAAACACAAAAGAAGGTATACTCCCCTCACCTGATCCCATGGAGCTCCTGTTCAGACAGTGCCCAGTCTACTGCTGCAGCAGCCATGCCATCCTGACCATGGGAATTGTGATCACTGCAGCCAATCACGTTAGCCAAAGTGAATCAGCGACTGGCTGGAGTGGTTTTTTGTCCCTGTTGTTGGTGAGGTCTTTGCTGCAGCAATAAGCAGAGAGCAGCGGGGGACCAGTCACCATCTGAATGGAATCGGTAGGGGTTCGGGTGAGGCGAGAAGTACTCCTTTGATGTTATTCCATCATGCTGAGCAAATTTCCAAAATTGCCTTTGCCTGCATAACACCTTTTAAGAGTCTTCTGCATCAAGTGAAAGGGTTAAGCATGTAAAAATGGCTGCACATCCCAAGGAACCACAGAGTTTATGAATTCACCCCAAAAAGTGTTATTTTTCAAAAGGTAACCTGGTTCTTCCTCAGGTGGATCTGAAACAGTTTTGACATCTTTATGTTCAATGGTGTGTGATGGAGGCTCTTCTGCTGATATCTGCGAGTCTGTTTCAGCCTGGCCGATCTCCCCTTCTATCATAGTAGTGATGCCTCGTACCAGATCTAGCAAACAGTGGAATGCCACAGACATAGCATAGCCGTCTGGGATGGTAGGAGGCTCCACCTTGTCTAGCATTTCAAGACTGCAATAGAGAGGAAATATGCAAATCAAATCACTAAACACAATCTAATATAAATATATATAATGTCCTATCAAAGAGGAAAAGAGCAGAAGAAAATGTGTTCTGCGTGACAAAGAGCAAGTGAAGCAAAATTAGCACAAACTAGCTTACACTGTTGCTCCCCCGAGACACAAGAGCCTGTAGTTCCCTATTGGAGAATTTGGGGGAACAATTAGGGCGCTATTACACGTTTCCCTGACAATTGCTGGGCTGAACCTGCAAGCGCAGTTACAGCCCGGCAATTAGCACTATTAAACGAGCCTTAACAGCTCCCACTAGCGCTTATAATATAGTAACCTTTGGGCTTAGACAGATGGGTATGTTTCAGCCCCGTTACGCAGCTGTGAAAATCACAGCCACATAACGGAAGGAAAATGAATCCACTGATTTCAATGGTTTCGTTTCCACTACTGGGATTCCCACGCGCTATTATTACGCGCAAGAAGAGATAGGACTTACCCTATCTTTCTCGCATGTAGGTAATGTTACGTGTAAGATAAGGCAAGGCCTATCTTCCCGTTTTTTTCCAAAGTAGTCCAAAAAATCCATTTGTTTTTGCTCTTCGAGTTTACTTGCTCTCTGTGATTTCACATATGCCCTTAGTTAGGAGGACATTTACAGTTATGAATCTACTATAAAAGTTTACCAAAAATGGAGAAAAAAAAAACAAACTACTGGCGCCTTAGTAAATCATAAATCAGAGCACTAGCCAAGGTTAATTAGATTCAGAAAGGTCACCTAGGGGTGCAACAAATTCTGTATGTGACAGCAACATTTGCATACAAGAGCATTTAATCAAGGGAGCCTTCCCATAGTGGTTTTCCATCCATTGTGTGATTCTGCCTGATGGTTACGTCACAGGTGCTGAACGCAGCGTTGTGACGAAACCCCAAAATGTAAATGAAGGGAACCATTCGCTGTCGGGGTTCCGTTTGTTCCCGTTGTATTTGGAGTATAGATTAATGTAGTCCCCTACGCTATTCTATACTCCAAATAAAACGGAAACAAATGGAAACCTTGTCCAACCGGACACTGAAGAAATGTCCCCTTGACTGGTGACAGCGAATGGTTCCTTTTATTTCCATTTGGGGGTTCTGTCACACTATTTTCGGTAGGGAACTCCTAGATGGAATCCCACAGCGTAGTCAAAACAGCTGTGTGAACACTTATTATTGGGGCATTCTCTTTAAACCGCTGCACAGTCAGCCCTAGCCGTATATATTAGGCACTTTCTAGGCTTCTTCATATTAAACACAACCTAATTAAAAGCCTGTATTTTTCCTTATATTTAGAAACCTCATTGCAACCAGCAGCTGTTCGTATCTGAGATAAAGATCAGGTTAGACCCCACTAGACATGGATATAACATATCCAGCTGACTCACTGGCCAAACAAGTGGTGTAATGCTTTCAGGTTCAATAACATTGGGTAAAACCATGCTCTCATTGTAATGTACTTACTAGGTTGCTTTAGCGCTGCCCTGTACAGAGATGGTAATGATTGGAATCCAGGTGCCTCGGTACTCAAAAGCAGGAAGAACGCTCGTATTACCCGCCGCTGCCGCCATCCCTGCTGTAGCCGGGTTTGTGGCAGGAGCACTGGAGCTAGATCCAGCTGGAAACAAAGCAAGCATTTTACCAATATGCAGATACCACTAGTAAAGGTTACCATCTGCCAGAAAACAAACTAGCAATGATACGACATTAATTCAATTAATTCGATGCACCTCATAGGCTTTTCAATAGCCAAGCCAGGATCCTACTGCACACCGGTGAGGGGCAAAAATCCCAAAACGGCTGTCTGTATGGTTTTCTGGATTTTGGTTTTCAATTCCCGATCATTGTTATAAAGACCTGTATAAAGGGTCGGACATCGAATTGCAGGAACGCTGCCCTCCAATAGGTGGCGCTGCTGAGGTATTTTTCCATCTCCCTTATTTGCATAAATTTCCCAGAGGAGCATGCATGGCCTTATAAGTCTCCTCACTCACCTTCTAGGTGCTCTCCTTAAAGGGGTTGTCCCGCGCCGAAACGGGTTTTTTTTTTTTTCAACCCCCCCCCCGTTCGGCGCGAGACAACCCCGATGCAGGGAGGTAAAGAAAGCTCACCGGAGCGCTTACCTTAATCCCCGCGCTCCGGTGACTTCTCTACTCACCGCTGAAGATGGCCTCTTCCTCCGTGGACCGCAGCTCTTCTGTGCGGTCCACTGCCGATTCCAGCCTCCTGATTGGCTGGAATCGGCACGTGACGGGGCGGAGCTACACGGAGCTACACGGAGCCCCATAGAAGACTGCAGAAGACCCGGACTGCGCAAGCGCGGCTAATTTGGCCATCGGAGGCCAAAAATTAGTCGGCTCCATGGAGACGAGGACGCCAGCAACGGAGCAGGTAAGTATAAAACTTTTTATAACTTCTGTATGGCTCATAATTAATGCACAATGTACATTACAAAGTGCATTATTATGGCCATACAGAAGTGTATAGACCCACTTGCTGCCTCGGGACATCTCCTTTAAGGAGTGATGATACCCCTCCCAACCTTCAGTTAATCCAGCATAGTATGATCCAGAAATTACGATAATTGACATTTCTAACTCAGAAACAGAAAACTGAGCAGAGAGAAGCCAATAGGAGACTCTAGCAAGAGTGACAGGCACAGGACAGGAGAATTTAAAAAATTACCAATGGGGATGGAAGTTGTAGAGGCATTTCCAGTACTTGGTATAAGGAAGAGTGACTGAATGAAGGAACCCAAAGCATTGACAATGTCACGGAAAACTTTAGTGGAGTGTTGTTTCATGTCATAAGACTGGCAGAAAGACCTGGATATTAGAAGGAATTCTAGTTAGGTAAAGTCACACACATGAGATGCATATAGGCTGAACCAACAGTTTCAGACAATCAACTAATGCTGCACCACTGATACCTGCTGTCGGGCCCACTTGACCCCAACCCAACGATAAATAGAGGATATAAAAATTTGGCAAGATGAATTTTGCCTGCCCAATCATTTTGTCCTTCGGAGAAAGGAAGCTGGCAGAGACGAACTGGCATTGGCTTTCTATCCTCTCTACATTTATACCGTGTTTCCCCAGGGTCTTATTTTCAGGGAGTGTCTTATACTCTCCTAGCAGCGGCCGTTCGGTTGCCTCCTGACAGGGTTGCGGTGCTCCGGCAGGCTTCCGTGCAATCCTTAATGCCAACAGAGCATCTATTGCTGGTGACGGGACTTGAATACCCCGCCTCCAGCAAGCAATTGCTCTTATTGGCTGAGGCAGAGCTCCTGAATCAATCAAAGCCAGCGCAGTGGGAGGGAACTGAAGGGTGCCTGCTAGGTGAGTACTGCTTTTTTTCCCCATATAGAGTAGGTAGGGCTTATTTTGGGGGTAGGGCTTATATTTCAAGCCCTCCCAGAAAATCAGGGTAGGGCTTGTTATGGGGCACACACGCTAAAACATATGCTTTTGGCCTAGCATGCATGTGAATTCTGGTGTTCGGCGAGATAGCCGTTTGCTGAACGAGTGTTCAGCAGACATGCAATATGCATGGGCACTCTTAGGGATACAAAGGTCAAATTCAAGAGCAAATTTTGCACTAAGGGCTCATGTCTATGACCATGTTTTCAACGCGTACCATGCATGCATTGCATGGCCGCGTGATACGCGGTAAATGGAGTCAATGAAAGTCAATGGACTTTTATTGATCCATGCACATGCGCATGTAAAACACAGTATCGTTACGCATGAGAAATTCATAGCAGCATGCTCTATTTTTCTGTGTACCACACAGCGTGAGCCCTATACATTTGTATAGGTAGCGTATGAAACACTGTCCATATGCAATATCTTGCATATGGGTGGCGTTTTCATATGCATCCCCGCACTGAAACAGAGCGGGCAATATATAGAAGTTAAAAAAAAAAATGCTGCGCGTGTCCGTGTGACATGCGGGCATGGGCAGTGCCCCCGCAGCTGTACACGATCTCTGCTGACAGAGCCACTTACAAAATTGGTAAAACGCTGTGGGGGGAGACCCACAGGATTTTACCAATATATTTGTGGGTATGAGCCCTAAATCTGCTATAAACATATGCAGAAATAAATCACAATTGTGCAAATTTCCTCCATTCTTGACAAGGAAATTTAAACATGTCCAAGATCCACCAACATTTCCACCAACCACCACTGACTAAAAATATACTGAAAAATGAAAAACCAAATGACTAAAGTAATGAGAAGATACAATACAAACAACAGTGACATTTGTACGTAACGAACCACAAACCTGAGCAGCTGGGGTTGCACGCAGAGCCGGTGTATAGACTCCACAGCCACAGCTCGGAGCCATTGTGGTTTGTCAGCATCCAGAAATTTTACTAGCAGTGATAGAAAGATCTCACACTCCGTCACCTACAAAAGAAACCGGATTTACTCAATTATTCTTATACACCGTAGCGTCCTGCAAGTCACAGGAAGCGTGGATTGTGTAAAGAGACTGGAAGGAATGTAGACTTTAGTGTAGATGAACAGAACTTGGAAGCTGTGGTGTGCACAGATAGGGGAGCCCTTTAAATATCTGACACCAACAGATCTCTTTGGAAAGGTACTTGGAGAGGAAGACGTAGCTACATAATCACAATCATCAATACTTAAAGAGCCACTCTGGTGAATTTTGTTTTTCCTTTAATATATAGCTAGTCCACCCGATACATTTAAGTCGCTTGTATTAACCTGGTTTAGTTATTCCTTTCTATTTGAAACTCCTGGAGTAGTTCTTCTCAGCCGGGTGATGTGTAGTGTCTTCCCTGCAGGAAGAGATGGTACTTGCTCTAGCTGGTCATGTGATGCTGTGCAGATGCATCATGGAAGTGTTAGAATAGTATAGAGAAAGTGGGCATGGAGATATGTCAGCATAAAGATGGTGCCTGAAAAGTATCAGACAGGATGCTGCATTGCATGGAAGTAACTGCAATATACATAGGAGACTCCAGAGTGTGACAGACAATGAGATGAGGCAGGCAAAGGATGGAAAAATGTGTTTTCACCAGAGTGGCCCTTTAACTGCTGCATGAAATATGCTTTTGTGATAAATATTTTTTATCTGATGTACGTGTGTGTACACCGTATTGGTTTCCACAACGGTCAGTGGTGTATAATTGTCTGCAATGCCTAATGACGTGTTAACCAACTAAGATCTTGAAGTGGTTGTACACAATCTGAAAAGAGCAACAGCTCGGATATTGCAGTACATCACTACTGACCTAATAGGGCTTCAGTACAAGGCACATCCTATGGACAGATGTGGCATTGTATCTAGGAAAAAAGGCAGTTCCTATTCACAACCCCAATTCCATAAATGTTGCATTAGTGCCTATGGCATGGGCAGCTTACACATTTTGAAAGGCACTATCAATGCTGAGCGGTATATAGAGGATTTAGAACATATTCTCCCATCCAGACAATGTCTCTTTCAGGGAAGGCCTTGCATATTTCAGCAAGACAATGCTAAACCACATACTGCATCCATCACACCAGCATGGCTTCACAGAAGAAGAGTCCGGGTGCTGAACCGGCCGCCTGCAGTCCAGACCTTTCAGCAATAGAAATCATTTGGCGCATTATAAAATGATCAATTCAGTAAAGACGACCTGGACTGTTGAGCAGCAAGAATCCTAAATCAGACCAAACTGGGACAACATTCCACTCCCAAAACTCCAGCGATTAGTTCTTCACTGCCCAGACATTGTAAAATGAAGAGGGGATGCTGCACAATGGTAGACATGGCCCTACCCCAACTTTTGTAGGATGTGTTGCTGCCGTTAATTTCTAAATGAGATCTTTTTTTTTGTTAAGCTGGAAGAATGTTTTCCTTTCACCTTCTGGTATTTGTTCTATGTTCTACTATGAATAAAATATCGTTCTATGAAATTTACGTACATTTACACAGCAACCCAACTGTTTTGGAATGGTGGTTGTAATAGTACTGGGCAAATCACATACCATCAATAAACAGAGACAACGGGAGTTTCTACTGGTCTACTCTTCTCAATCCATAGAAATTTCTCTCATCTACTGTACCGTAGATTGTGGAAAATGAAAAATAAAATGTAATATCTTACCAGAAGACCATAAAATTGCTTAATAAGTACAGACACAACCCGAAGCAGTCTCATACAGATAGGGAAATAAGGCTTCTCAACAGGAGCAGGAGAAGAATTACTAGTGGAGCCTTGTCGGAATTTAATATTTGGCGAAAAGAGTTTAATCACAAGAGGACACACACGTTCTTTCAGTAGAAAACTAAATTCTTGGTGCTGAAAGAAAAAAAAAAAAAAAGAAACAGTGACAACAGACTCTATACACTCAACCAAAGTTACAGAAACAGCATCTGTAAGGCCTCATGTCCACGGGGAGAAATCAGGCCCACGCAGATTCTCCATGCCGAATCCCGCAGCGGGTCCCTCCTTTCCCGCGGACATGAGGCTAAAAAAAAAAGATTAAACTTACCTGTCCAGACACTGCGGATCTTCCCTCCGTCGCGGCCGGATCTTCTTTCTTCAGCCCGGCACATGTGCTTGGCACGCCGGCAGCGTGCCGGGCACTCCATCTTTTTTTTGTACTCCTGCTCTCCCACGCCGGAGAGCAGAAATTCACGTACGGGTGTTGCGCAGATCCGGATGGCTTCCATAGGCTTCAATAGAAGCCTGCGGGAGCCCCACACTAAAAATGGAGCATGCTGCAGGCGTTTTCCCGCAGACACAATCCGCGCCTGAAGGGAAAATGACATCCGCAGGTATTTAACTACCTGGGGGTGTCCAATGCATCCCTATGGGGCGCGGATCATGCTGCGGATTTTAAATCTTATTTTACCAGTGGACATGAGGCCTAAAGATTGCATTACCTGCAAGAAAACTTGTGGAAAGTCATTGAGGACCGATTCTAGGAGTTCCAAACCAAACGTCCTTGTCATTTCTGTCATTCCTACCAGCCAATATGGAGCATCAGCATTAACCAGCTGACACAAGTCCTATAGAAATCAAGGGAACCCATTAATCAGCATAAGAGAAACTACAGGATTATAAACATTAGCAAAACCAAAATTTTAATAAACACCATTTTTGCTGGCTGCTTCGTTCAACTTCCTATAGAAGTGTCTAGAAGACATCAGCAGTTCCTCCTCATAACGTCTTACCTGAAACAGCATATATGCATCTTTAGCACATGGCTTCAATGTGCTGACAGATCTTCTATTACTGTTTCCAGTGACCGGCACGGGCTGCTCCACAACATCTGCATATAATTAATTGAGAGATTTTAATCTTTCAAGAGATCTGGAAAAATTGTTGTTTGCACTGGTACAACCTCATATCATCATCATATTAACAGCCAAGACAACATCTGGATAGCATTAAAAGAGAACTACCAAATGCATTACTTGACACACAAGCATGAACATGATCTTAGAATAACTGCCATACATTTCAGATCAATTAATGGATAATTAACCTTCACTTGCCCATCTGTGCTTGCGTAAGCAGATTTTCCAAAAGAGTATTATAAGCACTTTTCACTTCTTCCTACAATTCCTTTTTCTCAATATAAAATCTGTCTGACTACTAAATACACCGCTCAAAAGAATTAACGGAACAGTAAAGAATCAGCGTATAACCCCAAATCACTCAGACATTAGGAATACCTATCTGTCCAATCAGGAAGCATAAGTGATTGTGAATCAATTTCACCTGTTGTGGTACAAATAAAAGCTATAACAAGTGTACTGGAGAGGTAACAGCAAGACAGACCCCAAAAAAGGGAAGGGTTTTGCCAGTGGTTACCAAAAATAATTACTCTCTGCTTATCCTTCCTGACTGCATCCTTGTCACTACTGACCGCATGAGGCAGTAACTACAGCCCTATCAGGTTGTACAAGTAGTCCTCGTCCTCCAGGATGTCACATCCATACATGCACAGCCTCAAGAGCATGGGGCAGATATCAGGATACGGTCCATTACATGGGCAGAGTTGGACAGGGCTGTAGAAGGGCATCAGTAGGAATAAGAAGAGCCCTATAAAATCCCCTCCTGTGGGTTACTTGTCTGCATGACTCCAATGGGATGGCATGAGGGCCCATCGTCTTGTAGTGGGACCTGTGCTCACAGCCCAGCACCATGCAGTCTCATTGGCATGTGCTAGAGAACACCAGATTTAGCAGGTTCACTACTTGCAACCCATTCTCTTCATAGATGACAGCAGGTTCACATTGAGCACATCTTCTGTTCATCAGGTTCCAATATGTGATTTAACCCTTTGCAATCCAATTTTGGATTCAGGGTTTCCTAGGGGGTCTTTCTCTTTCTGCCATTACACAATGGCGCCATCTGCTGGCTAGACAACAGAGCGGCCAGTAACCTACAGTAAGAATACCCTGCTGGATGTCTTCTGCCATCGGAGCTGTACAGCCTCCAATCAGAATGTCTTTAGACATCAGACAGTGGATTGGAAAGGGTTAAGTGTCCCCTTCATTTATTTGAGCAGTGTATTATATGTCTCTGATGGATCACATAAACATAATTCCTCTATAAGAATAGTATAAGATATAATCCTGTAGCTAGATATTTCTGTTACACACTTGCCATGGCGCTCCCCGCTGTTCTTTTGATCCCCTCTCAGAACATCCACCTGATGCGTTTAGTCACTTCCACTGAACGACACTTATTGGCTGACCTGCACAATAGTAGGAATCGCTGCGCCAGCTGTGTACAAGAGGATGCAGGCAGCTGGATTGAGCTAGTGAGTGAGTATAACTACAGACACTGAACACATCATTGCCGATAGCGATTAAAGAGAACACAAAGGGGAGTCATGGGAAATAATCAACAGCAATATCTAGACACGGGAGCATTCTTTGAAAGGGATTCCAATTCAAAACTCTTGTTTTTTGTGTGATGCAACAGAGAAATGCGATATTTTAAAGGGTTCTAGATCAGAGTTCAAAATGCTCTTAAAAGCAGGAATTGGGATAAAATAAGAAACAAAGCAGTACTTCCCCTTTAATGGCCTTCTTCATTCCAGTTTAGCACATCCACCCCAGACGCTGTTGCTCCGGTCCTAGAAGCTCCTGCTCCTGCCACGTGCCATTCTTCACTACCATGACTTCCTTCCAGCGTCATTCTTGCCAGGCAGTAAGGTGCATCAGCATTAACTAGTTGGCACAAGTCAATGAATGGCATATTATCACTGAGGCCAGTGATCTGTTGCAGTGGTCATGTTAACAAAGGAGCGTAGCAAGAGCTTCTGAGACTGAGCAGAAGGGACCAGGAGAACTGCACTGTAGAACTTGTAATTAATGAGCATTTCTTCACTTTAGCCCATTGCCTACCCTTAGGAGCGTTTTAAATACTCCTTTAATCATGGAGAAGCCCTTTAAGAAAACATTAAATATATAGAAAACCAACTGTATTGATTTTAGCAGTGGAGAGAAAGTCCACTGGGACCAACGAGAAGGCCAACGAGACGATGCAGAGAATTTCTAGCTATAAAGAATGGGCCAAACCAATGTGCACAGCCATGTTTACCTTTGTGTCTTTCATCTTCAGCCACCATTCTCTCAAACACCACGGTGACTACTTGCCTCACCGTGGCCGCAGCCGTGTTATTGGTTATGTTGTCTTTAGTAAAGTGTAGTCTGAAGCACAGAACAATTGCCTGTAAAATAGATTAGAAATGTTACAAAAAAAATCATAGTAAATGCAAATAAGAAGAAAAACTGGCTCCTAAACACTAGACCCTAAAATGGGATTTTAAAATATGGCTATAAGCACCCAAAAAAATATCTATAAATAAAACCGAAAACTAGACTTTCTAATTTATCTTTTCCATTGGGGAACAGACCCCATCCACTTCTCTCCTGGGTGTCCTGCAGCTCTTTGTAATAAGGGCGATCACTGGGGCCAATCAATGCTGACTATAGTGACATTTTATCCAAAATCCCATCTACAGCAGCAAACGATCGTCACAGTCATGACCTCATTTGTAATTTATATTCACACATAGCATGAGGGGGGCTCAAGAGACCAGTGGTACGGTACAAAAAAAAGGCTATATCCACACAATAGATTTTTGTGCAGATTTCATGCCAAAATCCGTGTCCCATTTATTGGACCATGAGTTTGGATTTTTCTGCTGCAAATTTGAAGTCTGCATTGAAGAAAAAAAAAGTGACATTTCACTTCTTGCCACGGATCCACGCAAAATCCGCATAGGAGATTCTACAAGCAGATTGTGTTTGTCACAAGGACTAAATACATGCAGATTAGTGGCAGAATACGAAGCAAATATCTGCGGCTTAGCTAAAGCTTTCTGCCACGGTTTTAAAGGCAAATCCACGCAGAACTATCCGTGTCAGATTATACCATATGAACAGACCCCAACAAAGCAGATTTTGAAATCAGGTGTTACATACGGTAAGAAACAATTCAAACAGTTAAAGGTGATTGTTCTGTACGATGGGCCAGCATCTTGTTCTAAATAGGCTAGAATACATAAAGCTGTACTGCATGAGACGATCTCCAGCCGATCCGTGGTGTATGCATAGATACAAAGTACTTTATTTGGTGCCATTGAGTGTGGGGATTCGTGATGGCAAGAGGAGTCAATACAACGGTATTTTAAAATGCCATTAAATAAGAAGTGGAAGTACTTTGCAAGGGACGTATGTCTATAAATCCTTACTGAAGGACCTGTCATTCAGCAGCCATTCCATCACAATTTCTCCCGTTCATAAAAGGGAAGAACTCCAATATTACGTTGCTCTGCAAACACAATTCCCCAACCTGCAGGTATTGTTAAATAAATGTAATAAACGGATTTGTGCAGAACAATTACCTTGGATAAGGCATCATCATGAACCACTGTGTTAGTCGTTAGGAGCACCAAAACAGTCTGTAGAAGCTTTAATTCTTCTAGCCCATTTTCCATCAGCTGCCATAACATGTTGATTATATTACCAGCAGCAACCTTTGGAGATGAAATAAAAACAGAATACGAAAAGTGCAACATGTGACAATGTATGATCAAAACTTAAACTGCTTAAAGTATATTAAAGAGGACCTGTCATGTCCTCAGATCTGTGGGTTGGCTACATAGCTGTGGCCCTGCAGACTCCACAAAGATGCCCCTCCTTCTAGTCCCTGCTGATCCCCCTTTTCTTTTACTCCCTGCTGTTTCCCAATATGGGTCTTCTTGGTTCCGATGTGAATGTGTCAGGTGGGCAGTAATTTTTATACTCGCCTGCTCCCACTATCCAGCAGTGTTACACATCTACAAGTTGGCACAAGGCACGAAAATCTGACTCCTTTCAGAGTCCTGTGTGTACATCTCCTATACAAGTCTATGGGAGGGCATGCGAGCGGGACTCTAAAAGGAGTCAGATTTTCTCCCCATGTGCCTTCTTCACCAGGTATCACTGCTTGATCGCGGGAGAGTATAAAATACAGCTCCCCGGTCACATCCCCTAACAGCACCGCAATTTATAGAGCTGTGGGGACACGACAGGTTTCCTTTAAGAAACGGTTACTAAACAGCCAACTAATAAGCTGCCCTCCATGTCTTTCCAGATGTATCCTAGTTTATTTACTCGTTTTATATAGTGCATACATATTGCAAAGCACTTTACACAGAATGTCCTCACTTGATTTCGGGCTCTGTGCTCAAAGGTTTATAAAGGACTTATTTCAAGTCCTGATATGTCTGTTTTAGCAAATATATATAATCTCTATATTTTAACCATTTCAGATCATATTTTCTTATAACTCTTCATTGTGCAGTTCCTCTGTTATTTCTCTTATGAATAGATAGACAACTGGGTGTGACCGGTGGTGGGAGTGTCCTACACTATCCAATCAGTGCTGCCAGCGTCAGGCAATAGGGACATACCCATTAACAAGCGGAATGGTAACATCCAGTTGTCAATTTATACTTTTCTAGAAGGAATAACAGAAGAACAGCTCAACACAGCGCTATATATCACAGGCAATACAATCATTTACTAAACACACATGCATAAATGACTGACAATCGTTCGGTGTACAAGGTCCTTAAGAAGTAGACTTTTCCCTATGGTGACGGAAAGGACCGCGATAGTCTGTAATCTTCGTACCTCTGACACCACTTCATGTGACATGAGCCTCTGGATAGCAGCGAGACAAAGCTGGGTGATCTTGGGTTCTTTTGTTCCGCAGCCCATAAGGAACGGTTGCACTACTTCTGAACTGTTCTCTTTCAAAGCTTGAGGAAAGATTTAAAAAAAAACAAAGTAACATTGCAGTTTGTTCAGAAAGGCGCAAATACAGTTTAGAATAGTAACAACATAACTGTTTAGACACAATCTCACACTTTGAGAGTATTAACAGAACATGGAGTGCCTCTGTGGTCCTCTTATCCTATTCAGTATCTATTGTTGCCTCTCTTTTGTTTTCCTACATACCTTACAAATGCTAATTAACCTTTTCCAATCCAATTTGTATCCTGGCTTTCCTAGGGGGCTTACTCTTTTTCTGCCGTTCTACAACAGCGCTATATGCTGGCTAAAGCCAGTACTGCATGAGATGACACGTTGGATAGGCTCCAACAGCAGAGAGGCTGGCAATATACAGTAAGAGAACCCCGACGGACGTCTTCCAACATCGGAGCTGTACCGCCTTAAATCATTAATGTCTTCAGAGGTCAGACAGTGGATTAGAAAGAATTAGAAATACTTAGGGGACCGGAACCTTTCCTAAACGGGGTTAGGCAAAGTATAGTGCGGCTGAACCTGGACTGAGGCATTTCCCCTTCTCTTTCATTTCTATTCTTCTTCTATATGAGCCCCATAGGCTGCTTTCTCATTCTCACCTTCCTCAATCGTCTCACCCTCTCTGTATCCCTTGTCCTTTCAGGGTTCCTTCTCTCAAGGGTCAGCCCTGTATAGGTTGCAAGGGCATTAAATGTTTATTAGTTTATAGATGTATGGTTATGTGTTATTGATTTCTCCTCTTTGCTCGGCTCCCATGGCCATAGGATGGGAGGCCTGCGTAGAGGTGACTTAACCATTTAAAAGTACTATCTACCAATTTTCCTTCCTTTTGTTTTATATGTTCACTACTAAACTGGATACGTGAAGGTAATGTATTGGCGAAGTTTACTCCACTATAAATGTTGTATTGAATAAAGTTTCTAATAAAAACTTATTGAATAAAAATATTTATGGCAGTGATAATCGTGCCCAGAGTTGGCATGCATGCTTCTAATATGTCGCAGCAGTTCCCTCCTAGGATGAACGTTGCTGTAGGTCCCATTTAAACATTGGAAAAAAGTAATAAAAAACCCTCTTTTCTAATAGAGCGTAACAGGATTCCTTGATTGCATCCTCTCTTAAACTAAAGTAGGATTGCTAATGTCCATTGATTTTAATTGGCACTGTGTAATTGCTCAGTAAAATGAGCGTTTACTATGCTCTTCCCCTGGTGACAGCAGCACAATAGCTTCACGCAGGAGGACACCGAGCAGATTGCCCCTGACAACAGTTTTAAATGCACCAAAGCTTTGCAAGCCTTTAAAAGGGACATTCTGGTAAAAGCACATTTTCCCATCCCTGCTCCATTCACCAGACTGCCCGTCACACACTGGACATCTATTGTATATTGCAGCCACTTGCATACAGTGCGGCCCCTTGTTAGATGCTTATCAGGCACCAGCTTGATGTTGTGACTATTACCTTCACTTTCACATCAATACTATAATGCCTTAGCACAGCATTGCATGAGAAGCTACAGGGCGGTACCATCCCTGCTGCAGGGAAAACATGGCCATTACATTCTGTATTCACCTACATAAGCTACGGACCATAAGTATACATTCAGGAGGATGAACTATGATCTCCTCTATTATAAGGCCCAATGTACACGGGCAGATTTGATTTGCAGCACCCGCGTGGATCACCCGCAAATCAAGCCGCCAATAGAGTAGCATGGGCGTCCGTAATTAACTAAAGCACACAGGTTTTGCGGTAGAGTCCATCTAACAGCATCACAGAGACTAAGACACTGACTAGAAACTGAACACACAAAGCCAAGTAAATCTGAGCTAGTTGAAATTGACATCACATTACCATCTGAGAGCAGAATGACTCTGGGAGTTTCAGATAGAAAGGAAGAACTAACCAAGGTAACACTAGCCAACTTCAACTACTAGGAGGTTAGCCACAAAAATGAATGAAAAAAAGAAATCACCAAAGTGGCTCTTTAAAAGTGGTTGTCCCACTTCTACCTGTTTTGTTGCAGGAAGCAGACAGCTCCGTACATTGCATAGTGGCCCGTGTTAGTACTGCAGGCTGAGTTCTATTGAAATGAAGCCTCTTGCCTGGATACAAGATGTGATACAGTCTGCAGTACCACTCGGGCCACTGCACAGTATACGGAGCTGTCTGCTTCATGCAACCAAACAGAAGTGGGACAACCCCTTTAGGCCAGGGTTAAACCATTATTCAGGTTGCATAACATCACACCTCAATTGTCACTGGCATCATACTGCAACCCAAGACATGGCTGCCATAAAAAAAAAAAATCCAACTTGCACTGCTGTCTATGCTGAGAAAATGTCAGGTCACATGTGAGGTCGCCTATAAGGGCTTGCTCCCAGTTGCGCTAGATATTTCCTTTGCTCCATTTCGGTTTTGTTCCCCATTAATTTCAATGGTTTTTTTTTGTTCAAAAACTGAAATATCCCTTCACTTCTGTTGTTCAGACGGAACAAATAGCACAATCAGTTGCATCTTTTGTTCTATTTGAAAAACAGAAGTGAAAGGGAACGGAATTAGACACAGAAACATTTCTGTTTTTGTAAGAAAAATCAATGGAGAACAAGACGGAAATGTTACATTTAGTTTGATTTCAGTTTCTCTGCTCCAAAAATGAAACACAGAAAACTAATTCTCTAATGTTAATGGGAAAAAAACGCTAAATGACAAAATATGTGGTTAGATCAGCAGGGTCGCACTTGTAACTAAGATATGTGAGGCCTTGGAAGAGTTCTTTGCAACACAGTTACCGTTTGAATCATACAGTCGTTAAAAATAAAAAATAAAAAAAATTAGTCATGCACCTAGAAGGAGTTGTCGGGATAGAATGAAAGTTTCTCTGTGTGATTGTAACATTGCTATAAGTAAGTGATTACAACGTCAGAGCAAAAGGATCAATTATTGCAGAAAATTGAACACTGGAAGGGAGACTCTAGTGCCCTGTTGTACCGTCCCAAGCTTGGATACAAGATGTTATACAGGAGGCCACGTAGGCTGTTGTAACACCTCTAGCTTGGATACAAGATGTGATACAGGCGGGCATGGAGGTTCTAGTACCCTGTTGTACCGCCTCTAGCTTGGATACAAGTGGGCATGGAGGTTCTAGTACCCTGTTGTACAGCGTCCAGCTTGGATACAAGATGTGATACAGACGGGCAAGTAGGCTCCAGTTACCTGCTGGACCGCCTCCAGCTGGGATACAAGATGTGGTACGGGTGGGCATGATGGCTTTAGTACCATGTTGGGCCGCCTCTCGCTTGGATACAAGATGTTATACAGGTGGGCATGGAGGCTCTAGTACCCTGTTGCACCCCCTTTAGCTTGGATACAAGATGTGATATGGGCGGGCATGGAGGCTCTAGTACCCTGTTGTACCATCTCTAGTCTGGATGCAAGATGTGATATGGGCG